>NW_027397074.1:16717796-16859156 GCF_003265705.2 Callorhinus ursinus | reverse complement strand
GTCGCTTAACCAACTGAGCCACCCAGGCACCCTGGAACAGTTTCTTTTTTAGATCTCTTTCATGATGTCATTCAGCTAAGAAGGCAGTTTTTTTTCCTTCGCTGAGAAAATACTCAAATACGTTCTTCAAAAATTCATGTTTTAAATTTCATGATTAATATAAAAGGAAATATATTTGTTTCCTACTAAGGAAAAGGGTTCTGCATCCCCAGGTAGGTCGTGTTGGAGAATTCTAACTATTTCACATCTATCTTCTACTCACTGATGCCCATCCTGTTTTCAAACTAACTTTCATCCTGAAGGCTGCTCATTAAGTGAAGTCTCAGGCCTCTTCTCTGACCATGTATTTGCAGTGCTTCTAACACCCAGCTTTATGTACATGGTCTCATTTCTGAATGTGACATCTTTTTAGATACAAACACCCTTATTAAAGTAAGGGTGATCTTATAATTTTCAAATGTTTCGAAGCTAAGATAAAGAATGGAAAGCAAATAAATCTATATTGTCTGCCTGGTATAAAATGAAACACTCATTACTGTTATTTCCCATTAGTTCCTGACACATAATATTTACTTTAAAATCTAGTGGATTTTTTCCAGAAATATTTCAATATTTATAGATATATTTATGGAGTCTGAGATTTTTTTCCCTTAATACATTCTCTCTATTCTCTCTCTCCCTGTCTGTCTCTCTCTCCCCTCCCCCCCCCCCCCACACTCAAACACACGCTCTTCAGTTCTCTGGAATATATTATTAAAAAAATTGTATGTGAGGCATACAATCCTCACAACTGAAGCCACAAAGATCTGAAGTCCTTTCTGGCCTTCTTTGAAATACTTCTATCACTAGGACATAAAACTTGAGGAAAAAAAAAATCAGCCTCCTAAAAATGTTGCAGAAGATTAGCTAGTCCTATCATATTTAATAGGAAGGGGTTTATTTCAACTCAAAGTAAAATAGCTTGTGTGATCTTGGCCTGAAACTTAGCTAATATATTATTCATACTCCAGAAAGGAAAGCGTGCAAACAAATGAGCGACACAGTGTTTGCCTCCAAGCCACTGAACAGGTTGTATCAGGGGGAAAAAAAACAAAACCTAGTATAGAAATATTATAAGCATTTGCTAATATGAAATAAAATCTAGCTATGCCAGACAAACCCATTCCCTTTATGTATCTCAGCCTTGAAACCACATTGATTTTTAAAAAGGTTGCCTTTTACCTAAAGATATAAATTCACCTTCAACAGTCCTTCTAGGAAGTAACTGACTAGTCTGAAATCTGAAATTTGCATGTTAGGATACAAATATGAGAAAAGGTTATGCCGCTATTTTAAGAGACATAGAAAGTTTATTCAGTTTATTCCAGTAGTCTCAATATAGTCTTAAAATTACAAGATATTTTTACTAAAAAATGGGACTTGGATATTATCTAATTCACTCTTTCTGGAAATCTGGGGAAAACGGAAACCCGCAGAGAATATTTGCCTTTTCAATACCCTATAAATTTTAACAGCAAAGAAAGAAATAGTATGTATTATTTATGCTCCCATTTATACTACTATGCTGATGAAGTTTTTCATTATTGTATTATATAATTTGTAAATTCAGTTCAACAAAATTGTATTTATCTTCTACTCTGGGTCAAGTCGTTTGGAGATGAAAGAGAGCAAGTTAAATGTTCCGTGCCCTTAAGTAGCTCAAGGTCCATTGGTGAAGGTGGTTACATTAATACTTGATAAGAGAGGGCAAGACTACTCTAACAGAACTGGCTTGGTGGCATGGGGAACAAGAGTGAATAACTGAGTCTGCAGAGACAAAGTCAGGCAGAGTTTCACAGCGGAGGAAATGTGTAAGCAGGGTTCTGAAGAGTGAACCAGCATTTGACAAGTGATGAAGGCCACAGGAAGGGCATTGCAGGAAAGGCTCACTGTATACACAAAGGAACATCAGCAGGAAGCTGAATGATACAGTTAACAGCTACAACTGTAGCTCAGCATACTGTTGGAAGCAGAAACCACAAGTCAATAAGACCAGAGTCAAGGTCAGATCCCAAATGGCCCTTTATTAAGGGCCATTAATGTTTAGTGAGTGAGCCTGGGAGCCCACGGGAGCATCTGAACAGGACTGGTGTAACTAATTTGAGTTCAAAAATGATATTTTTTCCTATATTGTTTAAAATGACTTAGGAAAAAGACAAGAGAAATGGAAGCCGCTTTTTTCCCCCTAAAATTTAATTGCAAAATGAGGCAGGACCAGGTGGGGTATGGTATTTAAGGTTAGAATCATAGAACCCAAGACTGATGAATGAGGGGAAGCAGAAAAATGAGGTCGAGGCAGGAAACCATGAGGCTAAAAGTAAGTATTCATGGATCGACTATATTTCCTCTTGTTTTCTTTGTTATAACCAACTGTACATGTTAATTAATAAATCATAATATTCTCTCATCTAACAATTTGATACAGGATGGGTAAAATTAAATAGGAAAATCCAAACTGCTTAAGTATTCATGAGGCCTAAGACAGCACTCAGCTATTTTTCTCTGGGCTTCCTACTGGTCAGTGGCTTTTGAGAGAGGCGGGTCTTGGAGGACAGCATCCAATCAGGAGTCAGGATGTTTTTCCACCTTTCTGTGATCTGCTGATATGATCACAGTGACTCATCCCAGAAGACTGTGCTTGACTTCCTTCTGCGCCTCCTTCACCCGAAGAACTTAACTCTTTTGTAGAAGAGTCATGACTAATGCTCGCAGCTGGTAACTTAAGCATAACCCTGATATTTTTAGTTGTTTTGTTCCCAAAATAAGTCTTTCTATCTAGCTGATTTTTATATCAAAATCAAGCCTGGTGTTTTTGTACAGAATTCCTGTTCCTGTTACTTAGGCAAAAATCAGAATATTACTAGCATTGTACCACGCGAAATTGCTAAGCAGAACTATTTACTCCAATGTCTACCACTCAGAATAATTACATTCCTGGATGGAGAATCTAATTAAAATGAAAGTTACATTTTAGGAAATAGAAAAATCACTGTTCCTGAGGTGCTTTGTCTTCTTGTAAGTCTCATCAGTGAAAGGGAAAAAGTGACCATGACCATGAGGAAAAAGTGACCAAGAGTGACAACAGTGAGCCGTGTGAGAAAGCTGGTGGCGGTGGTAAGTCATCACCAAACATCTACCTCTTTAGTGAAAAATATATGCCATCATCACCACGACTTCATGAGCTGAGTACCCTTATACTGGTTTTCCAAATAAACAACTTGAAGCTCAGGGAAAATTAGCAACTTGCCCAGATCAGCCAGCTAGAAACTCAGTTTGATTCCAAAGCCTGTGTGTTTGTTTCTTTTTTTTTCCCCTTTTATCCCACATCGCATCTCAAATGTCACTCACCTATTAATATTAGCTTTATACACACACACACGCACGCTCACCCACTGTCATTCATTTGTTCAACAAACACTGAACAAGTGTGTCAGCTCTGTCTCCAGTCCATACCAAGCTCTTGAAAATATAAAGACAACTTTGATAAGTAATATGCAGTCTAGTAGGAGACCGATTCATGCAAATAAATGATGGAAATACAATTAAGTGTAATAATTATAACAATAGCATTGATAATCCTAATTATTATGACTAATTTTAATTGAGCACTTCAATGGTGCCAGGCACTACTTTAGGTTCTTTGTGTGTGAATTCATTTAATCCACAAAACAGCCCTATGAAATAAGCATTGCTACTTTCCATGTTTGACAGGTAGGGAAATTGAAGCACAAAGAACATCAGAAAATCACTGTGAAAACGTCAGCACAAAGGAAGCATAATTTTAATCCTTTCAACAAACATGTATAGCATATCTACTGTGTGGCAAACCTTGCTTGAAAATTAGGGAAGTCTTCACAATGAATAAAGCATATGAGTTGATTCTTAAAGGATCACGTTTCATTTAATGAATAAGATGAAGCAGAAAAGGAATTCGAAGCCATGCGCATAGCCCTACAAATACACGGAGAGCCTGCAAATTTAAAAACTGCACACAATCAGGTCAGTCACACTACTTTCCAACCTCCACTGGCTTTGCAAGCTGCCCAGGGATCCTGTTTCCCTTGCCTTCTCCCCACTGTCACGTCATGCTTTCCCCTCACCTTGAAACCTCCAAATCCCCCACTGTCTGCTCACTCTTAGTACATAATTTGGCTTTCCATGTCACAGGAGATAATTTACTGTTTATAACCACCTAATATTTCTGCAAATAAATGGGGTAAGGTTATTGTATAAAATACTCACTTCCAGGTATTCCTTACTACCTGTGTTATTTATGCTATACATTGGTATATTTAAAATAAATCACATATCATAATGAACCACTGTATAATTATGTGCCTAAGTATTTCAAAGGTCGCATGCTAGATAAACATGATGAACCCAGGAATCATGGGTTGAGTAAATGTTTTTAAATATTTTATTTATTTATTTTAGAGAGAGAGCATGAACAGGGGGAGGGGCAAAGGGAGAGGGGAAAGACAGAATCTCAGATAGACTCCCCACTGAACACAGAGCCCGAAGGGGGCTTGATCTCACAACCCTGATATCATGACCTGAACCAAAATCAGGCCCAACGCTTAACCAACTGAGCCACCCAGGCACCCCAATATTTTTTGTTTGTTCGTTTGTTTGTTTTTTAAAGATCTTTGTTAGACACACAAGAACAAATTCGAAATAAAAGGTTGGAGGATTAACAATTTCACTAGTCTGGTATAGCCTTCTATGTCTGCAGAGAAGCCAGACAAGGAGCTGACCAACTGATGGATCTTCCCAATATGGGATACAAGCACTTGTACCAAGTACAGTAAGTAAGGGCACTGGGCTGGCGAATAGTCTCACTCTCCCAAAGAGGAGACCAACATTTGCATCTGCTTTGACCTGATCCCTACAAGAATGATTTTAGGGTCTTTTCTCCTTCTCTCTCTCTCTCTCTCTCTCTCTCTCTCTCACACACACACACACACACACACAAATTGTCTTGTCCGAAAAGTTTCTTTAATGATATTCTCTCTTTCTGCACTTAAAGTCCATACACACCAATACAGACCCACCTGGGAAAGGTCCTCTCTTCCCAAATCTAACCAAAAAAGGGGAGGAAAAAAATCCATACAAATAATATTCCCTATTTTGGCCACTGCATCCTCATAAATGGGTCTGCAGTTTTAGTGACTGGTTATTGTCATTACAAAATTTAATTACCCTCATGCAGGGCAGGAAGAAGTACTGAGAAATCTAAGTTTCTTGGTTTTTTTTTTCCCTCTCCATTTCAGGCTCTAAACCTACAACCCTAACTGCATCTTTGCTTATCTTTTGCTCTATTACAATGGAAGAAATCCCTCTCCTACTTTAAGGTCATTCTTTCCTCCTTTGTGCAGAAGTTGTCCTATCCAGCATCCTGAGAGAGCTAACACGAAAGACTCTTCTTTCTCTATCTTCCAAATATTCCTTCTCTTTTGTCTTCTTTCCTCCAGCATTTAGACATGTTAATTCTATCATCAGCTTATTAGCAAACAGTGATTTGCTTTTTAGGTAAGCCAGTGGACACTTTCCAGTCAATGCTTTCTTTACCTTATTTGATCCCTTGCTCTTTGTAACTCTGTCCCATGGATTTTGTTGACTTCTCATCACCCTCTTTCTGCCTTTATAGTCACTCTTCATTTTATTTGTGAACTCTTCACTCCTTACTGATGTCTAAATATTAATATTTCAGATGGTATGATCCTACATATAGGAATTAGAATATCCTATTAGGAAATAGAACTATTAGAATAAATGAATGCAGTAAAGTTGCAGGATACAAAATTGTGTTTCTATACACTAATGATGGACTATCTGAAAAAGAAATTAACAGTCCCACTTACAATATCAAAAATATATTGTTTAGTAATAAATTTAGCCAAGGAGGTGAAACACTGTTACACTGTAAACTACAAGCTACTGATGAAAGAAATTAAAGAAGACACCAACAAATGGAAAGACATCTCCTACTCATGGATGAGAAGACAATATTCTTAAAATGTCTATACTACCCAAAGTGATATTCAGGTTCAATGCAATCCAATCAAAATCCCAATGGCATTGTTCACAGAAATAGCGAAAACAATCCTAAAATTCAGATGGAACCACAAAAGACCCTGAATAGCCAAAGAAATCTTAAGAAAGAAAAACAAAGCTGGAGGCTTTAGGCTTCCTGATTTCAAAATATATTACAAGGCAATAGTAATGAAAACAGTATTGTACTGGCATAAAAACAGATATATAGATGAATGGAACAGAATAGAGAGCCCAAAAACAAACCCATGCATACAGAGTCAACTGGTATGTCACAGTCAAGAGTGTCAAGAATACACAATAGGAAAAAGATGGTTTCTTCAAGAAATGGTGCTGGGGGACCCAGGGGGGTGCCCGGCTGGCTCAGTTGGAAGAGCACATGACTCTTGGTCTTGGGGTCGTGAGTTCCAGCCCCATGTAGGGTGTAGAGATTACTTAAATAAATCAAACAACAACAGAAAAACAAGAAATGGTGCTGGGAAAACTAGATATCCACAGGCAAAAGAAAAAAAAAGAAATTTGATTTTTATCCTACATCGTACACAAAAATAAATTCAAAATGGATTACCAATTTAAATATAAGACCTGTATTTATCGAACTCCTACAAAACACAGATCAAAGTCTTTATGACATTGGACTTGGCAATGATTTTTCTTGGATATGACATCAAAAGCCCAAAAAACAAAAGTAAAATTAGACAAATGAGACCATATGAAGCTGAAAAGTTTCTTCCCAGCAAAGGAAATAATCAACAGAGTGAAAAGATAATCTAATGAATGGGAAAAAATATTTGTAAACCATATCTGATAATTAATAATAAAAAATATAGGGCGCCTGGGTGGCTCAGTTGGTTAAGCGACTGCCTTCGGCTCAGGTCATGATCCTGGAGTCCCGGGATCGAGTCCCACATCGGGCTCCCTGCTCAGCGGGGAGTCTGCTTCTCCCTCTGACCCTCTTCCCTCTCGTGCTCTCTATCTCTCATTCTCTTTCTCTCAAATAAATAAAATCTTTAAAAAAAATAATAAAAAATATACACAGAACTCCTACAATCCAATAGCAAAAAAACAAATAACCTGATGTTAAAATGGGCCAAGGACTTTAAGACATCGCTCCGAAGAAATACAAAAGGCCAACAGGTACAAGCAACCTTGTTCAGAATCACTAATCATCAGGGACATGTAAATCAAAGCCACAATTAGTTATCACCTCACACATTAGGATGGCCATTACAACAACAACAGCAACAACCACACACACACACACACACACACACACACACACACACACACACACACAGAAAACAGAAAGCAAAACATGTTGACTGAGATGTGGAGAAACCAGTACTCTTATGTTGGTGGGAATGCAAACCATACAGCCTCTAGGAAAAACAGTACAGAGGTTCCTCAAAAAATTAAAAATAGAACTACCGTATGATCCAGTAACCCTGCTTCTAGATATACATCCACAAGAATTTAAATCAGGATCTCGAAGAAATACCTGCCCTCCCATGCTCATTGTACGTTATTCACAACAGCCAAGATATGGAAATAATCTAAATGTCTATCAACAGATGAATGAAGAAAATGTGGTATATACATAACTGTTTTTGAAGGATAAGAAATAATGGAGTTTATTTTGATAAACAGTGAGGAAAGAGCAATCGATATCATTCCAACATTCTAACAGTAGTTTGAAATTGCTCTAAGAGAGAATACATGTAATTTTTAAAAAATACTGTCTTACTAAAGACACATTTATGTGCATCAACTCAGTGCAGCTTGATTTTATATATAATGCATTAAAGAAAATTATATTTAGTTCTGGAAGAGTCCCCCATATATGGTATCTTGAAAATCCAAAGAAGAGCACATGCACCTGTTGTATAATGTAAACCAGTAGAGTTTGCTTTAACTGCTTTGTAGCCTGTCAGTTTCTGAGGTAGATAATAGTTTCACAGCAAATAACAAGCTAAGAGCTCAAACTATAACATGCTTAATTTATATTTAGATTTTAACTAATTATAAATACCCAGGCCTATGCCACTCCGTGAGTTCAACATTCACCCACTTAAATTCCCTTTAAAAGCAAAAAGTTGCCGTGATTGAGTTGACTTTGCAGGTTTAAAACATCTCGTGGTTCCAGTAATTCAAACGCAATTTATGAGTACTTGAGGATCAATAAAAAGGTTTAAGACTAATCATTAGATCACTTTTTCAAATTGTATAGTAAGCACTGAGAAGAAAATTGAAGAGTTGAGAAGTAGTTAAGTGGGCAAATCACATACTATTATAGTGGGCTGTGTGACTACCTCAAGAGGCGCGGTGTAACTTGCTACTTGAAAGCTTTCATCTCTAACCATTCCCTAACAGGCTGGAAATGAGGACTGTATGTTTCTGTTAAGATACACTTTGTAATTGGTAGGGTTAATACAGGTACATACCTTATGGACTGTTAGCATTAATCATCAAAGCATTTTGGTGCTGGGTAGCAATACCTGGGTATGGTGCAGAGATTTGAAATAATTTTCTCCCCCCAAGAGACAACCCCAAAGATAACTTCAGAACCTGAGTCCTCCTGCCACCAAGCTTTAGGGCTTTCTTTGAAAGACAACTCCAAAAGGACCTTGCAGGGCAGAGACCAAAGAAATGTAAAGATTAGTGGATATTTGGGATTCAAGCTAAAGCAAATGTAGTGTTTTCATAATCCTGCCTAGGGCCACACTTCTGGTTCTTAGTGCTTGTCAGGATGTTCCAATTCTCTCAAACATATCTTTGGGACTGCTTTTGTATGTTATAAGAAGCAGTAACAATTTCAGATGTCACTATGTTTGTTTCTTTTCCCAAGGTTGATAATAACTGGAATCCATAAAAGCCTATGCTAACAACTGACTTGAAGAGACACTGACATTGCATATTTGAATCAGAAACTGGGAAGAAATTTCAGTTAGCACGAGTTAATTTTGGGGGAATAAACATTGCACCTTTCACTGAATTCCAGTTGGCCATGTGGTCATCCTCCAAGCTATTATTAAAGGGGTGGTAACCAGGCTCCTTCCTTGTGCTCTTACAAACTCAAAATCTCTGAATTCCTGCTGTGAACTTGATGGGAAGATTAGTTTGAAAAGGAAAACAAGGAAGAAGATGGAGTATGATAGCATAGGATGAACCTTTTTCCTAGTCTACCTACTATTTTGGGTTTTCTTTGTTTCTTCTCTTCTGGGGTAATTATGATTGAGACAAAAAAGTAGCTCCAAAGATATTCCCCATAAATATTAACATGTGAGAATCTTTAATATCATGACATCTAACTGAAATGAAGGGGAGTTGATGGCCGTGTAGATCATACAGCTGTGTGGAAAGGGTCGTCAGTCAGGGCTTCCGGATCACTGGAAGGACTGGATCCTCTGCCTGGAGAAAAGACACTCCTAGACACTCTCAAAGACAGACACTTCTGTGAGAAGACCCTGAAAACTGTAAAGAGAGTAATAGCTTTCTCAGTGAGTCCCAGAGAAGAGGTGTTACAGAGCCTCCCAACTGGTTATAAATGAACACCCAAAGCTGTGTGAAGGTAGTGATTGCCCAGACACTGCAAGGGACAGAGCCCTAGCGGCAGTCACATTTTTACCACAATGTGTCAAACAAGTATCACTTGCATGCGTCATGATACGTAAAAGGAAGAGAAGCCCTAAGTTAGTAGCCTGAATTGTTAGTTCAATAGGCAGATGCTACCAAAGTCTGTAATAACAAATTGGCAAGAGCTAAGCAAGGAAACATACTCCTCTCCTAAATATTAGCCTGAAAGATAAAGGACCATCTAATATTATAAATAAGAATATGGGGTAAAGTCCACCAAGAAAAGAAATCATGTGTGCTTTCAACCGCAAATAAAGTTATTCATAGTCCAGTTTCACGGGGTCTAAGTTACATCTATTCAACAGGATATTATTAGACATGAGAGCCCTGCAAAATCACAGGGGCTTGGCAAGTAAGTCCTCGCTATTTTAATGTACAATGTGAAGCATCTACAGGCAGAGGCATGGGGTGTGAGAAGACATACAGTGAGGCTCAAAGTGCAGCTCCAGACACCTTCCAGTTGGCAGGATGCTGCCCCCAGTTTGGCAGTTAGGAATCCTACGGCAACTTGGTTTCATTACAATTTATTCTCACTTTAAAACTTCCTCTTCCAAGGGTGGAAGAGAAAGTGACAGTACAAAAGAGGCAAGAAGGATGCTGTGCTACAGCCGAGGGAACCCTGTGTACACAAGCCGAGGTCTGAAAGTAAGGAGGAGCTAAAATGGGACTCAGAAATGGTCAGACAAGAGATTTCACGGAAAAGCACTGCACAAGACATTCTCTCTCCATTGGATTTCCTGGGTATTCCTCATGCAAATCTCTGTGAATCTTGAGGGTTTTGTGTCCTAACAAATGGATCTGCCTTTAGTGAACTGGGAAGACTTTGAGATTAGGGTGAATTGCATGCCCTGTAGGAAATTATTAAACTTTGGTAAACTGTTCAAGTACATTGAAATGGTTCCTAAAGATGAATTAATCAATGTCAAGGCCAAAATGTCATTTTTAAATAAGTATTTATTTAGTTGAACTTCATAAATGATATTGTTTCATATCCGCATCCTCCATAAAGCAGAATTTTCAACGTATTTGACTCTGAGGTGGAGGAAGGCTAATCTGTTGCTGTCCAGATGTACTGACCGTTGTGTTCACGGAGGGACGACATCTATCATCTTAGCACATTTTCTCACTAGGGACTTAAACACAAGGCTGTCGTTTCTTCAGTTGGGTAATTTTTTTTTTAAGATTTTATTTATTTGACAGAGAGAGACACAGAGAGAGAGAGAGGGAACAAAAGCAGGGGGAGAGGGAGAGGGAGAAGCAGGCTTCCCACCAAGCAGGGAGCCCGATGCGGGGCTGGATCCCAGGACCCTGGGACCATGACCTGAGCCGAAGGCAGACGCTTAACAAATGAGCCACCCAGGTGCCTGATTCAATTGGGTATTTGAACAAATTGAGCCAATCAAGCTCACTAGTGAGAAAGAACCACAGGAGAGACTCATACTACACTGTTCATTGTTGAGATTGCATTTGAAACGGTATCTAAAGTGGCCACCACTCACCTATCCAAATATTCAAGATCGAGTGGTAGAATCAGCAGAGGAGTTCCAATAAATGAAGGAACAAATATTCCTATTAAATTATTACAGGGCTTTATTTTGTGATACACATTTAATATTTATGGATTCGGAAGTGAAACGTGCAGATAAAGCTAACTTCTCTGAATGTCACTGATGACAAAAGTCTGGGAAGTCAATTCTTTGAGTGTGTATGTCTACTTCTCTGTCTAGTTACTTTTTCTCTTAGAGTATGTGAGACTTGTCTTAGTATTAACATGGATTAAGATGGGTTATTATTTAAAATACTAGGTTCCCCTTCTAGTTTCTTTCTCGAACTGTTTTCTTCTTATTTTTGTCTTGCTTTACCTACACATGGTACCCAGGTTCTTTGTCACTGACAAGCAAAAAAAAAAAAAAAAAAAAGTGGATGTTAACAAGAGTTAAGTATTTCTTTGCTATCTTGCCCTTATCCAAGAATTAAGAAAGCAACCTATAAGCTTCCTTCCGAAGACACTCCTGATCTAGCAATCTTCCCTTTAGCAAAGTAGAGAAAATACTGACTCACAGATCTATGTGCCCTTCAGTAATCATTCAGAACAAATGTAAGCAGACATATTTAAATTAGATTTTCATAAACCACTTGGAATTTTTGGAAAAAAAAACAACTATCTAAAATATGGCCTGACAATTAAGAGTCTCAGATATTCCAATTTGAGTACAGAAGGAAAAGTATTTTCTACATCAGTGGGGCCCTTATACTGCACAGATGCTAGCAGTCCAGCATCATGCAAAAATCAAAGATCACACTGGTAGATTCAATGCTTCATTTTGAAGCATACTATTCACCAGATTTTTTTTTATAGTGAATACTAGCTTTCTAATTCCCACATGTTTCTCTTAATTGCTCTCAAGAGCATGACTAATTTAAAATTGCCTTTCTCTGATAAAACTTACTACTCCCAGGATAAAATATTGAAATAGCTATATTTTTATTTTATCAAAAATTTGTGCAATAATAAATTATTTCTATACAACAGAACATCCTGGACTTTTCCTGAGCAGAAGCATAGCAATCAGAATCTAACATTTTATAGAGGAAACATGTTCCCAAGTGGAATTTAAAAAGCTCTAAATTTTACATGCCCTTTCCACAGTCTTAGACTCTAGTTTGAAACACATAATAATTTTAGCTCCCTAATGGTGGACAAGAAATTTAGCCCTTAGAAGAGAGAGCTTTGTAAGATGTAACCCTTCACAGCAAAGATATCTGCTCTGTTTTGGGTGGAAAAATAAAGTAATATTAAAGAAAATTTTATTTTTCAGGAGCATAGTGAGAAAACCCTATTAAATGCTGTTGTGGAGACTATATTTTCAGTAAGCAAATATTTCCCAGTCAATGTAGAAATTTCTCAAGCTACCAAATCTTTTTTTTTTTTTAAATTCTAAGAACGCTTTTGTCCCCCCTCAGGCATTTTTCTGCTGCCTGTATATTACAAAAAGAGAGAGACAGAGAATCCCCATAATAAGGGAGAATAAGTAACTACCACCTTTGGCTTAACATTAAAATGTGGGTTTACTTTTTTTTACAGGTAATAATATCATTCTGATGACTAAGCAGTTGATGAGTACTACAATGAAGCACTGAATGTGAATTCAGACAACACAATTTCCTGTTCTGTTTGTTAAAAGCTATATAATCTTGAGCAATGCCCCTTAAGCTTGCTGAGCTTCAGTCATGAGATTCAATTAGAAACTAATTTTGTTCAGGTGGCCTATAATCTAGTTGGGAAGTAAAACATGTATACACAGAAAATAAATTAAAAACAGTAAATATAATCCTAATCTAAGGATTTGCTGATGAAGTTGAGAACAAATTTGGGAAATGAAACTCAATAACACTGCGTATGGGAAATTAAATTAAAGTTCCTCCTTCCCATGAGATTTGGAAAAATGTGTTAACATTGATTGAAACTCGATTGACCCAAAAGGAACTCCGCGTTTGTGAAAAGATATAGTGTTTTTGGTTTCAGATTTATTAAGTTTACCATGAGAAAATACTTATCTTGTGAGCAACTGGAATTATGTGCCTGGAATTTGAGAGGTTCAGCCCGGAGACAGAATTTTGGTTCAAGAGTTGGAACGATGAAATTGAGTACGGCTTACATTTAAAGAAAAATCAAGAATCAAGAGTAAAGGCTTTAAGATAAATGTTATATTAACTGGATGAAAGGAGTGGTAAAGAAAAGGCAGAGAACCAGGAAAGTGCTGTCTGTACTTCAGACGTAGGAAAGAAAACCAAAAACCAAAATGCCAATTCTGCAAGAGTTGGGGAAAAATTTTTGACACTAAAGGAAAATGTTTGAGAAAGGAATTTGAGTAACACAGCAAACCTTTTAGAGGGGAACATCAAACTCCTGACTTATTTAATAATAAACACGTACCTTGTGGAAGCAGCAGGCTGGGTTCTTGTAATCCAGGAGTTCAGCAGATAAATGAAGGGAAAAAAATCTTCATAGTGAGAAACGTAGCTAAGTAAAAATGGGCATTAGGAGAGAAACTTGACCAGGTTCAACGGTAAAAAGGAAATAGTCTTTGGGAGAGGAAGAGTGAAAATACTTAAAAATGAGAGGTTAAACCAGAGACGTACTCAGTGACGTGGGAATGAAAAAAAACAGAAGGGTTTACTTGAAAGAGAAAGAAAATCTTTTCCTTTTAAGCTGCGTAGAATTCTGTGAGGAGCGGCCTGAGGGCACGGTGGGAATATAAGAGGGAAATCAAACCAGTTGGTCCCAGTATTTCTCAAGTAGAAGATAAGATCATCAGGTACAGGTGAGAATGTGGTAAGCAAGAGAGACTGGAAGCTAATGAGAGTCAAATCCCACCCATCAGCTGTACAGGCTCTGCGGGAATCAATGAATGATTAAGACAAAAAAAAAAAATTATGAGCATCAGTGAAGACCTGGTGAGAATTGAGTGTCAATAATCTGTTTTCTCAGGTCAGCACAGCTCTTTGTTTTTCTCAGGATTGATCTGAGACTCACTAGCCTGAGCAGATACAGTCTGTTGCTTGTAGAAAACAAGGCTTGGCTGTGAAATTCCCCGTGAATGACTAGCATACTGTATTTTGTCCCTTTTGAGCTCCCATAGATTGATTTTATACTGATTTAGGAGTGGGCTTTCCAGATCCTTTTTTTGCCAAAATAAAGAATTACATAAAATAGCTATATGTATAAAGACACCATGGTTCATTCTTTGTATTGTTTGTTTGTTTTTTATTTTAGAGATTGTTCATTTGATGTAGTACATGCAATCAGGAAAGGTTGCCCAAGACTTGTAATTTAGCAAAAGAGATCACTGGGTATCATTTTAGTGGAGTGATAGAAGTTGTCTAGTGGATTTTCTGGGGGTTATCTCATTCAATAGGGATGAGTACCTTTAATTCATTTTATTTTTTTTAGATTTATTTATTTATTTGAGAGAAAGCGCATGCGCAATTGTGTTGGGGGGGGAGCAGAGGTAGAGAATCTTTAGGAAGACTCCCCACTGGGCCCACACTGAGCCCCACGAGGGGCTCAATCTCAAGACCCATGAGATCACGACCTGAGCAGAAACCTGAGTCCCACGCGTAACCTACTGAGCCACCCAGGTGCCCCTAGTTCATTTCCTATTAACCAGACTATTGCAGAAGTTGAAGTTAACTTGTACAAAGCTGATTGTCATGTAAATAATTCTTGTCCACAAAAATGCAAATATATTTCATCTGATAAAACTGATTTCCGGTTTCTAGAAAACATGACATTTTATTGCTTTATAGCTTATTAATTAGTTTTATATTTATTAGCAGACTTATTTTAACATTTCCAACTACTTACATACTTTAACTCTCTCCTTTGAATTATTTGAACATCTTACTGAGTCTCTCATTAATTTACTTGCTACTATCAGCCACACTTTCTAAATATTACAATGCTTTAAAATATTTAAAAATTAGAGATATATATCACACACATATAATTGTACATACATATAATTGTATCGTGGATAGCTTTTTTGGAAGACCTAAGGTGACACGTGGCTTGCAGTCTCGTGAAAATGTACCTTCTTTCATAGGCAATGCTAACAATACTTGCTAGTCAGGGAAGTGCTTATTAAAACTGAGGTCTCTTATCTCACTTTCCTCTCGTACAAGATGTACAGACATTGAAAGTAATTATTTGGAAACTTTGATATGGCTGTGGCGTTCAGCCCCATATAATTTTATTACATTGTTTTAAATAAAATAAGTAATTGGTTATAACATTTATCATAATTAATTGATTTTTGTCATATTTTTCAAAGTATTCCATACATGACTGAAAATCAGATAAACAAAATACCAGTCCTTCACAGTGCTGGAGATGAGTGAGGTTTCAACCTGATTTATCTTACATAAAGTTTTCATACATTCTTCTGGACAACTTTTTATGTGACTGGATAAAATATAAGGTGTTTTAGGAATGTAATGTGCAATCCTCCCATCAGTGATAAAAGGCATCACACTGCAGTTATATCTCAAATATAAGGAATTAAGCAAAAGAGAAATATTGGCTCAATAGATGCAAAAAGAAGAGAAGAAAGAAATCGAGACCTACCTGGACTATAATCTGGGAGATTAGGAAAAGACCATATAGTAACAAAAATCATCATTTTATCTAGAACCAGGAGCTCTTGGCTTGAGCCACCCTTAAAATCCAAAGAATTTGTTGCCAAATTCTAGCACTATCTGTTCTACTGTGGCATGAAAATCGTCTGTTTTCAGAACTCTAGTGACAAAACCAGTTATTTTATGACTGAAAACAACTTGATTGTTCATTGCTGTTCCCTTCCCACATCCTGCCGAAGAGAATACCTAGTCCAATTTTCTTTTTCCTTCCCTACATTAAAGAAGAAGAATTATACTTGTGGAGAACTGCCAAGTACATTTACATAATAAAGAATCTGGGGCCAGAAAAAAATAAAACACAAAAGCTCAGAGCTGATAGAGGAGCAAGTTTCTAAGGAGTATTGTAGGTCTGCAATGTTGGAAGGAGAAAGAATTTTATTAGAGTTGTGTCTGGAAACAACTTCACTCTTTTTTAAGACATGTAAGTAAAGATTTTAACCTATTTGATGCAATCTGATTCTTGGATTCTATTCCTTCGGTCATAACACTGTTTTCAGATTGAACCAGTGGCTCTAGGATTTCTAAGAGTAGCATTCATATAAGAAGAATTTTTGACATCTGCAATAACTAAGTAAATTTTCCTCAACATGAAGTCTCACTAATGAAAGGTTTTATTTATTAAACCTTGAGTATTTTGCTAATGTTACCGGAGAATAAATTGGCTCATCAAAGTTAATGGCAATAATTTATTTGCATTTCAATCTCCTCTTTCAGAAGCATTTCAACTGTACTGTCACCTTTGACTTTGACTTTGGAATTTTGCTTACAGCAGAGTTCATAACTATCAAAAGAACAGAAACAAAATCTGTGATGTACACTATAAAGCCTCTGCATACCCTGTCACTCAGTGCCCTGCACATAGGCAGTGGGAGTCCCCAGAGAGCCAATAATGTTCCCAACTGAAAAAGTAAATCATTTTAGATTTACATTGAGCTCTACAATATCTGAAACTAGAAGAAATGCCTAGTTTTAGAAAAGGTTTTGTGATTAAAAAAAAAAAAATGTTGCCTTGGAATGGAGTCAGGCCAAAAGGGTTACTAAGAAGATCTGAAGTTGAAGAGGGCACATTCTGCGTGGAGCACTGGGCATTATGCACAAACAATGAATCATGGAACACTACATTAAAAACTAATGATGTAATGTGTGGTGATTAACATAACAATAAAAAAATTTTAAAAAAAGAAGAAGACCTGAAGTTGAGAATAATGTTAAGAAAGCCCTGAATGCCAGTCAGGAGGGTATTTCAATAATCCAGACGTGAGAGGTAAAGACCTCCATAAGAATGGTGTTTCTGTGAGTGGGCTAAACGGGAAGCTTTTAGAAATTGCATGGTAAAGAATAGCAAGTAACTAATGATTACAGTGAAAGTCTAGAAACAAAAATTAAGAAATGCAAATATGATAGCATGAAAAATGAGGAGAATGAAGGCCTGTTGAGAGACATTTTTTGTTTAAATCAGAAGACTCTTGCCGCAAGCTCCCTTTTTGGTATTTCATACCTAAATATCTAAAAGGAGGGAACATTATAAAATTATGCAATGCTATTCTTTTTAATAGAAATGACTTATAATTTCAGTTCCAAATTTTAAAAGAGCAAATAATAGAACCACTAAAAATATTCACTACTGCATAAAGAAGCAAAAATTGATTGAACAATAGTAGTAGTCATGGTTACGTGCATGCCATCACCACACTAGGGTTATACAATGCATTTCTAAAGATAACACAATTATAGTCTAACATAATACAAAATAATCTCGCAACAAAGGTACAAAAAACAACCCACAGAAACTATTTAAATCAACAAGGCCCACAACTTCTTAATATAAACTTGCATTCCCTGTGTGAGTAATTCAACTGTTCTATATGCATCCTCTTAATTTTATGATCACACTTCATATAAATAATGACTAAATTATTCATGGGAGCCCAAGGTATAAAAAGTATTTTTTTCTGAAAAGATATGACCAAATTCAGAAGAGAAACAAAAAATTCACCCTTTCCTAAATAGGTCAGTGTTATAACACCAACTTTTTCATTACTGATGGTTAAGTGTTATTTATAGATCATTTAATTTTTATTGATTTGCTTTTTTTAATACATTTTAAATCTCTAAACATTTACCAATGCCAAGTCCAGCAATCCTTGCCTAACATGAAAATAAATTTTGATTTGTTTTAATGTCCTTTATTTTAGAATATTCAGTACTGCATTTTTATATTCTATTGTGAAGTTCCTCTCATCGTGTTAGTTACTTGACAAGCTGAACTTACAAATTTCTGCACAATGGTGACACAAAATTGCTCCTCCTGAGACAATGGTATTCACAGGTAGTCAGAGTGGACTCTCCTACATGTTTAAACATAATTGATATAATTGAATTGGCCCCATAAAGAGATGGGTTTTCATCTACTTGATCGATATCGTGGCTATGAAAACAGAACACTATTTATAAGGTGAATAATTGCATTGAATTTGTGAAGCTTAATATAAGAGGCAGCATGAGGTACTCAGTAGAGCACTGGGCTTTGAATTTGAAAATTGAGATTCCATTCTGAGTCTGACACCCATTTGACTTCAGGCAAGTCACTTAACTTATTTGAGCCTAGTTTCTTCAACAGTAAATCAAGGAGCTGATGCTAAATAACTCCTTCTGGCACTAAAACATGATGATTGAATGTAATTCTGACTACTGGTTACATAGCTCTTCAGTTTCCAGGCATTGCCTGTAAAAGTTTTGCGACTATCTTCTCTCTGCCAATTTGTCCCAGCTCTCACATGCATCGGGCGGGTTTCAGATCACAACTTATCCCACTGAGCATTGTGAGCCTCACAAAGTACAGCATACTCTTCCAAAATATCTGGACAGTGTCCCCCAAAACAACTAAAGGTATTGTTTGGGCTTTCCAAAATCAAATGTCTGGGCTCAGTCTAGGGTGACTTAATCCCATCTTCAGGCATAACTCTTTCTCCTTTGGAGAACTAGGTGACATCGCTGCTTCCTAAAGAAGCTAATGAACTTCTGATTCAACCATATACACCCTTTCTGTGCTTTTATAGTTCAGGAAAACGTTCCCAGCTTGGAAAGAGTTAACTATCAATCTGAAAATGAAATTGAGATGCATGTCGTGATATGTCCGCTTCCCATAACTCTAGCCTCTGAATACTGGTAAGGATTTGGAAAACAGTGCATGAGAGCCATGGGAAAGCAATTCTCATAGGTGACCTCGCACAAGAACCACCTCAGATCACCACTGCAGACTCCTTCAGAGTGATACTGAATTCCCCTTCAAGAACCGAGCTGACTTCTGCAGCAGCATGGACTCAAGTTGTGCCTCTGGAAAATAGTTTGATCACCTCTTTTTTAGTCACCTCTACCTTTTTTATTATATTGTTCCCAATAACACATTTGGATCCCCCCCTTTTTTTTCCCCTCAGCCAAATGTTTATTATTCAGAGAGCTAGCTTGCAGATACCTTTTAACATGAGATGAGAAGGCTAGAATTGAGTCAATCCAGGTTAAGAACATGGTAGTTGAAGGTAAATAACACTGGATTCCAGCCCCTTCTCTAGTGGGTTATAAAAAGGGACTTCATCCTTGGTATTATCACTTTTCTCATCTATAAAGTGTTTCCACAAAAACTGTACCTACTCTATGGTGTATGTTATAACCAAATGAGATAATTCACAACACACATAAAGTGCTTAACACAGGACCTGAACATAGTAAGTTCTCAATAGTAAAGTAAGAGAAGTGCAAACACATTACTGAGGAAAAAATTTGAGTTGTATTAGATTTCGTGTATGAATTTCTGAAGATTTGTAAACCTGTTCACTGTGAAGCTCATTAAATTTTCCTATGTTTGCTTTATAGCTTAACTAAAGTAAGCACCAAACTCAAACATCACAACCCTATCTATACATCACACACAAAAATCTTGTAAATGTGAGTGGCTTAAAAGTACTTTAAATTTAAATATATGATTAAATTTGTACATTTCCAAATGCTAGTTTAAATTGAGAGAATTTGGCTATTGTGCCCAGTGACATAACAACCCCTTTATCTATAACATGACAGTTTGTAACAGTACATTGGGGTAAAAATCTTTCATCTTCAGGGTGCCCAGGTGGCTCAGTCGGTTAAGCCTCTGCCTCCAGCTTGGGTCATGATCCCAGGGTCCTGGAATCAAGCCCCTCATCAGGCTCCTTACTCAGTAGGCAGCCTGCTTCTCCCTCTCCCTCTGCTGCTCCCCCTGCTTGTGCTCTTTCTTCTCTCTGTCAAATAAATAAATGAAATATTAAAAAAAAAAAAAAGCTTTCATCTTCTCTTTGTCTGCAAATGAAATTGCTTGTTTCTGAACTGCCACTATTTCATGTCAGTGTAGATACGGTCTCCTGACATGTTATGGTACACCCTGCTAATCTTTCCTGAGATTAGTAGGCAAATGGAATTCACAAGAGTAGCAATGTGTTTTCTGGGACATCATGTGTATTGTACCATTATGTGAAGACACTTGTGAGAACCTGCAGAATCCAAGGGATGAGAAGTGGCTTGCCCAAGGCCACAGTGGGCTCTGCTAGAACTGAGATCACTGGGTCCTGGACCAGCCATCCCTCCCATCACATCAGTCTCTTGCTGCTCCCCTCACCCTTAGTGGAAAGGGGAAAGTGATGCATTCTTGCAGAGTATGAAGTAGTAATGAGTTTCCCTTTCCATTTCACCTAAATGAGCCTAGGTAGAGCAGAGAAGTAAGCAATTATCTCCTTTCTTTTCTACCTCGGGTGTCTCTAGAATGTTTGAGGTTCTGTTACAAGGACATGTCTCTCCTGTTCCCCTCCCTTCCCCGGACTCTTATAGAGCTAGATTGAAGCAGTTAACTCAGTTCACAGAGAGGGTTTTCAGAGGACCAGAAGAGAACAGAATTGGCCACAGGGTCCTGTAAAGTCCTCCAGGAGCAAGTATCTATGGAGTCTTGCTTTCCACTCACTCAGTTACCGTGTTAGCAATAGATCATTCCTTCTATAGGACTTAATAACTAAAAATTATGAAAGGTCTTTTACAAGATATATGTGTAGCTTTTTTCAATGTATATTGTATATATTATAGTGGTTTTAGGTTCTCAGTAAATATTTGTCAAATGAATGAGCAGATGTGTTTGTACTGTTAGCATTACAGAGCTAATGGCCTGTACTGAACAGAAGCTTCTAGTCCCCTATATGACGACAACCATATTTCCACTAAAGATTTTCTTTATCGAGCCTTTACTATTTGTTATGATATATGGGAGTAATATTACATCAAGTGGTATACTCAGTTTATGTTACAAATAGTAGAAAAAAGGTAACTGTGGGGGCACCTGGGTGGCTCAGTCAGTTAAGCGTCTGACTCTTGATTTCAGCTCAGGTCATGAGATCGAGCCCTGTGTTGGGCTCCACGCTGGACCTGAAGCCTGCATAAGATTCTCTCCCTCCCTCTCCCTCCACCCCTCCCCACTCCCCCAAGATAGGTAACTGTGAGTAAACATGAGAAAATCTGATGTGACCACTATTGATAGAAAAAGAATTTGAAGAATCAATGAATTTCATAATTACAAACGATGGTCTTGCCTAAAGGTAAAATACATGTTAACAATGCATCTTTCCTCAAGCCAGACACTGATAATCATGGTATATTTTAAGACAGGTATATTTTATTTTATTTTTTTAAAAGATTTTATTTATTTATTTGACAGAGAGAGACACAGCGAGAGAGGGAACACAAGCAGGGGGAGTGGGAGAGGGAGAAGCAGGCTTCCCGCGGAGCAGGGAGCCCGACGCAGGGCTCCATCCCAGGACCCTGAGATCATGACCTGAGCCGAAGGCAGACACTTAACGACTGAGCCATCCAGGTGCCCCAAGACAAGTACATTTTAAATCCAGATAACCACTACCCAGAAAACTCACCTACTTTTTTATTTGTGTCTATATATGAAAATATTTTAATTGGGACAGAAGCAGTGAAAGGATCTGCAATAACAATTTTGCAGACCCTGATACCTTTCGGGGTCCTCTTGGGACAACTGGATTGTGTTAAATAGCCAATGCCATGACAAGAGAATTCTAGAACCTTGGATTCTTTCTTAGCAAATAACCTATTTCTCACTCATACTCAAAGAAATGATGAGAATATTGAATAAACAGGGGATTTTTCATTTATGCATTGAGTAAAAAAGATATTTTAATGTTACATAACACTGAGAGATGAAACAAAGAATCTAGTTGTTAACAAATTTTCAAAGGGACTGGATTAAGTAGAATATTAATTATGTGCCTACAGAAAATATCTGGAAATAAATGTTTTATTTAGCAAGTGACTGTCAGAATATATACAGCCAAACTTCCCTTCTGCTTATCCCTTTGTAATTTTTTAATTGAATGTTAAAAATTAAGTAAGCTTTCTATGAAAAGGAACAACATTTTGATACACTGATTCATTCATTCCCTGTTCTCCATAAAGTGCTACTTTTAATTTCAAACAGCTATTCATTTTTTACTTATGAAAAATATCAACTATATGAGGCATAAGGCAATAAAAATGCTTTGATTACAATTAATTGTTGTGTGCAATGAATGAGAACTAGAATTCTTTATTAGGAAAATAATAATCAAAGCAGTAGATAATACAAAACAGGTTATGAAAAGTTCTTTAAACATGAATTGCCCTTGTCCATGGTTTTCTTTTCAATAGTCCAGATTATAAGTCCAATTGAAAAAAATCAATCAAAAGTGATGAATAAGTGAATTGTATTATTTTCCTCGAGTTCTAACATTCTCATTAAATACGCTAGTCTTTAGGCTAAAATAGGGACAGCAACTTTGCATACCACGCATATGGGACATTTTAGTACTGACATAAAATTTGTATTATTTTTATAAGAACTTTAGTTGTGTTGTGTTTAAATGTTATCTAGCATGTTGGTAGTATGAGTCTCTAAAAATAAATTGATAGTCTCTAAAACATAAGCTATTTGCTTTCCTGTAAAACTAATCGAAGTCTTGTGATTTTTCCATTTCACATTACTCAAATACTATTTTCAAGGCCTCTGCGGTAGGTTGAGAAACTAAGAACAGAAGAGAGAATAAAGTAAACTGACAGCTAAGTACTAATAACAAATGACTGCTTCAGAAGAAAACATCTCACAATTTCCCACATGTTTTCCTTAATGGTTAAACATATTTAACAAAATCTTGGTAATCTTACTGTAAAAGCCTTTTTACTCTTACTGAGAAGTATTTGCAGCTAGCAGAGTTAATGCAGGCTCATTAAGGAAGTCACGGTGCTCCCTGCATTAGGGCTCAGCTCTGAGCCCCGGCTTTCAGCCCAATTATCCCATATTGGGGGATGACGAAAGATATTGTCCCCAGTCCCTGATTCTCTTGATTTTTTTATGTCTCTGTGACCTTACCATCAATTTATCCAGAGATTCTCAAAATTAACCAACCATATGGGTCATTCAGGAGTCTCTTAAAATCAGATTTCTAGGCTCCTTTCTCAGGGGACTACAATTTACTTTGGTTAGGGGGGGTCTCCTAAATCTACATTTTAACAAGTGGGTGAGGTACTTCTTAGGATCAGGTAAATTTGGAAATAACATCCACTCATCTGCTCTTCTTACCTCCTGAGGATGATCTCTCAAGCCTTTGTGATTCCAGTCCATTGAGTGTTCTTTCCTGGGTACATCTCCATGCAATTTTCTTCCATCTTTCTTCCCACCTCTGCTTCCCTGGGTCTGCACCTATATGCTTTCCTGCAGGGCAAATCTCACTTCTCCACTTTCTTCCAAACCATCTGGGACCTGAGAATCTTCCCCTAAAGCTATGAGGATTGTGGATAGGAAATGAGGGGAGGACTGGCTAGGATTATATGGACAAGGAGCATACTAGAAATAATAGGTGCTCAGAGAGGAAAAAGACAGGGAACAGAGCAGGGACCTGAGCAGGAAGACACACGTTTACAAAACACGGTGGAGACCTAAGGTTGTGGCCAGTGACATTACATGGAGGGCACAGGGCCCTGTGCCAGGGGAGGATGATAAAGGACAGATGGTCTGCTCCAAGAGGGATAGGCTAACAGGGCACTAAGACAGGTACACAAACAACTGTCATTCAAGACAGAATATAAGAAAATCTCAAAAAAAAAATGTTAAGGTACTAGCATTCTGAAGAGGGAGAGATCTCAAATATTTGAGGGGATTCAGATCGACTTTATGGCAAAGTGGCATTTAATCTGAGACGTGTCCAATTGTGAAAGGTGCAATAGGGGAGCAAATTGTTTTGTGAGAGGGAATTAATTAATCAATGGCTGCATGAATTAATCAGTGAACAAATGAAATGAATTAAAGCAAAAATTAGTAACACAAATAGAGCCTATCATTTCTGGGATAAGTGATTTTTTTCAGGTTTCTGGATGGCTGCTCTCACCCCTAGAGATGACACTCCTGAAGGCAATACAGATGTTGGCATCCCACAGATATTTTAGAAAAAATTTGGGGGGATATATCTCACAGGTAAGCATTTGGAAGCATCATTATGATTAGAATTAGAACTTTAGTTCCTATCTACAAACAAGGAACAACTTCTAGCAACCTCTTTAATAGGGATTCTATGGTTCTATCATTAAAAAATAAAATAAAAAATAAAAAAATGGTGTAGTAATTTAAATAAAACTCCTTGCCTTTTAAAGAAATATTATCATTTTCTTTGAAGCCCTAAATGAGGCTGAGCCACAGCTAGGAAAATAAGACTTGTGAAATTAACATATTTGTGATATCAATCACATCCCTTATTAACTGAGTGTAATGATAACCACAAAATAAGGTGACCACTTTAAATATGTAAGTGATGATAAACAGTAAAAAAAAAAAATCATATTAATTTAATGGTTGATTAGATTATCCTTCAGGTACATTTCAAATCTAGTTCTAGTTCTGGGTGAAACAACTATTTTGTTATCATTTGGGATAGTGGCCCCCAGCTCACACTTTAAGCATTCCAAATGTGTATCAGTAAAACACATTGCTTTTAAAAGGTTATGCAGGCACCACATAAGAAATATAGCCAGTGGTATTGAATTAGTTTATATGGTGACAGATGGTAGCTGTATTTGCCGTGAGCAGAGCATAATAGACTTGTTGAATCACAATGTGGCACACCTGAAACTAATGTCACATTGTGTGTCAACTATACTGCAATTTTTTAAAAAAAAATTTAAAAAGAATTGGGCTGCCTGAGTGACTCAGTCGGTTAAGCCTCTGACTCTTGATTTTGGCTCAGATCATGATCTCAGGGTCATGAGATCAAGCCCCACATCAGGCTCCACCCTCAGTGGGGAGTCTGCTTGAGATTCTCTCTCTCTTTCTCCCTCTGGCCCTTTTCCCCTCCATGCACTAGCTTGCTCTCTCTCTCTCTCTCTCTCTCCCTCTCTCAAATAACTAAATAAATCTTTAGAAAACAATAAATAGAACAACTTTTTTAAAAGAGTAAAGAAAAGTTATGCAGAACATTTTTTTGGCTTAAGTTTCTACTTTAGTTCCAGTTTGTTAACCTATGGCATTATATTAGTTTCAGGTGTGCAATATAGTCATTCAACACTTCCATACACCCGGAATGCTCATCACAAGTGCACTCCTTTTTCACCCATCCCTGTCCCCCTTGCCCTCTGGTAACCGTCAGTTTGTTCTCTAGAGTTAAGAGTCTGTTTCTTGATTTGTCTCTTTTGCTTGTTTATTTTTGTTTCTTAAATTCCACATATGAGTGAAATCATATGGTATTTGTCTTTGACTGACTTATTTCACTTAACATTATACTCTCTAGTTTCATCCATGTCGTTGCAAATGGCAAGATTTCATTATTTTTTATGGCTGAATAATATTCCTTATGCAGAACATTTTTAAGAAAGAATTGCATTCAGTGTGCTATAGCATATCCAGTTTACACACACACACACACACACACACACACACACACACACACACCTTTACCATACCTGTCTGTTGAGTCAGAAGGAAGGAAACTACAAATGTGGGTGTCTTCTATCCCAAATGTCATGGTAGCAAGGGCCTCAGTTCTGGCTCGGTCTCAACCCCCTCTGTACTTTATATCTCACTATGTCAAGACTTTCCAATTCCTCTTGAGGTCACTCACATGTTTGCTACTTCATAGAATACTGATACATTTTTTCTTTGTCATTCTATATTGTGAATATTTAAAATCATTTGATAAGAAAGAAGCCACATTATAGTTTTAAAGTAAATAAAATGTGATAGCCAGACTCTTTGCATAGAGCACAGAGTTTATATGCTGCCAAATGTAAATTGTTATAAGTAAATGGTATACTTCAAAACTTCCCATTCAGAGTTATCATCCACAAGTAGAACATATTGGTTCAAGTAGGCATGGTAAAAGTAATGTCAACAGATGATTAAAAAAAAAAAAAAAACTTGAGGAGAATAGATGACTGTGTCTGTTCACTAAATTGTGTCAGAAGAATATTCAAGGAGGATTAAATATGAGGAGGAATTGCAATCAGGAGCCAGTAAACAAGAATGACAGAAGAGAACACTCTGGGCGTGCACACTAGCAATGGAGTGGCCCAGCAGAAATTCATGCAATAGTCCTCCCAAAGGAGGAAAGGTTTCACCTTACATAATGCAAGTTCCTTTAGGCAGAAACATATAAGGTCACTATTTTATGTGGAAAATAGAGGAAGGAGGTACAAGATATTTCCTTTGAAAAATGCACCTAATTTGTGGTCAGAGAAACTTTCTTCTTTTATGAACATCACATTAGAATGGTGCGCTTGTAAAAAAAAAAAAAATGAATGAACCAATAATACATATTATCTATTAAAGTCCAGAGCTTATTCAGATTTTCTTAGTTTTTACTTAATGCCTTTTTCTATTCCAGGGTTTCATCCACGATATAATGGTAAGGTTTCTAGGCTAGGCCACAAAGGCTTATTTAACCCAGAATATGGTTATAAGAGTGTATATTTGCAAATAAAAATAATAGTAATGTTAGTAAGTAAAAAGGGAAAACATTAAAACATTTAAGTAAGAAGTAGTGTTGTATTCATCTTAGATATAGATACTTAAGCAAACCTGAGAGAGGTTGAGAGTAGCAAGTCTATTCAATGCAGAGAAACATCTGTGAAGGGGAGAGCAGCATGGTGACTTCTGAAATTGCTGGAACACACAGCGTGTGTTGTAGAGTGGATTTTAATGAGCCTGGACAGGCAAGCAGTGACTTAATTATTGTAGGCTTTATATGCCATACTAAGAAGATTGGCTTTAAGTTTAGAAGAATGAGGAGCTAATGAACAATTGTATGCAAAGGAATGGCATGATCTAATTTGTGTCTTAAGAACATCACTCTGATGACCATCTTAAGGATGGAGAGGAGAGGGGTGGCAATGGAGGCAGGATAAATTAGGAAAATAGTGAAATGATGAAAACACTAGATGAAGGCCTCAGCTAAGTCAAAAATCCGAGAGCCTTGAGGAAGAGTGGTCAGACATGAGAGATGATAGACACTTCTGCTAATGATTAGTTGCTGTTACTTCAGTGAAGGAGGAATGAACCTCTATGATTTCCCTTTTACTGGTTTGAGAGATGAAGAAGTTAGAGTGGGCAACGGTTGGTGCCATTATTCAAGAGAATATGGTAGGAAGGCAGTTTGGAGGAAAATGTAACAAGTACTTTAAAAACATGATTTCCACCAAAAGGAATCTTACCTTTCAGTCATAATTCAGGTATTTTTATGATAATTACTAGTGGTAGTGATTTTCCTAAGATATCTGGAAGAAAATGGACAAGAGAGAAGAGTACAGAGGTGTTATGGAGAATTCATATGTATTTATAAGAAAAGATTATCAAAGATTTACCTTCGTAAGTATAAGCAGTGCCACAGAAAAGAAATGAAGTAAAGATAGCACGCACTGGCTATCCCTGGAAGGGAAAAAAAAAGGTGGGACAGACACCCAACGAGTCAGCAGACCAGGCTCTAGGCAGGAATTGACTCCTTCAGCACAAGTGGAGCACACTGGGATTTAGGGAGAGAATTGCCCAGGGGAAGAAATGTGCAGGGGGTTGTTGGCTTCATACAAAATCAAACCTGAGTCAGATGCATGTTTTTAGGATTGTAGAATAACACATTATAGTTGTGATTTCTACTCATAAGGGTTTCCTAGGGAACTCCTTGAGGTATAGTTTGATACAATTAAAATCTTCCTCACCAGTTAGATAGTACCTCTATTATACGCTCTCTCACTGCAGTGTGTTCTATCTGTGACTTAGACTTCATCATGGCATGTAATAATTACTTTTGTAACAGAGCTTCAATTCTCTAACCACATAATCTTATCTTTTATCCGTCTATTTTCCCACTTGGAAATCAAAGATATTCTGTTTATGACACCTCTACCCGCCCTCTCTCCTTCATTCTCCTATAGCTTCCCACACCTGTGGGTATAGAGAGAACAGAACCAAGCAATAGGAAAACAAGTAATGTGCCAAGATCTCTGTAAAGCTGAAGCTCTAGAAGGACTAGTCAACACTCAGTACCTATTTTTCTGCCAGGAAACAAAATAAAACAAATGACATTATCAAAAACAAAATCAAACCATCAAGTTCAAACCATCAGATATTTCTTCACGTGCGTGTTGGTCGATTCCAGTCCAGAAGGTGACACAGAGCCTGAAGATAATTTTATTACTTTGTTTCTTCTCTGTGCAAAATGGATCCACGGGAAATTGATAAATAGGGTAAGTTTTTATACACTTCTCCTGTGTTAACCTTATTATACTTATGAATATGATAAAAATAAATGAATGTGATTAGGACAAAGCAAAAAGGAACCCAATTTAATGAAATGAGTGTTTTCAAGAAACTGTGATGGCCTGAAGGCCTGAGAGAGCTTGACATGGGTGGGAATAGTGAGAAAAGTAATAAAGTGCAGGCGCAGGATATGGGTGAGGCAAAATGGCAGAAAATGAGCCCAGTAATGTGGGTTGAGATGGACTGTACACGACCTTGAACATCAAATTAAGGAGTGTAGTTTTTGCCCAGGCCCTAAGCACTTGGGAAATGATTTTATACATAATTATTTCACAAGGTCATTTTTTTGGGTAGGTAACTGTGTGAGTAGTGTGGAAAACGAACTAATACTAAATATGAAGAAAAGCATGGGAAAGAGAAGATTTAAAAAAGGAAACCATGCATCCAGAGCCAATGACCTATTTCTCTGAGGCTGGGACAGGCAGGAGGACTGAGGGTATCGGACATTCCCAACAGCATGAGAAACTGGCAGGGCCCTGTCCTGTCAGATTTAAAGAGTGCTCACACTTGGGTGTTGAAGCTTCCATCAGACTGGTGGAGCTAAACATAGAGCAAAACATTATGTGTTTTGAAAAATTGTCACTCTCTGACCAACTGTGGTATATAAAGACTTAGAAGTACCTCAGAGGCACCTGAGTGGCTGCCAAAGAAATAAAGGGGAAGGGAGCTAGAGACAGATTCTGAGATGTGCACTTTGCCACCCTTGCTTGAACCAATGCAACTCTTTTGCTGATTTTAATTTTACATACAAGACCTCTGATAAGGACTTTGATGGAAGAAATAATTCCATGGTTAAAAAACAACATTGAAAACCAATGGTGTGCAAGGCCTCTGTTTTCCAAAGCAGATTTAAAAAATTTTCCTTTATATATAATTCCTAAAGCATTCTTGATCCTAAGAGATTCCTTTATTATTATCAAAGTAGCTTTTTGAAACACTTGTGAATTGTCTTCAATTTTCTCATTTTTCCATAAAGATTTTTCCAAGAACCATAACAGGTCTGTGAACAACCACTGAAATAAGAACCTCAGAATAAGCAAAACATATAGATTCCCCATTGTGATATTTACAGCATGTCCCAACAGTGAAGATCAGATGTTTGGAGTATGTTGCCTTCAATGTCAAGATGCTTTCAGGAGCTTTTTCTGGAAATAGTTTTCTCAGGTTAAAATTGTGGCTTTGCCTTTCTCCTAGCAAAATTTTGGAATACATTAAGTAGTCTCTGTCACTGCAGTTGTTCTGTCTCCAAAATGTGGGTAATAATAGTATCTCCTACTTAAGAGTGAGAGCGAGGACTGAGTATTTCGAGCAGTACCTCTTCCAGGTAGGACCTATGTTATTTGTTCACTATTATTATGGGCATTAATGTAAGCCTTGGGTCTCATTAGGAAATGGAGCAAGTTTTTGCACTTTCTTTATCAGCATCTGCTCAGACTAGTATGCCATCTGGCAAGTTGTTTATTTGCTTATTGTGTGTCTGTCCCTCCATGCGGGGCTCAATCCCAGGACCCTGGGATCATGACCTGAGGTGAAGGCAGATGCTTAATGACTGAGCCACCTGGGCGCCCCATCCTATATTTTCTTAAGAATTGGTCAATTTTTGGAATTAGGTATTTAGAATCAAATTGATTGTAAATGTCATAAAATCGTTTAAAAAAACAATTTCACTTGCATGTTTTGGTGTGCTAAAAGTCTTTTTTTAAAAAAAAATATTTTCTGTATTCATTTGAGACAGAGATACAGACAGAGAGAGCATGAGCAGGGGGAGAGACAGAGGGAGAGGGAGAAGCAGACTCCCTGCTGAGCCAGGAGCCCGATGTGGGGCCAGATCCCAGGACCCTGGGATCATGACTTGAGCTGAAGGCAGACGCTTAACCATTTGAGCCACCCAGGCGCCCCTGTGCTAAAAGCCTTAAAACAAATGCATAGCCATCATCTTTACACATTTAATGAATATGAAAGAGCTGCTATGAAAATAGGGAAAATTATAATAATACTGCCATTTCATTTGACATAAACACCCTGTGTCATATTATATTTCAGAATTTTCTAGGATTGAATTCATTTGGCAGAAGGCAGTTAAATAAAATAAATTATTTTAGCATCTGATGAAAGAATTAAATCACTCAGATTTAAAGACATTAACTCAAGCATAGCAAAAATTAAGTGTGAGATAATATTATTTATGATGAATTTCATGTAAGATGAAGAATCAATGAGGCAAAACTGATTTTATGAAGAAACTATAATAGCATAGAAAAATACTTGTTATAATATTAAGTGAATAAATCAGCCTATACATATATTATGTAATCAAAACTATGAAAAATCTGCTGAGGAAAAAGCATAGAATAAACACATCTAATATTATATTAACAATGAAAGCTTTTGAAAGAGAGCCAGATCACTGTTTCCTTTCAAATTTTTTGCCTCCATTGCTCAGAATAAATCCTAATTCATTTTATAAGAGTAAGATCAAGTAAATACATATTTTTAAATGAATAAAACAGCCTTCATCTTATAATGCCATTGCTTTTCTCAAACATTCTATGAGACCCTATATTATTTCTATTTATACATTATAGAGATGTTCCAGCACATATGTGAATTTCCACATGTTTGAAAAGAGCAGATGCTTTTTCTGGTTGTTTTATTAGCACTTTTTTGGGGAAGCTGGATGGTAAGCTTTGCATGAATAGTTGGGAAGTGACAGCAATTCCACATTATCTTTAGTGCAGGAAGGAACAACTCTTCTTGGATCACTGACCTTTTTCTTGTTCATTGAATTATGCAGGCCAAGTAGCTAGTACAAAGGTAATATTTCATTTTACTAGTTCTGAATTTAATCAACTGTTCTTTTCTTCTTCTTAAACTTTTTGTTGTTGTTGTCAAATGTTAACCTAGCCTCATCCTGACTTTGCAAAACACTAATCTGATCTTTAAGGATTCAGTAAGTTTAGCAATCTGGCTCAAATTTTCTGAACTTCAACATTCTTAGGAGACAAAGGTGATTCAAATGATTTGTAAACTAAGGAATAAGCAAATTTATACAAAGAAACTAGTATAGTTTTGTCATACCTTCTTCCTAATGGTAATAAAAACATTTAGAAAAAATAAAAGCAATGTTTCCTATGTTTTGAAAGCATTGGAATTAAATGTCAGATTTCATAATGCAAAAAACATGTGTAGAGAATACCAGAAACCTAAATATTTATAAACTAGCATTTTGTAAGTAATTCAGGCATTCCTTATGCTGCACTATTTCCTTTTAGAAAATCATGGGGCCTTTGTAACAACACCAACAATTAAATGCAACAAAGAAAATTATCTTCATTTTCACTCTAGAAGTTTAAAAAGTATAAATATTATTTTATGACTAGAATAATCCCCTCACAAATTTCTACAAACTCAGAGAAGTACTCTATGGCTATTATAAACAAAAGAGTTATACAAGCCCCAGTGTTTAGTTTTCTGATTAAAAATAAGAATTGTCAGGGCACCTGGGTGGCTCAGTCGGTTAAGTGGCCAGATCTTGATTTTGGCTCAGGTCATGATCTCAAGGTTGTAAGATCGAGCCCCTGCATAGGGCCCTGAGGTCAGTGGGAGTCTGAGATTCTCTCTTTCCCCTGCCTCTGCCCCTCCCCGCACCGCACTCATGCTCTCTCAAGCTCTCTCTCAAATAAATAAATAAATCTTTTTTAAAAATTTACTAATCAGGGGCGCCTGGGTGGCTTAGTCCTTAAGCGTCTGCCTTCAGCTCAGGTCATGATCCCAGAGTCCTGGAATGGAGTCCAGCCTCGGGCTCTCTGCTCAGCAGGAAGTCTGCTTCTCCCTCTCCCTCTCCCACTCCCCCTGCTTCTGTTCCTGTTCTCGCTCTGTCTCTCTCTGTCAAATAAATAAATAAAATCTTTAAAAAAAATTAAAAAATACAAAGTTACTAATCAACTGACTTTGAGTTAATGAAAAATAAGATTATCCAGTTGTGCCTGAAATAACCACATGTGCCATTTCAAAAAAGAGCGTTCCTCTCCTAATGGTAGTGAAAGGGGAAGTCAGAAAACTTACCCACTGCTGAGACAGGTGGGACCCTAAGCTAGAGGTCTGAGAGCAGCTCCTGGCCAGCAGGCAGCAAGAACACAGACACTTAGATCCTACAACCACCAGGAACTGAATGCTGTCAACAACTTAAATGAGCTTGGAAGCAGATTCTTTCCCAGAGCCTCTAGGTAAGAATCCAGCCAGGGTGACACTTTGTGAGACCCTGTGCAGAGTACCCAGTTGAGCTCACCCTGATTTCTCATCTACAAACCTTAAGAGATAATTAGATGTTGTTTTAAGTCACTAAACTTGTCTAATCTGTTAAGATACCATAGGAAAGTAATACAGAAATTTAAATTGTTTAAACCTGGATGGGACCTTAAACAAGCATATGATTCTCTCTTCAGTCTAAGATGTAAGGAAAGACTGGTAGGGGGGCACCTAGGTGGCTCAGTCCGTTAAGTGTCCAACTTGGGCTCAGGTCACAATCTCAGGGTCCTGGGATCAAGCCCCACATCGAGCTCCCCACTCAGCATGGAGTCTGCTTGTCCCTCTCCCTCTGCCCTTCCCACTTAAAATAAAAGATTTTATTTATTTGAGAGAGAGAGAGAGCGAGAGAGAGAAAGCACATTCAGGGTGCAGAGGGAGAGGGAGAGAGAATCTCATGCAGACTCCACACTAAGTGCAAAGCCCCACACAGAGCTGTATCCCATGACCCCAAGATTATGACCTGAGCTAAGAACGAGAGTTGCACACTTAATTGACTGTGCCACCCACGTGCCCCAATAAATAAAATCTTAAAAAAAGAGAGAGAGAGAAAGAAGAAAAGACTGGTAGGAGGGAGGTGACCTCTCATTAGGACAGTTACACAGCACTGTAAAGTGAAAAGAAGAGTTACTGCTTAACCACCGATATGAAAAATAATGTTTTAAAGCAATATAATATATATAAAACCAAATTTGTGGAAGAAGGGATTGAGGATTTACTAGGATTCTTTAGTGTCACTTAACACATCAATGGCTAGGTCTCATGTTGAACGTTTCCCCATACAGTCCTTTCCTAAAATTGGAATCAGAAAGAAAGAGGAGCTGATGTAGAGGAAGGAAAAGAATAGCCAGGGTTTTATGATCCCTGAGGATTGTGGGAGAGTGAAGCAGAAGAGGGAGATAAACGTCAGGATTCTCATTTTCTTTCTCATTTTAGAAACATCACCTCAAGGATTCTTTATGTTTAGCTCTTTATTTCACACTGTTAAATAAAAGGCCCTCATGGGTTGTGGCCCAATCATATGTGAACCTGGAAGTGTGAAATACTGAAGCAAAAAGCCCTGATATTTAGCACTCTTGACCCATTCTTGATTCCCATGTGGGGGGATGGGATCCTAGATCCTCTGAGGGGCTGGCTGAAGATCGTGGCTTAGACACCTACCAGATAGACTACCAGGGCAGAGCCAGGTGCCCCAGCAGCAAGGCTGTGGGATGGATTCCCTATAGAAGGTCAAGAGTCATGCCCATGGGAGCATCCACATCATCCATTGAGTCTGCTCAAGGAAGCTCCCAGAGGATCACTGACTTCAGTCACAATGGTTTTATACTGCACAAGGGGATCACATCCAGGGGGATCCATTCACATGGTAAATCTGTACGTTTACTATGATGATTTTCTGACAGAAGTAAATCAAGTGTCTTAAGGAAGAGATAGTTTTATGAACACATATAAAGGCATCATAATTTGTTTCCAAACAAAATTTGGAAAATAACACAGAATAGTTTTTTCAAAAATATCAAAAAATAATTCACAATAATTATTGAATCAAATCTTATGGTTCCCATGATGTATTCAAGAAGATCATACTTCTCAGGGCGCCTGGGTGGCTCAGTTGGTTAAGTGACTGCCTTCGGCTCAGGTCATGATCCTGGAGTCCCTGGATCGAGGCCCGCATCGGGCTTCCTGCTCGGCGGGGAGTCTGCTTCTCCCTCTGACCCTCCCCCCTCTCATGTGCTCTCTCTCTCTCATTCTCTCTCTCTCTCAAATAAATAAATAAATAAATAAAATCTTTAAAAAAAAAAGAAGATCATACTTCTACAATAGATATTCTAATAAATATCAAGATTTGGTAAGATTGAAAATATTTATTGCATATTTGTTAAATGAAAAGAATATGTTACACAACTATATATAATACCATACTAACATTTCTTTTTTAAATACTAGAAAGGTGGACAACCAAATAATACCAGTTATAACTGGTTGGAACCATTATAGATGATTTATATTCTTTCCATTTCTCTGAATTTTCCAAATTTGCCTTTAGTTCATAATAAAAAATTATAAATAGAAGAGAGATAGACAGATGGATAGATAGAAACAATGACAAAATTTCTTGTACTATTATCCTAAGAGGAAAGATCAGGGAAAGGGAAGAATGAGGAAGAATGTAGTTTCAAGCGACCAGCTTTAGGTTTTCTAGTGATTCAGTGGTCAGGGCTCCATTCTGAACATATCCATGATGCTAGTTCACTAAATTAATCAGAGGTTTCTTTAGTGGTTCATGACAACTCTGCTTTGATTTCTCCCCACAAAAGAGCAAAATGTAGGTTAGCTTTAGATATCACTAGGTATCACTCGACAAATGGCCACTGGAGACATCTGACTACAGTTATGTACATATTCTAAAAACATCAGGTGAGAGGCCAAAGTGCATTCTTGATCATTTTCCTTCGGTAGCCTCTCTAAGCCTGCACATACTATGGCTCTTGAGTGGAGCAACAAGAGTTACAGCTCAGACTATTCCCTGAGAGCTTAGTCTCGGGAGAATTTTCACAGTTTTCTGTGTCCCTAACAGAGGGAGACACTAATCCAAAAAACGCCATGATGAGCCTGATGTTTAGTCCTCTTATTCATGGGCAATGCAGGTGGAGGTTGACTCACTCTTGACATGGTCAAAGTCATGTTTCCTTTGAAATTAACTAGTGCAATGACTGGCTGCCCTGGAGATAAAATAAAACCTACGGAACTTATAACTGAATCAAGAATCTCTGAGGGCAGGACCTACGCATCAGTATTTTGGAAAAGTTCGCCAGGATATTTTAAAGTACACTCAGCCTTGGAAACCAAAAATTTAATGGGAGCTCTGTTCGTGCATACATAGAGAGAACAGTCTTAATTTTTGTTGTATGAACCAGTTAAAAGATTTCTTCTCTCTCCTCTCCAAGTTTCCTTTAGTCATACCCATATCAACTTTCCTTCTTCCTACAGAGATAACCTTCTTTATCTGGTGCCATTCCTATTTCCTGCGGTTGCAGAAATAACATTTTCAAGGAGATTTCATCAACAGTCAATCAAATGCTAAAGCTTCACATCATTTTGTTGTTGTTTATCAAGAATACTGAAAGTAGTATTAAAATAATTCCTTGTAATTGACATAATTCCTCTTAACAGATTAGCTGTTAACTTCCTACTCCCTTTGTCTGATCTCCGCTCCTTTTGTTATTCTAATAAAGCTCTGCGATAGCTATTGTTATAAGTAAGTATTTAGGCTGTATACACGTCCATGAATGCATAATGCTCTTTGCCTATTTGACAATGGTGTTTAAACTGTACGCTCTGGTATCAAGTATCATTATATGCAAAAGAGAGCAGCAAACCTCTCTCTTGTTGACAAACAATTCAGACAATGACTCTGAACAACCAAATCTCCACATTTTCAAAGGAACAAACAAAGTTTTGATCTATCCCTGGTGATATTTTATTTTCATTCCACATCATTTGTTGGTCATTGGAGTCCATCCTCTCATGATACAGAGAGCTTTTCTCTGTTTCTCTCTTATGAATGGTAAGGTTTTTAGTATGTTCTAACTCTTTAGGCTACAAACGGATTTTGTTTGACAAAGTAATAAAAAATGTGTTCTCATAATAAAATTTAAGTAGGAAAAGGGAGACTAATGATTCCTTAGAAAGCTAGACCGTTGATGTTTATTATATTCCTATCATTCCTATCCAGAAATGTTAGGTTTTTAAGCAACACAAAGACATATGGACATAGTCGTTTTATGCTTGGAGTCCAGTTCAGGAAATTACATTTGAAAATTGTACACTTGAAAATTCTAAGAACAATGTAATATAAATTCTATACAAATCGGGCTTTTAGCATGTGCACTCTAAAATAGTGGCTGTTGTCTTCAGGGTGTGCTTGATTGCTCTATGGAGGGAGCTAGAGCTGAAGGATACTTGGAAGGAATTATAAAAATGTACTGGTAAAGAAGAAAATGTCATACAAGTGTAACAGTCAAGTAGCTGAAGTCATGTAAGTAACCATCTTAGAGGAAAAGCATGAAAAAAAAAAAACGGATTATATTACATAGAGCTCTTTGAAAAGGGATTTTGAATAATAGACCCAAGGAAAGGAATGACTCAAGTTTCTTCAAGGTAAGGAATTATCACCATTATTTCAAAAATTGATTTATGTAGAAATGAGGCACTTTACAATTTTATTTATTCATTTGAGAGACACAGAGAGAGAAAGTGAGGGAGAATCTGAAGCAGACTCCATGCTGAGCTCAGAGCCCGACAAGGGGCTTGATCCAGGACTGCAAGATCATGACCTGAGCTGAAACCAAGAGTCCGGTGCTTAACCAACCGAGCCACCCAGGTACCCCATTTCTTTTTTAAGTCTAACTATTTAGTAAGTATTCCACTTTGTCTAAATCTGTTCAGCTTTGGGTCCACTTTTCTTTTGGGGGATGAAATAGGTCTGACAGAAGGCCTCAAGGTCCAGAAGGAGGTTGGGGGGTAGAAGAAATGATAGATACTTAAAGATCCAGATACCGACCATGATGAGGGCAAAAGCAGATTGGTATCTAAGGTGAGTCAGAAATGAATACTGGAGGACGTATAGCAAGTAAAAGGGAATCTAGGGGCAGGAGACAGAAAAACAAAATCTAATATGGAAGATAACAACAGGGAAGAAACAAGCTACAGAGCAGAGCAAGGTGAAAGAGGGAATGTTTATGTATTGGGATCACTGGAGTTTTCCTTTATTGGATACATGATTCTCCAGCATATTAGGGGGAGTGAAATGCTCAGCATTTGTGTAGGCAGTGAGCATTAAACACTTTGGGAAGGTGTTCCATTTTACTTCTTTGGATGAAAAGCTACACACAGCAAAAGCAAGAAAATAAATTGGCATTATTTGTTTTGGGGGGGGAGGAAGGAAGTTCCACAATTACTAAAAAGAAGGTGAATCACAAATCATCAGTAGTCACTAGCTCCATTTTACTCTAAAGAGGTTTGGAGGTATGAGAAGGAATAAATTGACTGAGGGTGTTAGAAAGTAATTACTGTTGGAATAGGACTAGTAAAGGCAGAAGGAATTTAAACAATTAGGCAGTCTGTCTTGGCTCTGTTGCTTTGAATATTATATTAATGTATTTTATGACTATCAGAGCCTTTATGTTTGCCAGGACTTGCATATGCCCTGCCACATTTTATAAATGGAGGACCCAGCCAAAGAAATAAATTATTGGAAATTATATTTCCAGTTACATGGGAATATTTGAGGCACAGGATGCTTCATTTTGAAGGAATACTTAGGTTTATTGGTTCCTATTAGAAGAAAGTGTATGCTCCCACAATGATATGGTTTACATCTGAATTTACTTCTGTTTCCACTCCATTAATCTTGGCAAGTATGCAATCAGTTTGTCAATGAGGAAGAGTCAATACATCACCCATGGTGCTCAAAGAATGTTTTTATACTGCCAAAAGGTATGTGGTTCCCATGCCCATAAAAATCCTGTAGTACTTCTGATTCTTGCCCCATGTCGAAGGCATGTCAATTCGCATCTTCCCATTAAAGGAGGATCTAACTTTTTAGCTTGAATTTTTGTGTTTCTACCTTTTCTGTATTCATAATCTTCCTAAACCAAAGAAGTAAGGATAACTAGCTTCTACACATGAGCTAACCATGAAGGAGATTCTTCTGTGTGTTATATTCTGAAAGCCCCATGAATAAGGAGGAGTCATCAAATCACCTCTCTGCCCTTCATGTCCTCTATGTCGTGGCCTTGTGTCTCAGACAAGCAGTTCTTTCCTCTAGGCCACAGACTACTGCCAAGGAGAATCCATGGGGAGAAAATGTATGGTGAGGGGAGAGTCTTGAATTTTTAAATAAAAATAAATTTATATTTTCAGAAGTTGAGTTTTATTCTGAGATGACATCCTTTCTACACATTATTTTAAAAATATCCTTCATAAAATGATGGAGATAATGGATGCCCTTTTTTTTTCTGGTTAAACAAACACAAATATTTAATGACCTTGCAGAGCAATATAAAACAATTTCTAATATTTTTTGGAAACATGTTAGTTCACTAATCCATATACCAATAAACCACTACTGTACTATAGACTATAGGACTTTTAAAATAGAGATATTCAGACATCTCAAAGAACAATAAAATATACACATAAGTAATAATAATAAATATAAATACATATAAATAAATATAAAATATTATAAACTTAAAGTACTCATCTTGGCAGTCAAGTGAAAATTGAATGAAAGCAAAGAGTGCCTCTGATAAATTTAAGACCATTTCAACATTGGGGTTAAGTTCAAGGCAGACCATTTACTGCATGCATACATTATCCTGGGGATGGAAATATATAAATACCCTGTCCTCAAAAGGGTCACCTTCTAATCAAGGAGATGGACAGGCAATGGACAATTACAATAAAGTTTAAGTAATATATTTAGAAGTATTTTTTAAAGGTTCCTAGGAATTTAGAAGAGGAAAACATTGCCTACTTGTTTATGGGAAGCATCACAGAAAGCTTGAGTCATTTAGCTCCAGAGAGATGACTTGGAATGTAATAGTCAAGGACTTTTTTTTCCATTGACACCACCTATTGCTTTGTACCATTAGTGTGCGTTTTGACCACTCAGGAAGTCAGAGGGAAAAAAGCTACTCAGAAGTCTGGTACAAATATAGAAGAAAGAGCCAAAATTAGAGTCCAGGTACACAGAATGGGTGTGCCTCTATTAAATATTAATCATAAAAATAATAATGATACAACATAGCCAATCATGTTCTAGGTCTGAGAATGGAATTGAGTTGGCATATCAGAAAAAAGACAATTATAGTTTTACAATGCATTTAAAAGTCCTAACATTTGCAGCATGAAGTGTTAGACTTCTCCATTAAGAAGAAATGATTGCTTTGTTAAAAAAAGATAAGCATATAACACCCAGTGCTCCAGGCAGAACGTGCCCTCCTTAATACCCATCACCAGGTTAACCCATCCCCCCGTGAACAATGAATCATGGAACACTACATCAAAAACTAATGATGTAATGTATGGTGATTAACATAACATAATAATAAAAAATAAATAAATAAAATAAAATATGTAATGTATATAAAAAAATAAATTAAATACCTTTTTAAAAAAAAGATAAGCATTTGCCAGACATATTTACCCTTATGTGAACCTCCAGCAGACTTGAACCTACACAAATTTGAGCAGATACTTTCCAAATAATCAGTTAAGAACAAATTCTGCACATCGTCGTGCTAGAGGGGAGGCTGCATGTTGAGGTGGAAAAGCGTGGACTTGGAAGTCAGACAAACTTGTCCCTGCATTTAGCTTGCTAGTTAGAGGACCTTTGGTAAGCTATTTCTCTTTACATTTCTCATTTGGAAAATACAGATAATAATACCCACTTCATAGTATTTTTGTGATCAAACAAGCCATTGTATGTGTAACCCAGAATGTTAAAATTTCCCTGAGGTACCAAGATCTGTGAGATACAGCATATCAAAAGAAGATGCATGACAAAATAATAAATGTGCAAGGTAGGTGACCAAGAATCAGTTTCAGAAGCCCCTCAGAATTCTCTAAGCCAGATGGAGATTAAAATAAAAAGAGTGCTGGCTTGGGATCCTGGGTGGCTCTGTTAGTTAAGCATCTGACTCCTGATTTCAGCTCTGGTCATGATCTCCGGGTTGTGAGATCAAACCCCACATGGGGCTCTGCACTCAGCAGGGTGTCTGTCTGAGAGTCTTTCCCTCTGCCCCTCCCCCACCCCATGCTCATGTTCCACTCTCTCTCTCAAATAAATAAATAAATCTTAAAAAAAAAGAATGCTGACCAATAAAAACACAATATGAGCCGTATATATAATTTTAAATGTTCTAGTAATCACATTAAAAATAGTAAAAATAAAAAAGCAAAAGTAATTTTAACAATATATTTTAATTCTATTATAGTTAAGATACTAGTATTTCAATATGAAACGAACATAAATATTATAAATGTGATATGTTGCATTTTTTCATATTATGTCTGAAATCTGGTGTGTTACAGCAGATCTATAGTTACACAGCACATCTCAGTGCAGAGCACATTTTAAGCGCTTGATAACACCATGTGACTATGGCTGGAGTATCAGACGGCATAGGTGTAACATGGTGATTCTCAAGTGTGATTCTGGGACTCGCAGCATTAGCATCACCAAGGAACTTGGTTAGAAGTGCAAATTCTCAGACCTGAACTCAGAACTACTGAATCAGAAACTCTGGAGCTGGGGCCTAGACCTTTGTGTTTTAACAAGTTTAGATGATTATGATGCCCATTAAAGTTAGAGCACCACTAGTTTAGAAGAGCACACTTCCCAAATGTTAATTTGGACACACATCACTTGAGGATCTTGTTAAGTGTGGAATGTGATTCAGTGGGTCTCATATGAGACCAGAGCTGCTTCATCTCTAACAAGTTTCCAATAATGTGACTTCTGTTGACCTAGATGACAGTCAGAAAGGTAAGGACTGAACAGTGGTGCTCAACCCTGATGCAACCCCCAAGGTTGAGAACCACAGGTCTAGAATCTGAAAGAGGGTGAGGGGAGATTTATGAGGCAGATTACTGGAGGGGATGTGAGACAGATTACTGGAGGGAGAGGAGCAAATCCTATCCCCTCCCTGAAGGCAGGGTAGCAGGTTACTTCTTTCACCTAAAGCCTAGCAAGAGAGACTTTAAAGAACACATGAAGACATTCAGATGCTCCTCTTGGAGTTTGGAGGACCCAGCGATCTGGCATCAGATTCCCATTCTAGGTAGTAGAAGTGATGGCAGTGAGTTACTCTGGTAGGAAAGCCAAGGTGGATTGTGTTGTGTCTGGGAATAAATTTTCTCTTAAGGTGGGAAGATGGATGCTTGTGGGTTTTCTGTGGTCCAGTGTGAACCTAGAGGAAAGAAGCCCAGCCTCAAAACTTTTTAAGTACTGCCCCCAAGGGGAAATGTAAAAAATGCAAGAGGATTGCACAGTGAGAGCCTGGGTTTAGTGGAACAGACAAAACTATAGGCTAGTGGAGGGTGGCTGGTCAATGAGGAGATCCAGCCCAGCTCTGGGAGTTGCAGCTGGAGGGCCCTGCAGGGGCCCCCTGACAGTCCATAATAGCACACGTGAGGGAAAGAATCAGCTTGAAGATCTTACATATCACAAAAGATTTCATACTTTATTCATAGAGGACATATATTTCTCTATTTATAAAATATGTATTATTATATATATATATATATATTTAGTATTTTTACTATTTTTACAGGCCCAACAAGTTCAGCTAAGAAACAGACTGAACCCTTTTCCTTCAGCCCCTGCATTGCAAACTGGGAAGGGTCTATCATGGCAGTTAGACAGTGGGGAGAAAGAATGACCATGTGCCCACTCCCACTGCAGGAAGCCCTGGATGGGAGGGGAGACTACGTGGCGTTAATCCTTTGGCTTTGAATTATTGTTAGAAATTAGACATTCAAACTTCAGAATGGTCCCACTGTTGTGATTTAAAGTAAACTCAGGGCTTTATAATTTTTCTAAGAAATTCCAGAAAAGTCATACACTTGGCAATATTTTCTTACATGAACCAGAGAAGGGGCTGTGAGGAATGAAAGAGTTGTGTCCACATCTTGATGACATTTTGTGAGTCTTGCTTGCTTGATACAGACTATGCATTGTGTAAAGCCCTGTATGCACGATCTTCGCATTCCTTTTCCTCAAATAGGCAAATGCTAGATGAAAGAGGAAGCTAATGATCACTAATGATAATCATCAATTACAAACAAAAGTCAGATTCTAGAAGTAATGTTGAACTTTATCATGGCATCCTGAATAGTCAATTAAAATACACATTTTCTCCCAAGATCAAGAGAGTAGGTCACTATAGCATGAGAGGCTGTGCAAAGTATTTACTTTGAAGTCTCCTGTTAATAGCATATCTACATTTTGTAGCTTTGAGTCAATAACTACTTCCTTAAAAAAGAAAAATTGCCATTTCAAAGTGCTCTAGTAGAAAACATTGTCTCCTAGGAAATTAAATAGTACAGTTAAATAGGTTTGCCAGTCTTATAGACGAATGTTGGTTTTTGATCACAACACATCACCCTCCAGATTTAAAATGAAAAGAAAAAAAAAAGATACACAAGCAAGCATAACAGGAATGACCTGTTTTCCCCGAACATATTTCTTACGGCTTTTAATTGCTACGATTCCATGTCTGGCAAGCTCTGAATCAAGCCAGTGTGGTGTCATCTATCATGTACTAAACTTTATTCACAAGGGTCCAAGGTCCCTCCCTAGAGAAGATAATTTTCCTTTGCTAAAAGACATGATGGATTACAATATGTATAGAAAAACCCGCCACACTATTTCAGTGAATACTTGAAATTGACATCATCTGAGAAACAAGTGCTCTGGGCGTACAGAATGGCAGAATGTACGTCAGGAGAAAAACCTTAAAATACTGATAACCATTTCAATATTCAGTCAATAAATTGCATCAGTCTCCTGTTAGAGGATATTTAGATGTCAGGCATTGTCTTTGGAAGGTATGAATATTTGCCTTTTAGAAATCATAAAGTAAGGATAGTAAGACCATCTCATATCCCATAATAAGGCCTGGTTATCATAGCAGTTTATAGAAATCAATCTATAAGTCTATCACTCATAACACTCTATTTACTCAAATAATCTCCTATCCCCAACACATCTTCCCTTTTTGGTTTAAGATCAGCTATACTACTAGTAAAGTGAATAATAAAAGACCCAGCAGTCTTCAAATATTATTGACATTATCAATCCTAACCAAAATTTTTTAAATTATAAAAAATTCCAAAGATGATTAAATTTTTATCTAAAAGCATCCTCTCAGATCACTATCTTTTATTTTTCAAAAGGATGCTGTATTTTATGGTTGAATATGTATTTATAAAAAACTGATAATGAACAGCAGATGATTTTCTCAATCATACTCTTCCATTAGTATCTCCTAAGTGCCTATGGTGTGCCAGGCAGGACTATGCTGGAGCCTGGGGGAGGAGGGGTGAAAAAAAAAGAGTGAAATGCAGCTTCCTTGACTCAAAAAGCAAACAATTTAGGAAAGAGTCTGACAAGTAAATACATAATTACAATAAATTAAATTAGGTATTGCTACCAAGAGATGAATAATGGTCTATTTTAATGCAGAGATTGCAACAATTAACACTGCCTGGAGAAACTGGAAATAGTTTTTTTAAAAAGGCATTTTAAGATGGAGAGAAAAGAGGCTGTACAGGCAGAGGCTCAGGTCATGATCTCAGGATTGTGAGATAGAGCCTCATGTTGAGCTCCATGCTCAGCATGGAATCTGCTTGAGATTCTCTCTCCCTCTCCTTTTGCCCCTCCCCCACTCACCCACATGCGCACAAGCACGCTCTCTCTCAATAAATGAATGAATGAATGAATCTTTGAAAAAGCAGATTAAAAGGGCAATATTTTTTAAAAAAAAGGAAAGCATGTACCTTGAGTTTAATTCTAAAAATATGTGTGAAGGAAATACAGGTAGAGAATTCAAAGAGAAAAATGAGAATAATAACACTATTCTTAGTAAAGCCAATAACACTATTCTTAACTTATAGCTATGTGTCCCAGTAGCTACGCATTTTCTCCACATATCTCAAAAGGTTTAAAGAACAGTGATTTCAGAAGTTCAAGGCTATTGCTTCACTCTTCAGAGAATTATTACTTTGAAGAGCCAGAAGGTTGAAGGGTGCAAGTACGACTTTCATAGTATACCTTGCAAACTGTATGAGTGACAGAACAGTCATATCTCTATCAGAGTTTGGCACATTGTATTAGAATTTATATCTGTACACTTCTTTATCATCAAGGGCTGTCTTATTAAGTTTTGTTTTCTCATCACCTGGCAAAGTATCTGGCCCATCAGAAATATCTAAGAATGGTTAATAGAGGAAAAAATGCCTAAATGATGAACTATCTTCTGTATTATGAGACAGTGACCTTCCAACTAACAATATATGACAGTTCAGTCTTTGAGGAGAAAGTCAAAATATCAAGATAAATGTATGCCCTAGTACAGCAATTGGCAAACTTCTGCTATTTACGAGCTAGAGAGTAAACATTTTAGGCTTTTAAACCCAGACGGTAACCATTGCAACTACTCGACTCTGACATTGTAGTGTGACAAGAGCCACAAGCAATAGGTAAAGAAATAGATGGGGCTGTGTTTCAATAAAACTTTATTTACAAAAACAGGCAGTGGGAAGGGGTCCCACCCCAACTCATTTGGTCATTTTCTTAAAGATATGGGTAAAAATAAAGCTTTAAAATATTCATTTTTATATCACTAAAATCTGTTCTGATTTTGAAAAAAAACAAAACATTCATATAAGATCTATAAATTTACAGAAGGAAATTTCATAAAACCTGGATTGATTAGTATGAGATGTTTGGAGTATAAACTTTTTACTCTCCTGCTTCCTTGATGTAGAGGCGTACGTAAGAAAAAAGCATGATGCAACATACCACTGAAGTATTTGCTTAAATAGCTATTTTCACTGAAAACAGACACAGGCTTTGCACCATGAATTGCTGCACTGTGGAAGGAAGCTGGAAGGAACACAGCAATGAGGAAGGAAAGAGAGGAGCAGGAGAGTGCCAAGGGAGCAAAAGGGGGAAAGAACAAGAGGAGGAAGAGCCCCGTTGAGTGGTAATCGCTTCAGGTTTTATATCTGCACGCCACCGTATTGGCCTGTCAAGATCCAAACTTTCAGAAATAACTCTATTTAATGTTCTATGACAATAGTAAAGTGAGAAGGTTTTTACAACCCTGATATTTATGCAATTTATACAGAAAGTTTCTATCTTGTGTCAAAAATTGGAAGAAAGTGACTAATGCTATGGTACAAAACACAGTTTTCCCTTCTCTCAAAGCAATCATGTCTACGGCATATAATTTTAACTAATAAACGCAAAGTGTTTCAGGTGCAGAGTGCCGGCTGTGAAAATGTATTGGTTGCTTCAGCTACATAAGCATAATGAGCTTGACTCACGGGCACCGCAACTGAACGTTAGAAGTAAACAGTTTGTCCTCTTTTCTTCCCACTTCTTGTTTTTCTTAGATTTGACTAGGGATAGAAGGAAAAAATGTCACTCTAATGACACTAATTGTGGCCTAATGGCAAGCATGCTGTCAAATTAGCCTAAGTGTCACTTAAAAGCAGACTTTTATGTGGTTTGCTAAACTATTAAGGCTATTAGTTGAGACGTGGAATTACTTTACCCATTGCATTAACCTCATCTTGCATACTCATCAGTTTCTTATACAGGGCAAAGTAAATGCACCTTGATGCTTTATAAAATTGAATTTAACATCAAGCCATTCACTTTTAAAAGCTACACATGCTCTAATAATAAGAGGCTGACGAAGACTGCCAGAATCTTCGTGGCTAGCAACTAAATGAAGTTTCAGCAACAGCGTCCTCATGGAAAATGAATTTTGTGTCGATGTATACCAGATGTAATTAGTAGCAAATAGGCTTTATTTTGCTGGGGTTATAGGCTCTCTGATCCATAAAACCCAGAGATAGAGACTGTTTAACCTAACTAAAGGAAGTTAGAGAACGATGGGGTGCTTTAACAAAAGCCTTACTTTCTTTTTTTTTAAATTTTTTATTGTTATGTTAATCACCATACATTACATCATTAGTTCTTGATGTAGTGTTCCATGATTCATTGTTTGCGCATAACACCCAGTGCTCCACGCAGAACGTGCCCTCTTTAATACCCATCACCGGGCTAACCCATCCCCCACCCCTCTCCCCTCTAGAACCCTCAGTTTGTTTTTCAGAGTCCATCGTCTCTCATGGTTCGTCTCCTCCTCCGATTTCCCCCCCTTCATTCTTCCCCTTCTGCTATCTTCTTCTTCTTTTTTTTTCTCTTAACATATATTGCATTATTTGTTTCAGAGGTACAGATCTGTGATTCAACAGTCTTGCACAATTCACAGCGCTCACCATAGCACATACCCTCCCCAATGTCTATCACCCAGCCACCCCATCCCTCCCACCCCCCACCACTCCAGCAACACTCAGTTTGTTTCCTGAGATTAAGAATTCCTCATATCAGTGAGGTCATATGATACATGTCTTTCTCTGATTGACTTATTTCACTCAGCATAACACCCTCCAGTTCCATCCACATTGTTGCAAATCGCAAGATCTCATTCTAAAAGCCCTACTTTCATGTGACAATGAGAAAGAAAACACTTGATCTGCTAAAGAGTTAATATAAACATAGTGTATGCAAGACAATACATTGGATAAGAGTATAATATCATTGTAAAACTATAAAATATAAAAAGATATATGTCCAGGAAAAATTCTGTATATTCAGAAATAAAATCTAACCCAAATAATATGGATTGAGGATGCACACAGTATGTAGTCAACTACCCAAGGTAGCACAGTACTTCTTCTAGTCATCATCCTTGAGTAGGAAACAGTTTAATCTTTATCAGTCCAGTCCTATTGCTATGATTAAATGTTATGGAGCAACATTTCCTGTTTGAAGAATCTCCTTACATTTGTAATTTAGATGTCTTTCCTTTCTTTAAATTCATTCATTCATTCATTCATTCATTTGTTCACTCATAACCTAGTCCATTCTATGGAACACCATTCACTCTAGGCACCATGTTTTCAGGCATGTAGCCTATCAGTCTAAACTAAACAAGCTTGTAAATAAGGAAAGATAGAAAATGACAATATATCAAATTTTATGAAACTGTGAATGTGAATAAAACCAGGTGGATAATAGGAGAGCAAAAAGTTGAAAACACTGGGAAACATTCACATTTACAGAGAGGATACAAGTTAGTGACAGGATCAAAGAAGCTACAACTACAAATGGAGATGATGAATCAATTGCATCACGGAAGGTACAGTTTCGGCCCAGACTTCCAACCATTCAGAGCCTCACTGCTGCTTGACCAAAATGTATTGCTTAAAAAAGCTTAATGCTGTTAGTAAATTTCAACATAATTCATGGTCTCTGACAATTTAATGATTGTCTTATTAAATATCATTAGCATGATAAAAATCTAACATTATTTTTTGGTAATTATTACTGGTGGAAAAAAATTGTTAACATTGGCTTAATTTTTATTCTTAAGTTTCCAGTGTATCTAGAAAGGATTCTCCATGAACTTATTTTAGAAAGGTTAGAAGACTAAGGTCATATTACTATTTTAAAAATGTTTTTATTAACTCTAATAAAGTTGGTATTAGGAAAGGGCTACAAAATTCTGCCACACTCTTCTCCAGTTTCAGAAACATTGTATGATGAAAGTGGTTGAAAAACAATTCGAAATTTCTGCTGTTAACCAAAAAGAGTAAGATACCAAGGAATAAACCTAACCAGAGGTGAAAAACCTATATCCTGAAAACCATAAAACACTGATGAAAGAAATTGGAGATAAAACAAAGAAATGGAAAGACATTTCATGTTCATGGATTGGAAGAACAGCTAGTGTTAAAATGTCTATACTACCTAAAGCAGTCTACACATTTAATGCAATCCCTATCAAAATACCAACAGCATTTTTCAAAGAGCAAGAACAAACAATCCTAGTATTTGTATGGAACCAGAAAAGACCCTGAAGAGCCAAAACAACCTTGAAAAAGAAAAGCAAAGCTTAAAGCATCACAATTCCAGACTTCAAGTTATATTACAAAGCTGTCATCATCAAGACAGTACATTACTGACACAAATATAGACACATAGACAATGGAACAGAATAGAGAACCCAGAAATGAACCCACAACTACATGGTCAATTAATCTTCAACAAAGCAGGAAAGAGTATCCAATGGGAAAAAGGCAGTCTTTTCAACGAATGGTGCTGAGATAACTAGACAGCAACACGCAAAAGAATGAAACTGCACCGCTTTCCTACACCATACACAAAAATGAACTACAAATGGATTAAAGACCTAAATGTGACATCTGAAATCATAAAAATCCTAAAAGAGAGCACAGGCAGTAACTTCTTTGACATCAGCCATAGCAATTCCTTATTGGATACATCTGCTAAGGCAAGGGACACAAAAGCAAAAATAAACTATCAGGACTTCATCAAGACAAAAAGCTTCTTTGTTTTTCCCCTTCAAACTTTTTATTGTTATGTTAATCACCATACATTACATCATTAGTTTTTGATGCAGTGTTCCAGGATTCATTGTTTGCATATAACACCCAGTGCTCCACGCAATACGTGCCCTCCTTAATACCCATCACCAGGCTAACCCATCCCCCCACCCCCCTCCCCTCTAGAACCCTCAGTTTGTTTCTCAGAGTCCATCGTCTCTCATGGTTCGTCTCCCCCCTCTGATACCCCCCTTCATTCTTCCCCTCCTGCTATCTTCTTCTTTTTTTTTCTTAACATATAATGTATTATTTGTTTCAGAGGTACAGATCTGTGATTCATCAGTCTCGCACAATTCACAGCGCTTACCATAGCACATACCCTCCCCAATGTCTATCACCCAGCCAAGACAAAAAGCTTCGTCACAGCAAAGGAAACAATCAACAAAACTAAAAGGAAACCTTCCGAATGAGACAAAATATTTCCAAATGACATATCTGATAAAGGGTTAGTCTACAAAATATATAAAAGACTTATAGGGGTGCCCGGGTGGCTCAGTCAGATAAGCGTATGCTTTCAGCTCAGGTCATGATCTCAGGGTCCTGGGATCGAGCCCAGCATTGGGTTCCCTGCTCAGCGGGGAGCCTGCTTCTCCCTCTCCCTCTGCTTCTTCCCCTGCTTGTGCTCTTTCTCTCTCTGTCAAATAAATGGATAAATAAAATCTTCAAAAAAAGACTTCTAAAAATCCACACCCCAAAATGAATAATCCAGTTAAAAAATGGGGCAGAAGACATGAATAGACATTTTTCAAAAGAGTACATACTTATGGCCAACAGACACATGAAAAGATGTTCAACAACACCGGTCATCAGGGACATGCAAATCAAAACTACAATGAGACATCACCTCACACCTGTCGGAATGGCTAAAATCAGCAACACAAGAAACAGGTGTTGGTGGGGCTATGGAGAAAAGGGAACCCTCTTATACTGATGTTGGAAATGCAAACTAGTGCAGCCACTCTGGAAAACAGTATAGAGGTTTCTCAAAAAGTTAAAAATAGAGCTACCCTATGATCCAGCAATTACACTACTGGGTACTTACCCAAAACATACAAAAATGCAATTCAAAAGTATACATGAACCCGATGTTTATAGCAGCATTATCTACAACAGACAAAATATGGAAACAGCCCAAGTGTCCAACAGCCCAAGTGTCCATCAACTGATGAATGGATGGAGAATGGAATATGGAATACAGACTATTATTTAGCCATAAAAAAGAATTAAAGCTTACCATTTGCAACAACATGGATAGAGCTAGAGAGTATTATGCTAACCAAAATAATTCAGTCAGAGAAAAACAAATACCATATGATTTCACTCACATGTGGAATTTAAGAAACAAAACGAATCAGCAAAGGGAAAAAAAAGAGACAGAGAGGCAAAGAAACAGACTCTTAACTATAGAGAACAAACTGATGGCTACCAAAATGGAGGTGGGTCGGGGGGTAGGAAAAACTTGTTGTTAACTTGTCTAGCTATAATCCTATTTTTACACATAGTTCTTTTGGTTTATCAGTTCTAGTTGTCATTTATGACTCCCCATCCTGAAAGATAAGAACACGTCCATTTATATCATTCATCCACAGCTTTCTCCTGCCTTCTCACTGTTTTTATTATTCTTTTATTGGCAGTAATATTGGGTACAATTTAAATCATATCCTTAAATCTCTGCTTCTTGTATCATCAATCTTAGACATTAACATGAGGTCGCTTTCTCTAGCCAATCATCTCCTTAATTCTGCACCCAAAATCTATTTGTTACACTTTTCCTTTTACACTAGTGAAGCTGAAAATTTTACATTTTAATCTGTAAGTTATATGTCAGTAAAATTAAAGAGGGTCCAAGGTGACCATTTAGAAGCTTGGTAAGTGCACCCTAGACTTTAAAGGACACCATGGACTAGTGTCTGATCCATACCTGAAAAATCTAGAATGCTGGATTCTGTGGATAGCAGCCTTCTCTGGTATGCAACAACCATTCAGTCACTAAACCTGTGCTGTGGCAAGGGGGAGTTTGAACCTTGGCCAAAGCTGACTTAGAGATATTTATAATATTACACTTGTCTGGAACTATTAATAAGAATATTCTGTGTGGGGGGGTACCTGGGTGGCTTAGTCAGTTAAGCACCCCAACTCTTGATTTCAGCTTGGGTCATGATCTCAGGGTCATGAGATCAAGCCCCGCATCAGGCTCCAACGCACTGGGCATGGAGCCTGCTTAAGATTCTCTCCTTCCCTCTCACTCTGCCCCTCTCCCTTCCCCCTGCACTCATACTCGTTCTCTCTCGCGCTCTAAAAAATGAGAAAAAAAGAATATTCTGTGTGTATGTGTGTGTATGTAACCAGATGACTTTTATTTGAAAATGACTCTGAGAGTCACAGAGACTACCCAAAACTCACACACAAGAAAAGAACAGCCCCTCAGTGTGAATCTAGAAGGACAAGAAAAGAAATAAAGAAACCTATTTTGTCTCATTTATTCTACCTATGGGTTACAATAATAACACATATTTTAGTAGTAATAATCTAATACAGAAATGCTGAAGTATCACTTGTATATAGATAAATATTAACTGAAGAAAGAAACACCTAACGACTGAGCCACCCACGCACCCCCCAAGAAGAGTCTTTTTAAAAATACAGATGACACTTAGCTTCACCCCAAACCTGTGGAGCCAGTTTTAAAAAGTAAAGGCTGGGACGCCTGGGTGGCTCAGTCTGTTAAGCGTCTGCCTTCGGCTCAGGTCATGATCCCAGGGTCCTGGGATGGAGCCCTGCATCGGGCTCCCTGCTTCTCCCTCTGCCTCTCACTCCCCCTGCTTGTTCTCTCACGCTCTCTCTCGCTCAAATAAATAAATAAACAAATAAATAAAATCTTTAAAAAAGTCTGGGCATCTTGCTCTTTCACCAGCTTCCCTTGTGATTTTTCAAAGAAAGATTTATTTATTTATTTCAGAAAGAGAGACAAAGAGTGGGAGGGGTAGAGGGAGAGAGAATCCCAGGCAGACTCTGCACCAAGCATGGAGCCCAATGTGGGGTTTAATCTTATGACCATGAGATCACGACCTGAGCAGAAACCAAGAGTCGAAAGCTTAACTGACTACACCACCCAGGCACCCCCTCTTGTGATTTTGATGTACATTAGTTACAATAGTTATAAATGAATCTTAGAATCACTTTAGTTAATAACTCTTTCAGAATTGTGCTTCCTTAGGGATTATGCCCCTATTATGGACATTTGAGAAAGGTCAAAGGATTCTGGTTGATGGCTATATCAATCACTGTTTGCTCTGTATTACTTGAAGATAAATAAATATATGCTCTTAGATCCAAAAATTATCTTAATAAGTAGCAAAAACTCTCAATTCACTTCAATAAGGGAAAGCTGCAGCAGCAACTCACAAATGGCTTGTAAGGACAAAAGTTATGGAATGGTAAGAGTGCTCTTAGATTTCAATATACATGATTGACGCTTCTTTCAAATGCTCCACAATTCATACAGACAGAAACAGATGAGCCATCTGTTTTCAAGTTTCTCATCTCTTTATAGCTCAGACATATTTGTGATAGCCAAACATAAAGGGGGAAAATGACAATCCCCATATATGGTTTGCCATCTCTTATTGTCTCCCTTTCAAGGTTAAACTTTTTTATGAAAGAATATTCCAACTTCTAAGAGCAGAGCAAAGCTTCTACCCATACATTCACTTTATGTGTGGATTCATGCAGACCTGTGGGACTACTTTGCATAATAGTGTTAGGAAATTCCACTGATTCAAACTTCCCAAACAGAGAAGCCATAGAGAATCTCCTTGGTCTCTAATGTCTCCAAGTCCTCTGAACACATTTCAGTCCATTATAATACAGGTGGGGGCACAGCATGGGAGGAGTTATTCTTGTAAGGACAAAAGTGCTAAGTCAGGGGGAAATCTGTGATGACACCATGATGAAATAAAGGTATGACAATATGGTCTTATCAAGAAAATCAACTCTATTAGTTATATTGTTTCTATCCTTAAACAGTTAAAAGTTGGTGTTTAAATTCCTCCTTGGGTTATTAAGACAAGATTCTATTCAGGTATTGACACCCACAGATTACAAATCTTCATATCCTATAAAATCATTTCTCAAACAGAAAAATCTCACCCAAGTGTCTCTTTGAACTGCAATGAATACTTGGGCAAATCTTGGTGGTAAATCTGTTAAGAAGCTTTATGCAAGTGTCCATTCTATATGCAGAATTTTCTTGTATCTATGGAGTTCTGCCCTCCTCAACGTCCAGAGAAGCTTCTGAGAGCCTTTATCTTCCTCACAGTGGTACAGAAAGCAAAGAGCCACAAAGATGTGGCTCAAATATGATAAGTCACAGCACTGGTCACGTTAATACCAGGTATGTTGTTTCACATGTGCCTTCTTGTTTTTTTTCTCATAGGTTTTTTTCTGTGGTAAAGAATGCATAACATTTACCATTTTAAGCATGTTTATGTGTACAATCTAGTGGGATTAAGTACATTCACATTTTTGGGCCACCATCCCCACTAGCCATCTCCAGAAACTTTTTCATCTTCCTAAACTAAAGCAATGAAACCATCAAACATTTACTCTCCCTTCCCTCTTTTCCTATCCAGCACCTGATAACCACTGTCCTTCTTTCTGTCTCATGAATTTGCCAAAGCTAAGTACTTCATTTAAGTTAGGGCAGTTAATATTTCTTCTTTTGTGACTGGCTTTCTTCGCTTAGCGTACGGTTTTCAAGTTTCATTCATGCTGTAGCATGTGTCAGAATTTCATTCCTTTTTAAGAGTGAATAATATTCCATCGTATGTATACCCACATTTTGTTTACCTGTTTATCTGTTGGTAGACGTCTGGGCTATTTCCACCTTCTGGCTATTGTAAATAACGTGGCTGTGAATGTGGGTGTACAAATATCTGTTCAAGTTCCCTGGATTTTCACCTTTTGGGTATATTCTTATAAGGGTGGACTTGCTGGATCACATGGTATTTATATCTTTAAGTTTTTTTTTTTTAAGATTTTATTTATTTATTTGACAGCAAGAGAGGGAACACAAGCAGGGGGAGTGGGAGAGGGAGAAGCAGGCTCCCCGCTCAGCGGGGAGCCCGATGTGGGGCTCAATCCCAGGACTCTGGGGTCATGACCTGAGCTGAAGGCAGACGCTTAACAACTGAGCCATCCAGGGGCCCCCATCTTTAATTTTAAGAAACTGCCCTGCTGTCTTCCACAGTGGCTGAACCAATTTACATTCCTGCTAGCAAAGCACAAGTGTTCCAATTGCTCCACATTTGCATCAATACTTGTTATCTTCTGTTTTGTTTTGTAAATACTGGCCATCCTACTGGGTGTGAGGTGATATCTCACTATGGTTTGGATTCGCATTTTTCAAATAATTAATGCTGTTGAATATCTTTTCATGTTCTTAGTGGCCATTTCTTTCTTTGGAAAAAAATCTTTTCAAGTTCTTTGCCCATATTTTAACTAAGCTATTTTTTGCTTTGTTTTGAATTATAAGAGTCCATTATATCATCTGGATATTATTCCCTTGTCAGATAGATGATATGCAAACATTTCTCCCTCTCCAGAGGTTGTATTTTCACTCTTTTAGTGGTGTCCTTTGATGTAAAAATCTTTCTAATTCTGCTGAAATCCAATTTTTTGATCTTTTCCCTTTGGCTGTGCTTTTGGTGTCATATCCAAGAAATCACTGGCAAATCCAAAGTCATGCAGATTTCTCCTAAGCTCCATTCTAAGAGTTTTATTGTTTTTATTTTTATATTTAGGGCTTTCACCCACTTTGAGTTAATTTGTGTAAGTTGTGTGGTGTAAGGTAAGGGCCTAACTTCATTCGTTTGTGTGTGTAGATCTGTTTTCCCAGCACCACTTGTCGAAAAGATGTCTTTTCCTCTTTGAGTGGTCTGACACTCCTCAAAAATCATCTGACCATGTATGTCAGGGTTTATTTCTGGATTCTGTATTCATCTATACATGTGTCTTTATGTCAGTCCTACAGTGTTTGAACGATTGAAGCCTGGTAATAAGCTTTACAATCAGAAAGTTTGAGTTCTCCAATTTTGTTCTTTTTCAAGTTTGCATTGGCTATTCAGAGTCCACTGAAATTTCATGTGACCTTTATGATGGGTTTTTCTATTCCTGAAAAAAAAGAACCTTTGGATTTTTGATAAAGATTACATTGGATCGGTAGATCTCTATGGGAGGTACTGACATCTTAATATTAAGTCTTGTAATCCATGATAATAGGATGTTTCCCCCAAACCATCTTCATTTTTGAGACCATCCCAGACATTAGCTTTTTAGCTTTTTACTACCTTCCAGTAGTTTCCCAAACTCAACATGAGCATCATTTTTTGTTGTTTTTTCCTGTGACATTAAAAAAAAATGATCATAGAAATAGCTGTACCTCTTGGGTGCATACTTTTATATTAGCACTCGACAAATTTCTCTGTTAGAGATTAAACTACTAAGCAAATGCTCAGATAGAATGCTTTCTCTCTATCTAAGACATTGGGACATTGATATAAATAATAAATGACAAAATTCTGCAAAAACAATTTGATGTATTATCAAGACAAGCTGAGATCTCTCTGTGTATGAACTATTCACATGTATGTGATACTATATAACATATATATGTAAATATATATATTTAAGCAAAAAAGAAAGACAACAGGACCCAAATGGAATCACTTGTGCTAAGCCCCATATCAACAAACCATGACTTACTATCTAAACTTATTGTAATTTCAGCCTCTCCCAGGAATGTGATCTTTAACCAGATAATCTGGAATTACCTGATCAGCCCTATTAAAGGTCATTTGCCTGATAGACATCCCCCATCCATCCCCTGCTCTTCCCTCAAAGGAAGGTGACCTTGCCTGAAACAATCCAGTCTGTTAGAAACTTCCTTTTTCCATCCCTCTCTGCCTACAGAAGCCTTCCATTTTTGTACAGCCCTTTGGGGCTCCTTTCTATTTACTACATGGGATGTTGCCTGATTCATAAACCATTGAATAAAGCCAAATTGATCTTTAAATTTACTTGGCCAGGGCACCTGGGTGGCTCAGTGTTAAGCGTCTGCCTTCAACTCAGGTCATGATCCCAGGGTCCTGGGATGGAGTCCCACATCGGGCTCCTTGCTCAGTGGGGAGTCCCGTTCTCCTTCTCCCTCTGCCCCTGCTTGTGTCCCCTCTCTCACTGGGTCTCTCTCTGTTGAATAAATAAATAAAATCTTCTAAAAATATTCACTTGGCTGAATTTTGCTTTTTTAACTATACATAAATACTACATATATAAATATATCAATTTTATATTTGAAGGGGTTCAGGACAGCCCCCATCCCCTACCCCCGCTAATGTGCCACTTTGGCATGTGGATTATTTTGGGCTCAAGGCACTTGAGACCCTGCATGCTGAAGAGAAATTTTTGGCCTGCCCTTAACCACAAAGAAGAATCTAAATTGGGGGTCTTTCCCAGACAAGGAGTTACTAACAGAGATAAATTTTAATCTTCATTGATCCATCTCTATGGTAGGGCAAACAACTAATTACCAAACACCTGCTTTTCTTATTGCCCTGTGAAGTGCATCTCTTTCCTCTGAAATCCCAGACCTCTATCCCCTTCTCCTTAGTTCAGAAGGACATATATACCTTGTTTGCCTGACTGTCTTTGGAATTTCCATGTCTATGTGGGTTTCCCATACGTACACCAATTACATTTTGTTTTCTCCTGTTAATCTGTCTCATGTCAATTTGATTCTTACTCCAGCTAGAAGGACTTTGATGGGACAGGAATTTTGCCCCCCGCTATATTTTAAAAGTTTTATATGTTTAACCATATATGTAATTTATATATAAAATTAAATACTAAAATAAAATTTTAGGAGCACTCAACTCAATCTCTGAAAAGCAGGTGATGCCACAGAGGCACTTTTCCTAACTGCACACATCTACAAAAGAAAGAAAATTTCAAAAAAATGGTTTATATATATATACTTAAATACTCTTAGGCATACTTCCTGTGTGAATAACGCTTCCTCCTAAGTATTAATTCATGGCCTCTTTCCCAGGCACTGTTCCTTCTGAGCCTTTTGAGAAATGACCTAAAATGGAGCCATGTTGAGTTCAGTGATGAGGAAGTTCAAATCTGATTATAGCCCACACTACTACTCCTTTGCAGGAACCTGGATAGTGATACATGACTGTTATTTTGATACAGCTCCATTTCCTCATCAGGCCTTCAGTTTGCTACATAAACTGAAACATTAGAAGGTATACTGAGCAGAGAGAAGAACCCTACAGAAGCAATACAATGTTCTATCCAAACAATGTTCTGTATAAATTTTACAAAAGGCAACTTCCTGGTCCTTAAGGAAGTGAGTTTGGAGACAATGCATTTCAGGTCTATAAAAACCTCAGGACAATCAATTGTAACTACAAGTTTCTTCAATGCAATTAAAGATATTGCAGCCGGATACCATTTTGGCAATAAAACTAGATAGTTTTTACTAGGAGAAGCTTTCCCAGGCAGCAGAGTATATTTTAATCAAATTCCCCACTAAAAGCTTATGTACTATAAAGAAAATTCTAAAGTAAAATTGAAAAGCCAACTTCTTTTGAAAATTTACTGTTTGGTATTCGCTAAATGACAGTGAAATCCCCTTTTCACAGGAGAGGGTACTCAGAAAAGATTGATGAAATATGGCAGGGCATCATGAAGACTTTAGGACCTTTAATTTAATATGCTTTTCTCTCACATCCTCTGGTATAAATTGCTGAGCAATCATCATTTTTCTTTACCTTTTGCTTTTGGTAATATAGTTGGTGTCATGCCAGGATCATAGTTCCCTGACATTAATTATGAACCACTGAGATCTACTTTTTTACCTCACGCCCAGGAGGGCAAATTCTGTGAGGAGTTACGGGATACACTGAATACTCGTGCTCTTCATGAACAATTTCATTTCAGCTCAGTATTTTACAAACCAGTCCTTGATTTTTTTTTTTTCCATTGTAAAAGCTGTGAAGGGGTCACTGCTACATTCAGGGCTACCTATTGTTGAAAACTTCAAAAACAGAATAGTCATATAGAAGAAGAAAAAAAAAGACACTCCAAAGGTGCTTCATTTGTGAGTACCTTGAAGTGAGGTTCAAGGCCACAATCAATTTTCATCTAGCATCTAAACATTCATAGATGACACATTCTATGAGACATAATTAGAGAAGATCAGCAACCATCCACCTTAAAAATCAGAGAAGGATGTTCTCACACATCAAAGAAGATACATAATTTCCCTTTAAAATCATGAGACACTAAACATTCTTAACAGTAATTTTTAAGTATGTGGATAAATATTTAAACATAATCATTCTGTATGTAAAAAACTTTTCTTTGAACTGAAATAGACATGTTCAACTTCCTGTCAAAAGTTCTGGGCCTTTTCTCATTGTTTAAGCATACCTTAGAGCAAATGTGATAGAACTATTGGGGGGTCGGGGGCGTGGTTGACCCACATTCAATTATTTAATGTCTAAAATATATTTCACAAACTAGGGTGCCTGGGTGGCTCAGTTGGTTAAGCAACTGCCTTCAACTCAGGTCATGATCCTGGAGTCCCGGGATCGAGTTCCGCATCGGGCTCCTTGCTCAGCGGGGAGTCTGCTTCTCCCTTGGACCCTCCCCCCTCTCATGCTCTCTCTCTCTATCTCATTCTCTCTCTCAAATAAATAAATAAAATCTTTAAAAAAAAATAAAATAAAATATATTTCACAAACTAAAACTCTCTTAATTATTCAGTTATTATATTGAATAAATCTTAATCTTTTAAGGCTCTTTGTAAATAACAAAATTATTGGTGCATTCAAAAGGGAAAAGAAAATATCACACTTTTTGTTTGCTTTTATCCAAACAGAAAACAACCAATTTACCATTTTATTCCAATGGATATTTATTGTTAAAAATCAACTATGCCTTTTTGGAGGGATAAATTTCTACTCAGAAATAAAAATTATATTGTATAGGTAACTTTTCAACTGAATATACTTTACCAAAGTTCACAAGATTCAATGCTCCATCATGGAAAGGACAATGGCATCTTGACTTCATGAGAGTAATAAAGAAATTCAACTTTTAAAAAATCACAAAGACAGTATGTTAAGTAAAATGATCTCTAAAGAGCTAATGATGCTCTGTGTATTTTTTAACAGAGCGTTTACCTAAAAGTCACCTAAGAGAGTATTTCACCTCATTTCTCATCATTCCCCATTTCTACGTCCCTTCCTTCTCTCCTTCTCTCACTCTCGTTCCCTCTCATGTCCCAATATCTCAGATTATCTCCTTCTCTAAGAAGTTTCTGGGACCCCTCCCTCCAATTCCTTTCCAGGTTAGATAACCCACTGGCACTCACACACTATCTTTTGGTATATATTGCTCATATTTCTCAAGTCACACTATACCATCTCAGTTTGCTGCTCCCTGCCCCACAGGACACTGTGCTCATTTTGAGGGCAGGGTTGAGTCTTATTGTTGGTGCTGTCCCCCAGAACCTAGCAGATCACCTCCCATATCCTGACAACCAACAAATATATTTTTAAAGGAATCGTGATTAACATAACAATAAAAAATTAAAAAAATAAAAATAATCAGTGAACAAATAAACTACTTATAAGAATGAACGTGTAACAACAACAACAAGAACAAAACATAAGAGGATTTACATACAAATTTGTACAAAGGACACTTTTATAAAAAGGAGAAAAAAATGGCCCTTTGTTCAAGAAAATATTTCAGTTTTTTTGTTTTATTTTGAACAAATAGGTTAAAAGTCAAGTTTTCCATTATAGAGGGTTGAGGCAATTTTTGTATACAATAAGCTATCAGGAGTTTGGAACTAGAGGAGAAAGAAGAAAAGAAGGCTGGAGGGGGAGATTGCCCTATAAGAGGTTCACCCCATCATGGAAAGGATGAATTTTTAAGTGATAGTTAATATTAAATCCTAAGTTGCTGCCCAGACCATGTAGGGTTGTAAACCATTCCCATTACCCCAAATATTGAGTAAAATTTTGACTGCATACAATTATCATGAGGTGTTATGGGAGGTGAAAGGAGATTAATGCATTTATGAGTGAACAATGCAGCTTAAAATTATCAGAGAAGTGGAGGAAAAAGAGACTCAGTGTGAGTTCTGAGAAACTGACAAGAGGATATCAGAGCAAGAGTTAAAGAAGAGAAATGACAGCTCTCAGAGGACGCTTGAAGAAATTCTTAAGGATATTATCAACAAGCAGGATAGAGATTCTAGCTTTTTAAAAAATTAACAGTAAAAAATAAGAGGTTCCAGGAGGCTAAAAGATTTGAGGATAGGAGGCTGACTTGTAAGTACATAGAAGCTTCTAGTCTGAGAAAACTTTAAATGTCTTAGAGGGTATGTTCTGATTAACCAAACATTCATACAAACAATTTGAACCCAGATATTTGCTAAAATAGTGGCTAACCTGATATATAAAAGGTATTTGTAAGGTAATGTAAAAAAGTTGAATTGCCCTCTTCTTAAAGCACAGTTGAAAGGGTAAACTTGCCATGAACAGTGACAATACATGAAACATTGTGTGCCAGGTAACAAGAAAAATATAGGACTCTTACTTGGATTGAAGGAAAATACTTCAGAGAGAACGACCTCAGTACGTAAATGAGAAGTCAGGGACCAGGCAACCTCTAGAGTGATGGAGTACATGAAATGGTGAACAAAGCTGAACACATCAGGCAGGTGAACAATTCTCAGTACAAAAGAGATGGAACTCTTTTTTTTTTTTTTTTTGTAGTCATCGATGAAGTGGGCCCTGAGAGGATACTGCAGCTCTATCTAGGAGCCACGATTTCACTTTCAGGGATTCAGTTGGAATCATAATTCCTCTGCGGGCAGACAATATAAAAGAGAGAACATGTCTACCTCTCCATTTTTCAGACTAATGCAGAATGGAATGGGTGTCGCAGAATTCCTTCCAACACTATCATTAATCTGTATTTGTCTTAGGCGAGAGAAAGTTAGTGAATAACGTAGGCATCTTATATCATGAGAACCTGCATCTGAAATGCAAAAAGTTACTGTCGGGTGTGACATTAAGTCTGAAATTCTCCAGAGGTGAGTTGAAGGCCATTCTGTGTCTCAGAGTCAAAACTATGATTAGACACATAATAAGCTACAAGGTGGTCAGCTATTTTAAGAGTATTACACATATTTTACAATGACCAGAGTGAACAGAATAGAGCAAATGCTTTGAAGCCAGCAATATTTCATGGTGACATCTGTGGATGACTCTGTGTATCTCATACCTGGCTATTTTTTCTTACAAAAGCCAAAAGTAGTTGTATAAATAAAATAAGATATATGAAAGGTTTTGGTCTTTGAATAAAAGATATAACATGAGCACTGGAATTATCATTTAAATGTGTATTTTGTCATATGTATGAGGAAGTATTCATTTTTATGAATAATTTTCAGGATGATAAATCTTTTGGTTATATTTCTATGTGTTTGATCTATTGAATTTGCAAAATAAAATATTCATATGAAAGAAATGAAAACATATGAAGACAAATTACCAACTGTCATCATCAATTGAACTTGCAAGGAAAATTCTAGATCCAATGGGCTTCAATTGTTTAGCTGGTGTTTTGCATAATAAATATTCATGATCTGTGCCTTTGAGTTGGTGACTTACTTTTGCTACTAAGAAATCTACAATGGAATGAACTGTTGTCAGATTCCCTATTGTGGGATATCATCTGCCTTTAAGAAAATGTTGTCAGCTATTTTTCTATGTGAAATTGAATAAATCTATAGCTACAGAAATATAAGTAGTGCTCTATCTCAGGATATATACACTCATGTACGTATATATGTGCACACACACTCATATATGTATTTATATGAAGGTAGGGACTAGCAAAATACCAATTATAATTTCCTTTTAGGTATATTTCTGTGCTTAGAGAAATTATCTTTAAAGAGTCAAGCCCGAAAATAAAACTTAGGGACCAGGAGAAGGAAGAATAATTAAATAACTCAATAAAATCAGTTAACAGTTGTGTTTCTCCATCTATATTATGTAAGGAAGATATTTAATTCAAAATAATAAATAGATTTTTTCTTCTCAAAATCTTATCTGACTAAAAGCCAAATTCCTTCAAATGATGAGAATGGTCTAAGAATCTTGAAAAATTTAATCACTATTCTCTTTCATATATTATGTTAGAATACTAGAAAATAATTTTTTTAGTTACTATAAACCTTGAATATTTCTTAACTTAATTCATACGGTTAATGCCTTCTGCATTAAAGAAACACAAACACACACACACACACACACAAATATTACCCTTCAGGTAATATTTATACAATAACATTATATGAGTGCATAATTGTGCTTGAGATTGTGTACGTTAATTTACTTTAGCCTCTTTATTTTGCTTATAAATACACACACACTGATACAGAAAGTATTATTCTTACAGAAAATCATAATGCAGTGGTTATAATCAAAATTTCTTAGTTATTAAGCTGGAAAGAGAGAAAGTCGAAGATAGCTCACTGAATACAAGCTTTGAGTATATGCTCTTATTATACCACAGAATAGGTCTTCTGTCAGACACCATCCTCCCTGAAGAGAAAAGAAACAAGGTTCCAAAGAAGCCAGAAGCTTCCTACTTAAAGTGGGCTTTCTTCCACGTGCAGGCACTATTAACGCTGGGTCACAGACTGAGAAGAGGCAAAGTGACATGTTCAAAGTCCAATTACTGATCTTTCCACTCACTTACAATTCAAAGGGTTTCAAAGGAATTTATTCATCAACATGGGAGAGTATTAAAACTCTCATTTTTTAGGCAATAAGCATCTGCTAAGAAAGAAAAGAAGTTGCTCCAATTAACGCCATATGAAAAAGACAATGCAGATAGTTGGCTGCATCTTTCATACCACGAAAAAAGCAGGTGCAATAAAGGGAATATGGTGTCATTAGCATTTATAGTTACTTAAGAAACACTGAATGGCATGGAGTCTCACCATACGATTTGCATAGTATGAGATAACATGTAGAGAGTCACAAAAATTTTACACTACACCCTCATAATGAATTCCAGAGGGAAGTGAAATTGACTACATTTAATATTTCTCCTCTTCCTCTGTCTATTACATTAAAAAACTATATTCAAGTTAGAGGTAGCCCACTTGAGAGCCATTTTCTTTGCTTTCAGATTGATTTAATTTAGGAAATGAAAAATTTAGGTGGCAGCAGGAGGGGGAAGAAGGAAGTGGGGGAAATCGGAGGGGGAGACGAACCATGAGAGACGAGGGACTCTGAAAAACAAACTGAGGGTTCTAGAGGGGAGGGGGGTGGGGGGATGGGTTAGCCTGGTGATGGGTATTAAAGAGGGCACGTTCTGCGTGGAGCACTGGGTGTTATGCACAAACAGTGAATCACGGAACACTGCATCAAAAACTAATGATGTAATGTATGGTGATTAACATAACAATAAAAAATTTAAAGAAAAAATATTTTAAAAAAGAAAAAAAAAGAAAAAGAACCCCCCCCGAAAAAATTAGGTGGCAGAAATTTCCCTGAAACTTAAGGTATTATCAACTTTCTTTACTTTTAAATATAAAGCTAAAAAATTCTTAATATGGAAATAAAGAATATCATGTAAATGTTATTGTTACATTATTAACTTAAACCTTATAGGCAAGGTGATAACAGCTAGGTTATAATTTGATTGATGTGGAAGATATCTAGACCATAGACTTAAAAAGTTCTTATTTTTCCCTTTAAGATCGGATCAAATAATACAGACTGTCAAGCATTGTAGGGCCTAAAAACACGAAAGAGTCTAAAAACTCAACATGCTCTCTATTACTTTCCAGGAGAACAATATCCAGTGCAGCTGCACCACAGAAATATAAGTCCAAACTAACAAACAAACAAAAATATTGACTCAGACAATCACTTTGACACTCTAATCCAGGGTACCAGAAGTCCAAGAAGCAGCCTGACAATGAGAAAATGATTGACTGATACAATCATCTAATTGAGAAAGTCAATGTCAGAAGCTTTGTAATATCATAGTGATGAAATGGTTTTATCTGCACACACACACAAAAAAATTGATTAGTAATAACCAGTCACTAGACAGTACTAAAGAGATAGATATAGGAGGAAAATGACACATTCGATTCCTTGTTTATTTTTCTAATTAACAGACTTTCTTTTTAATTTTTAAAGATTTTTTTTGTTTTATTTTGTTTTATTTGTTTGAGAGTGAGTGAGAGAGAGAGAGAGAGAGAGAATGAGCCAGGGGGAGGGGCAGTGGGAGAGGGAGCAGACTCCCCCTGAGCAGGGAGTCTTACTCAGAGAGCCGAACTAGGGGTTCCACACCTGGCCCCACATGGGGCTCCATGCAGGGCTCCCCCCAGGACCCTGAGATCATGACCTGAGCCAAAGGCTTAACCGACTGAGCCACCCAGGCACCCCAGACTTTGTTTTTTAGAACAGCTATAGATTTATAGGAATATGGCTCAGGGAGTACTGGAAGTTCCCCAAAAGATGCTTCCCCTGCACACAGCTTCCTGTTATTAACATATTGCTTTAGTGCAGTCCATTTGTTAAAATTGACAAACCAATATTGAGCACTTATTATAACTGAAGTCCATGGTTTACATTAAGGCTCATTCTTTGGTACAGTTCTATGGGTTTTGACAAATACGTAATGTCATATATGAACCAGTATCATACAAAAGAGTTTCACTAAACTAAATATCCCTTGTGTTCCATGTATTCATCCCTTCCTCTCTCCCCACAAGCCCCTGGAAACTATTGATATGCTCATGGTCTCCATAGTTTTGACTTTTCCAGAATGTCATATAGTTGGTATCATATGGTAGGCAGCCTTTTCAGATTGGCTTCTTTCACTTAGTAATATGCACTTACAGCTCCCCCACGTCTTTTGGTGGCTTGACAGCTCATTTCTTTTTATCACTGAGGACTATTCCATTGTGTGGATGCAACACAGTGTGTTTATGCATTTACCTATTGAAGGGCACCTTGATTATTTCCATGTTTTGACAATTATGATAAAACAGCTATTAACATTCTTGTGCAAATTTCTGTGTATACACAAGATTTCAACTCAATTGGATAAATACCTAGGAACGTGATTGCTGGATTGTATGGTAATACTATGATCACTAAGGCCAAACATTTTAAGCCTTCCTTCTTTTTTAACTTAGACATTTCTATAGTACAATAGGATTGATGTTTTTGCAGGGCAGCAAATGCATTATATTTCTTTGCTCATGCCAAAAGGTTAAACACACCCACACACACACACACACACACACACACACACACACACACACACACACCCTGATTTAGAAAGGTACCATGGAATGGCCATCCTTTTCAGAGAAAACAAAGTTTAACTTTGAAGAAAAGAGATGCACATCTAAGTAATCTTCAAGTATTAAATTCATTGAACCTATGAGCAACATGGATATTGTTTCTTATTGGTATGTTGTCAGCCTAGCTTTTGCTGAACTTCATTTATTTTAAAAGTAACATAGCAAACAAGAACAAGAAAGAGTGACAGCTTGAAGCAATTCACATCCCTATTTTGGCTGAAATGGCTATAAGGTAAGATAGACAAATTACTTTTCTCTGGCTCTTTTTCTGGAAAAAAATCAATCTTTATTCACTTTAATAATGCAGTTAAATCGAAATTAAAACTGGAAAGTTAAACAAGTAGGTCGAAAACTTCTAACCTCCTCTTTAAAGATCTGTTTTTTTAAAAGTGTCTAAAACATAAATATTTTGGCAGATTTTCAAATAATAATATGCAAAATATTCAAAAGGGGGCATACATCTTAACATAGCAATTTTATTCTAAGGAATGTAACCTAAGGTAATATTCAGAATTGGACACAAGATATGTGTATGGAGATATCCATGGAAGTGCACCCACAAATACAGACAAGATGGAAAAAAAAATGATCAGAAATAAGGGGTTGGTGATTAAAATATGTTATATCCATGTAACAAAACATGATGCAGTCATTAAAAATCATGTTTAGACAAAAATTATAGTTCCTATTCTCTAGGGAAGATAGACAGCCTTTCTGTTTGTTGGGGTTAGGATGCCCTCATTGTTCCAAGGGGGTGTAAAAGGACTCCTGAGATTCTTTGATCTGGAACTTTTCAACTAATCACACTCATTCTATTGGATAACCAAGCGCTATTATCCAACATTCACTTAGCATTTACTTACCAGGTACTTTCTCTGTGCTAGACTCATCTAAACAATAAAAACACACGAGTGAAGAAAACAAACAAGCTCCCTATTTACAGGGAGCGTGAATTCTAGTGTGAAAATGAGAGGCCGGTGAGAGAGAATCAAGGCAAACAATAAATACATAAATAAAACCACAGGACAATTTTAAACAATGTGTGCTATTTGCAAGAAAAATAAGGTCAAAGAAAGGGAAGGTGTTGACTAGACAGCTATTCAGAGGGGGTAGTGAGGGAAGACAACTTGAGGGGTGACATTTGGGTTGAGAACTGGTAAAGATCAAAGAAATGAGCATTTCAGATATGTTAACACAGTCAATAAGCCCTGAGTCAATGATGAGTTTGACATGTTCAAGAACAAAACAGAAAGAAGGAATATATAAGTGACCCTTATTGAGCAGAAAGGTAAAATGATAGGAGATGAATTTGGGGTAGAAGCCTGGAGCCAAATCATGTCGGGTCTTATAGGTTATTTAAGGTGCAAGATAAGAATGCAAAGGAGAAGAAAGATCAGAAAAGTTCAATCTTGCCACCAGTGTAGAGCTGACGTCTGTCAGTGGAAAGGTATGGACCAGGGACCAGGGAACCAAGAGACAAGTGTTGCCAGGAACATCAGAGGTATGCACAAGCAAGAGGATCCATCCAGGAACCAAGGTCCAGGGATGATGTACCAATGTAGCTAATTTCATAGCAGGATTCCTTTCATTGCCTATATTCAAAGTTAGCACCTACAAATCAATCATAAATGATATTCTTAATGTATCTGCCATTCTTTCATTTATCCACTCAGGATGTGAGGACTCAGTCCAACAAAAGCCTAGGGATAGGGTTCCAGTCCTCATACTTTACAGACCCCACTTTATTGCCACAGTGTTAAGCTGAAAAAGATAAAGGGATACAAAGTATCAAAAATATGGAATGGGTAGTTCTAGGCAGTTCTCTTTGATCTATTTATTTTGCTCCAGTGTTTTCCAAGCTTTCTGGCATGACAATGTTTTATTTTGGTAATTATGAATAAAAGCTATTCAAAAATCAATCGATAAAGGAAGCCTTTCTAGTTCTTTAAACTGGTTTATTATTTGATTTTATAAAAGCCTAGACATGCCATTAGAATCAGCTGTATCAAAATACTAAAACACAAGAAGAGATGTTAACAAATAAGATAAAAAACATCATAAACCAAGACTGCACATACAAAAACCAAATTCATGGTGTTCTGAACCACAGCATTATAATATGTCCTTCCTAGCTCTCTAACTTGGTCCCAAGTGTGGTTACTAATAAAATGCTTTGTCTTAAAAATAAAAATGGGCATGGTCATCAGTTTGAGGCCTTACCAATAGTCTGCTCCTCTAAAACCTCCAAACAAATCCAGAGAACAAGGAGAATACATACATATTAATGATATTAATGACAATCATTCTCTCAGTGTGGCTATGGCATAAGCCCAGTCAAATTATGCATATAGCCTGGTCAACAAAACCATCAGGACTTTATAAGACCCATTAATTTGAGAACTGAGCTTTACAGAGTCTGCCAAAGCGCAGTCACATTTCTCTGCCCTGCACTCAGGGACTCCTCAAAATGACATTTCCGAGCTGGAAACGCCATTGCTCGTAGCTAAATGAATATTCTCCTAAGTGTTTGCTTTTCAAGATATGAGTTTCCAGGAATGAGATACCACCCACTGCCAGCTGCGTGCAGATATAAATAAAGAGAAATTTACCCTTGGATAAGGAACCAAATTTTTTGTGTGTTTATATATTTTAAACTTGGAGTTTCATCATTTGTTTTTTTTTTAAGTTGTCCTTTTAGAAGTTATTCAGAAATATGTTAAAGAGTGAATGACTTGCCTACATTTGCATTAATTAGGATTTTTAAAAAGTGTTTTGAGTTCAGGGCAGTTGGTGAGTGCCCAATGGTCAATCATCTCATCTCCAAATTCCAATCTCTTGTGTCCATGTATATATTGTTCCATATTTTCTCAGAAAACTTTTGTAATCAAAAAGATATGCCGCATTTTATGTAAAACTATTTTCAGTCCCATGAGGTGCATCTTAAAATTTTCAAATATTTTTAACAAGATGATTAATAAAAGGTATTATTGCTATCATGAGAGAATCAATGACAAAGACAGTAAGAGATGTTATACATATATACATGTTGGTATAGAGATAGTGTGTTTATGTTTACAAAATCTATTGCCCTTTGAAGCAGTAATGTAATAGGCTTCAAATTCATTTTCTAGTTCAAATCAAAATTAGTGTGATTATTAACCTAAGTTTCTATCTTAATAGGAAATGTTGAAACAAACAACTACAAGTGCATACCTGTACATTTTTTCTTTAATTTTCTTTTCAAAAGTGTTGGAGAGAAGACAGAGGAAGGATTCAGGCTGTCATAACAAAGACTGAGCACTAACAGAGGAAAGAAGCATCATCCTTCCTGCATATGCTCCTAGACACTTCAGACCCACTGCAGTCTTTTTGCTATCAGAGTCCTCTAAATATTTCTTATTCAACAGAACCTGCATAGGTTCCTGCAAAGTATAAACATTCCTTAAGCATTATGTACATTTGGATGAATGGCATTTAAAAGATGACACTCTTAATTTCCTAGGAGCAACACTTGCATAATTGCTTGGTAATATTTTCTAAGGTACTTTATGTAACAGTAACTAAAACAAAATCATAGCAGCAAAAACATAGCTCACTTTCCTTTCTTCTTGAAGCTTTGAAGGTTCTATGGAAATTTTCTGCATCCCTAGAAGCACTGCCAATTCAAAAAGTATTTATGGAGTATACACTGCATGCATAAACCATTTACTAGCATTTGTCTCTCATCTTACAGCTCAAAATATGATTGCATATACATAATCTAATTTGACCCTTATAAGAAATATAAGGCTTCAAATATGGCTAGCAATTTCTTGAAAACTGCAAAGACATGAAGAGAAAAAATTTGTTTTTTCACACACATATAACACAATTCTCTTACTACTTAGATTGAATGTCTGTTGCTGTATAAAGACTTACAAATAGCACAGAGACTTACAAATGGGAGGAGAAGGCATTGAGCCGTACATGTTCTAAGAGCTAGTCTACACATAAGCCACTGAGAAAAGCTAAAGAGCCCTGCCTGTGTTTCCACAGACTCAAAGTTATATAATTGTTATTTAGACTCCCAATACCAAGTAAGATAATAAATGGTTGGACAGAAAACATTTTAAACCTCATAATTTAAAAGAGACTTTACTTTGTTGTCTTCCTGGATGGCTTATTTTTCAAAATGTCTTATTGCAAATTACTTGATGGAGGAGATAATTTATAGTCAAGGATTCAACAGACGGTATGGAAATATTTCTACGACCTTAGATACAAGATAAGTCTGCTCCATGGGAAAAAATATTCCCCACTAGTAACAGACAGATGTATTCTCTCTATTTATAGACGGATGTAGGGCGCCTGGGTGGGTCAGTTGGTTAAGCGACTGCCTTCGGCTCAGGTCATGATCCTGGAGTCCCGGGATCGAGTCCCGCATTGGGCTCCCTGCTCAGCAAGGAGTCTGCTTCTCCCACTGACCCAACCCCCTCTCATGCTCTCTCTCATTCTCTCTCTCAAATAAATAAATAAAATCTTTAAAAAAAAAAAAGAAGTATGTATTATTAGTAATTATTTTAAAACTGGGTGAGGGGTTCTGCTTATAAGTGAGAAAATCTCCTACCCTAACAATAAGGAAAAGCTGGGTAGTTTGCAACATCATGATTATTCTTGAGCTCCTAAGACAGCTAAGATTGCTAAACAATATGAGATAATTACAATCACACAAAGTATGTTTCCTCATACTGGAAATAATTTAGCAATCAATAACACAGTTCTAAATAGCCATAAGTCAAAATGGAAGCCAAAAGCGAAATTGGAACATCTTTAACTGAATGAAAATTAAAGTACAACCTATCAAAACTTGTGAGATACAGTTCTTAGAGAAACATTTATAGCATTAAATGTTTATCTTGGAAAAATAAATGATTGTCAAATTAATAATCAAAGATTCCACCTTAAGACACTAGACCAAAAAAAAGAAAGAAAGAAAGAAAGAAAGAAAGAAAGAAAGAAAGAAAGAAAGAAAGAAACTAGACAAAGAGGAAATTAAATCCAAAGCAGATTAAAACAGAAGGAAGGCAACAATCAAGATATGGGTAGAAATCAGTGAAACTGTAACAGAGAAAAATCAATGAAACAAAAACCTTGTTCTTTAAAAATTATCAATAAAATTGACAAATTTCTAGTCACACTGGACAAAAAATTACCAATATCAAGAAAAAGAGAGTCATTACTAACGATAAGGAAAATGATAATAAAGACATATCGTAAGTAAACTGGTGCCAATAATTTTGACAACTTAAACAAAATGACAAATCATTTGAAAAACAAAATGACACAAGCTCACTTGGGAACAAATAAATAAGCTGAAAATCTCCATAGAAAATTTAAAAAGTTGAAAGTCTTCCCATAAAGAAAGCTTCAATTCAGAGGGCTTTACCGGTGAATTCTAAAGCAAAATTTGAGGAAGAAATAATACCAATTCTATACAAATTCTTACAGAAATTTGAAGAGAAAACACTACCTGACTGAATCTATGATACCAGTATTATTCAGGTACCAAAATCAGATAAAGACGTTGCTAGAAAAGAAAACTACAGGCCCAAATCCCTGATGAACATAGACTCAAAAGATTCTGAAAATATTTGCAAATAAAACCCAGCGATACATGTATATAAAGGGATAGTATATCAAGACCGAATGAGTCTTGCAAAGAGTGTAGCATTGATTTAACATTCAAAATTAATGTTATTTGCCTTACTAAAAGACTAAAACAGCAAAACCATAGTCTCGATAGATGCAAAGTAGAATAGATGCGGAAAAATCATTTGACAAAACACAACCCTCATCCCTGATTTAAAACTCTCAGCTAGGAATTAAAAAAACAAAACAAAACAAACAAACCCTTCAACTTTCTTAAGGGCATGTATCTCAAAACAAACAAAACAAAACAAAAAACAAGCAACAACAAAAACCTTATAGCTAAATATCACATAATGATCAGACACTAAAGTCTTTATTTCTTAGAGCAAGGTGCGTACATTCACCAATTAACCGTGTATTGGAAGTCCTAGACATTACAATAAGAAAAGATAAAGAAATGAAAGACATAAATTTGAAAAGGAAGAAGTAAAGCTGTTTTTATTCACTGATGACATGATGACAAGATTTTCTACGTAAAAAATCCCAAGTATCTAGCAAATATTGACAAACTAACAAGGGAGTTTAGCAAAACTATAGGGTACAAACTCAAAGTACAAAAATCCACTGTATTTCTATATATTAGAAACAATCAATTAGGAAATAAATTTTAAAACATCACTTACATTAGCATCAAAAATAAGAAATTTATGGATAAACTGATCAAAATCTCTGAAAGACTATATACTAAAATTTACAAAATAAAGGAAGAAATTAAAGAAGATCTAAGTAAATGGAAAGATATCCCATATTTTTGGATTAGAAGATTCACTAGTGTTATGATGTCAGTTCCCTCAAATTCAATTAAAGATTCAAGGCAATGACAATCAAAATCCCAGCAGGTCTCATGAAAAAAATTGCAAGCTGATTCTTAAACTTAAGTGATATAGCAAAAGGCTAGAATGGCAGTTCTCAACCAGCGGATGTTTCCTTCCCAGGGGACGTTTGGCAATGTCTGAAGACATTTTGGTGGTAGCTTCTACTAGCATCTAGTGGGTAGAGGCTAGGAATGCTGCTTAACATCCTACAATGCCCAGGACAGCCCCCCCCCCACCCAACCAAGAATTATCTGATGGAAAGTGTCAATAGTTCCCCAGGTGAGAAACCCTGGATCAGAATAGCCAAACAACTTTGAAAAGGAAGAACAACAATGGATGATTCATATTACCTCACGTCCATGTGAAACTGATGTAAAGGTGAATGTAGATATCAATAGAACAGAACAAAAAAAAAAAAATCCAAAAATGAATCCATATGTATGGATTAATTATGACTAACTAATATGACTAATTTTCAGAAAGGGTACCAAGGCCTTCTTGAGTTACACTTCACATGATTTACAAACTTAATTTTAAACAGATCTTAGATCAAAATGTAAATTCTAAATCTATAAAATTCTAGAGAAAGGATAGGAGGAAACCTCTGTGACCTTCAGTTAGGCAAAATTTCTAAAATAGGATTTAGAAAGCACAAACCTAAAGTAAAAATCAATAAATATGACTTCATCAAAATTAAAAGCAAAACAAAAAAATAACCTATGCTCTTTGTAAGACACTCAAGAAAATTAGAAGACTAGCTACAAATAGTAACAAAATATGTGTAAACACCTATGTGATAAAAACTTGTAACCAAAATAGATGTTAATCTTGTAACTTAATACAAGACTAAAAATATAATAAAAATAGGCAAAATATTTGAATACTTCATAAAGAAAGATACACATGCCAAATAAACATATAAAAAGATACTCAACATCATTAGTCATTAGAGAAATACAAACAAAAATTGCAGGGAGGAGATTGAGAACACAGGGGCCCACAGAAATTTTTTGGACTCATGGGAATATTCTATATCTTGATTGTGATGGAGACCCTGTTTACATTTGTCAAAAGTCATTGAGATGTACCCTAAAAAGGGTAAATTTTATGTTAACTGAATAACTCAAATAAAAACTAGGTGTTGGTTTTCCTATAAAATCCAAGAATCCAGAAGTAGGAGAAATTAAAGCTCAAAACATTTTCAGTTCGTCTCCATTTTGCTGTTGTATAGCTTGGGCCCATACATAGTTGGAAGTTATAGAGAAAAGTATCTCAATATAAGGAAGTACTTGCAAACAGCCCAAATGGAATGTATTTCTTGAAGAGGAAACAGTGGTGTGTTTCTTAAAACACATTTTAATGGCTATAACAAAGACAAACCCCATGGTCAAAAACTTCTTGGTTTAATCAATACTAATTATATATTTTCTTTGCAGATTCTATTAGAGTCCTTAATATGTGCAGTGCGGGATCCCTGAAAGGGATTGTAATATCGTCATGTAGCGTAAAGGTGATGTTCTAGATGGCGGTGAGATTAAATGTCCTCTAAGGTTTTCTAATGCTAAGACTCTTTAAGTTTAAAAAAAGACATGCATTTAAAAAAAAAAAAAAGACATGCATTCAACATCTTAGGCTGTGGCCTATAAATAATCATCAAAAATATAAATTCTTAATAGCAAGGACTTGTAGCATCCACAGTGGCAGGGACAAAATGTTCTATTTCTTTCCTGTTCCTTATGACACAATGAAACACAGTAAATACTGACTTCGATATGAATAAAAGTTCCATCAATATGTAAACAAACCAAACACTGAACAAGTTGTATTGAAAGATCGTGTGGGATAGAATACACTATTCTTGCTCTCTTTCCTAAAACATGTTTGCTGTTATATAAACTGTCTGTGTTCTCAACACTGTTTGACTTTGAAAACATGAAAATGAATCCACTTGACTCAGGATGAAGAGACACGTCTCAGGGAGGAAATCTCATTATTTCTTTCTCCTCCAGTACCTGGGCTGGTAATCACGCTCCTGTAGTTTCTGCACCACTACTTTCGGGGCTGGGGAGGGATGGAGGGACTGTTGCTGGGTAATGAGCTCCAACAGAGATAAGATTCCGACTTCAATTATATAATATAGAGAAATATCTTTCCTGAAACAACAAAAATCTCTTAAATCCTGATCAATTGTTTCTGATTTTCAGCATTTAATAAAGCTAAGAGAAAGCAGAGAGAAAGAAGCTTTTCCTCTTTATAATCTGCACTGTGAGAATTACTGGGTAGCACCTGTGATTTTGTTTACCACTGGTAAACATGAGGGTAGAATCCATCAGCATGCACAACAAGTCACACACATACATTTACGTACACAGCTCTCATTCTGATCTTGGGGAAAGAATGCCATTAATGAACCTTATTGCATTTAAATGTTACAGGACTACAAATCAATTCAGGGAGATATTGCCCCTAAAAATAAGGTCTGTGGTAGTCACTGCCATAAGACATTCGGTGGTGAATATAAAAAAGGCAGTAGAAAACGCACTTGAAGGGAATGGAAATATTTAAGAAAAAACGTGTCATGAAGAACCAAATATACATAATATATAAGAACTCAAGACTAGAAAAGACCTCTTAATATTTATTTTTTACTTGATGGTAACACTTTAATCTAAATACCTTTGGTCTTTTGTCTCATGTAATTCTTTGTTCACATATATATTTATTTAAAATTGTTAATTGGGAACCTAGACTATGCTAGGCTTTTTTTTTTTTTCCCAAGGATGAAGAGATACAGCAAAGACAAAGACCCTATAATAATTCAATGCAAAAACAAAAAGGCAGAGCAAAATAAAATGCAAACACCTACCCCAAAACATAATCTCTCTACACTCTACCCACTCTGCTTCAGTCTCTACTGAACACACCCTTTTCACTCACACACGTTCCAGAATGAAATCAAGTTACTAGTTTTAAAGGAGACTCCTACATGTCCTTACATATATTAGGAAAGAAGAGTTGGAATGCTATTGGTTAATTTGTGCCACATTTTACCAAGTACTGAGGTTGTTTTAAGAGTAGTGTTCTAGGAGACCTGTGTACTTTATTATGAAGGATGGATGGATAGATGAATGGAGGGATGGATGGATGGAAGGAAGGAGGGAAGGGAGGAGGAAGGAATTAAATACTCCAAATCCTAGGGAGGATTAAAGTTTTGAAACCATTATTAGTTGAATAACTTCCAAATACAATAAAAAGAACAAATTTTACTTATTTTTTCAAATTACTGCAATTCTTTTTTATTTTTTAAAAGATTTTATTTATTTATTTGATGGAGAGAGACACCGTGAGAGAGAGAACACAAGCAGGGGGAGTGGGAGAGGGAGAAGCAGACTTCCTGCGGAGAAGGGAGCCCGATGCGGGGCTCGATCCCAGGACCCTGGGACCATGACCCGAGCTGAAGGCAGACGCTTAACGACTGAGCCACCCAAGCGCCCCAAATTATTGCAATTTTAATTGAACTATAGCTGACACACATTATAACATTAGTGTCAGGTGTACAACATAGTGATTCAACATCTCTATACATTATGTTGTGCTCACCACAAGGGTGACTACCATCTGTCATCACCACACAACACTATTACAATACCATTGACTATACTCTCTCTGTGTACCTTTTATTCCTGTGACTTATTCATTCCACAACTGGAGCGAATTTTAAGATAATTTTCATAAAAACATAGCACCTACTAAGAAAATGGAGAGTAAGAGCAAATGCACATATATTTAATTTTTTCACTTTCCATCTGGGAAGCATCAATAGTTCTGGGAATAAAGTTTATCACAGCCTAACGATTTCTTTCTTTTTTTTTTTTTTTTTAGCCTAACGATTTCTTAACATGTTTCAAATGATCAAATATAGTCAAGTGTTTTGAAGTTGTTTAAATATTGGGTTACGGTTTCTTTTATTCACTCACTAATTCTTTCGACAAATATTTACTGAGCATTTTACTAGATTCCAGGCAACGTGGTAGGGTCAGGGATGATGATGCGCAAAATTCGACTTGACTCTTGATTATGTGGAGCTTATAATCAGATGTAGAAGATACACAAACATAATAAATATATATAAGATTATAATTGCAATCAGAAATATTAAAAAGTTTATGCCAGATTACATGAGAGAGACCTGTCCTTCCCTTTATCATTTTTTCAAGAAGAAAAATACATTGGCAATTAGCAGAATATTAGAAATTCATAAAATTTCTTTCTATGATGGTGGGATGGTCTTCCTTACACTCTGCCTAGATCATAATCTAAATAATAAAGTAAGAGGCCTTCACACTTCAGTTAAACTGGAGACTCTGGTGAATTCAAGAAACAATAACAGCAATCCCACTGTTTTAGAGACACATGCATAAAATCCTTGAGCCGAAACACTGAACTTGTCTCAAATATAAATGCCAATTATTTACCTCTCTGAATTATCGTGCATGAATTAACCATAGATTTGATTTTATGGTTTCCTTCGTAAGTTTAGATCTTCTGTGCTAACACTGGGATTATTTTATTAATAACTTTAAGTCTTAGGGCAAAGAAGCAGCTTTCCCAGGAAAGTTCATACTGTATATGCAACTCCTACAGCAAGAACATCAATAAAACTGACTCGGTGAGGCAAAACACGCACATCAAATTCCCCTGAGCTGGTGACAAAGTAGACAGGTGTGCAGAAACTGCTGAATTTTTATAAATGCTACGGCTCAATTCCTAAGCTCTTGACCAAAAGGAGAAGGCCAGCGTACTGGCTAGTGACGGCTGGACTGTGTTATCTACTGATGGTAGGAAGGGCATCTTCTCACAGGGAAAAAGACTCTGATGACCCTCTATATTATCTCAGCACTTGCAGCAGCGTCTCGTAGGTATAGTTACAACATAAAGGAGCACCTCTACCATGTTGGGTGGTTGTAAGAGAAAGATGCTAGAGTCCTTAATTTATTTGATGATTCCTAACGCCAGACCCATCAAAAGGTTTTCTTTTTCCTAGTGAATGCTCCCTTGAACAATCCATAAAAGGTCAGCATGCTAAGCCATTAACTCTCCCTTTCTCCCTTATCAATTACCACAAAACATAGTGTCTTAATTCACCGTGCATTCACATCCAATAATTCTCTTTAATGGTAATGAAAGTTCAATACATTAATCATAAAGATTATTCAAGAGACATGAATCAAAGCACTTTTTAAATCAATCTGGGACATTTTTTTGCAACACAAGTCTAGATTTACATTCAGATACTTGTTCAACTAGAAAATGTGGCAGATTTTTAAAAATATATTTTTCTTGCCAACTATCTCCCTGTATTACAGATGATCCGGCACATTGCCTTTTAAATTGTCAAGGGGTTAGTTCGCTATTTGTGATGAAATCTGACAGAGAAGCACTTTCCATTTCTCCTCAAAGATGTTACAGATCACTTACCAAATATTAATATTCCTGAGATTCTTAACCATTGCAACTGTATCCAGCAGGCAATCAAATAAATTTCTCTTACTAATGCATTTTTTAAACATGGTTTAAAACTTGAGACATTTGTCACAAAATATCAAAATGAAAACTAACAAAAACATGTAATATTAAATGTTACTACAACTATAATTCATGTCCTAGTGAATTCTGAAATTTGACCCTTCAGTTGCATGAACCCATAGAGAATAACAAATATGCAGAATTTTTAAGATTTCTGTACATTTTTACATGGACATTCCACAACTTAGACTGTAAATAACCCAGACATACCTTTTCCTGAATCATCTTTCTTTAAAGAGAATCTAAACTAAATGCACTTTGGTAAATTGGAAAAAATTTCAGATCATCAAAAGCTTGAAATGATTTGAGACTCATAAACATTAAGAACAGATCTTTGTAAATTTAAATCACTTAAGAAAAGACAAATCACAAGATTGTAATCTCTTGAAAATACTTTAAAATCACCATTACAGTTCTAATAGAATTGCAAGAGAATCCACCAAATAGATTGCTTCCAAAACAGAAATATTTTTTGTTGTATAATCATACCCTCTCTTGCCAGCTAGAATCAGGAAATGTTTACAGTGACCCGCTATCAAGAGAAGAGAATGCAGGTTTCATGCACATAAAGAGAGCGCAGTAGATTCCTCAAGGACGTCCTAGATGTCAAGTGTCCTTATGTAAACTGTAAAAGATATGGTGTGGAGCTGTCAAGAAAACAGTGGCTTCATAATCCACAGCACCATCGGAAGTCAGAGATGATAACTGTGTAAAGATCTGTTGACGATCGATACTCACCTTTTAGCTAGAAATCTCTATTAATGAATAAACCTTTGGTAAATGTGTAAGTCTGAGATTCTTCCTGACCCACAAGGATTGTTTTTTGTTTTTTTGTTGTTGTTTTTTTCAGGACCCTAAGGTTAGAGTCAAAAGTAGGATTCACTAAGATTTCTTGACTGGTTCCCTCACATTTATACAGGAGCACACTCATACCCACCTCAAAACCTCCCCCGTTTCCATACCTAGGGGGACGTTTAATTTCTACTGCAAGCACAGAAAATTTTCAGCCTAAGCTTTGTTTATGATAAAGGGGCATTATCTAGGAGCTCCGTACTACATTCAAGTGGAGAACAGAAGTCAGGGAACATTCTGAGAATTGGTAATATCAGGACTAGAACCAAATGGTAAACGTATCACATCTTATTTCTCCTTGGCTTTCATTCTTTACTCACTGAACTACTTAAGATAAGAATTTAAGTGAATATACTGTACAAAATATATGTGCCAGATATGAGCCAACCAAAAGAATTTGCCAGAAGGTTGGTAATGATCAGCCAATAAAAATAATGAGGAAAACAATAATGGCAGCGATCACGCTCAGAGCTGTAATCAAGAAACAGAATACTTTAATGTTACTCTCTGTGTTTTATCATTCATACTTGGATATTATATACCACTTCGCTTCCAAAGGTTGCCAACTATCTATGATTCAAGACTAATGTCAGGCATGCTGACAATTTTAATTTGAAGGGCAGAGAGAATGGGGAGAGAGAAAACTTCAGAGATTACCTTGTTCACTAAAGGTCTTTCTGTCATTTCACTTCTTTTTTAGGGAAACACCCCTGGATCGCTTCAGAAATCAAAATACAGACTAAAAATAGGACATCCGAAAAATGTGTGCCAGATGTATCATTTCTAGGGCTTTTCTCACCCCAGGGTATTTGCCAACTCCCACTTGACACATCCCAAATATTTTTAGCACTTAAAGTCCCCTACTTATTGCTGGCACAGCTGGCAGCTAAAAATACTTACACTGTATAATGCTACTTTATAAGTCAAAGATTATTTTTCTAAGTATAATTTATGCAGAATATACTTTCATAAGGGAGCTCAGGTAGAAGAGTTTAGCTGAGAATGGATAAGGTCAGAACAAGAAGGCCAAGCAAAGTGAAGACCATTCTACAAGAATGAAAAGGTGGATAGGACTCAATTAGCTACATTTTCAAAAGAATCCTAATGGCTGGGCTGTCAAGTGCAGCCAGAGCGGACATCTTGGAGATCTACGGATGGGTAATGATAACACGGATGAGGTTTGGTAGGAGCTATGGGGGACACAGTAATGGATAAAGTGGGGTTCTGGGAGAGAAAATACAGGCTCGTGGGAGGCTGGTCCATGAAATAATTCTGTTATGAGAAGCATTAAGCAAGTACGGCAAAAATGTAAATGCACGATCATTTAAGGACAAGGTTCAGACAAGGTACCACTTCTATTACTATAAATGAGGAGGTAATGAGGGTCTGATTGTGAAGCCATCAAAGGGGCAAAAGTCACTAGGAAATAATATATGCTTGAAAGAGAAGTGGTGATCACTTGGGAAAAGGCTAGAAACCAATTACTGGAAACTGTAATATCCAGATCACAGAAAGAACTGGGAAGAGAGAGGAGACAGAGATTCTGCAGTCAGTGAACTTGTGTTCTATGACAGGACTCGTCTCAAGGACAGGGACAAGGTAAGGCCAATTCTCAGGCTGCCTATAAGATGAGAAATACCTAGGGTCATGGATTCCAGCAGTTCCCCGCATATCCTTCCCTTATAATTCCAAGTGAGCACGGCATCTTGGCTCATCGACAAGGTGATGCTCCTCTTCGTATACAGAAAGCATTGAATAAAAACCCCTCTGGGTTTAAACCCCATAGTGTTTTCTAGTATAAGCACTGCCATTTGTTCCTTTAATAAGGTGAGTCAGATTTTCTCAGAAATGCATCTGAGTTTCTGAACTCTGTTTTGACCAAATATGTTTATTTCTATACGGAATTTAATCAAAGTCATTAAGAGCATTTGATTCTACAGAATGAGTATTCACTCGCGGCTACTCTGAAGTTTGCTTTGAATGGGGCAGTTTCGAAAGCTGGCTCTGACTGACCATATCCATATGATAAATTCTGAAACTTCTGGAAAACAAATCTGTCAATTAGGGCACTGCTTTCATGATTGGGGCACACCTGGGAATTCAGGAACATTTCCAACAGGATCTTGAAGGACCCTAGTTCCTCTTCAGTCTGTCGCCAGGATATATATGAGCTGCCGCTCGCTTTTTCATTCTTTTGGGGAGACCCGCACTTGTGTAACAAACTGCAAAGCAGCTGTTTCTTTCTTTTTTTTCCTGGCAGCCATCAAGCTCGGATCTGTAATTTAGCAGAAACTAAGACGTGAGAATAAAACCGGATGTATTTTCATTTTTTTTCCTTCTAATGAAATCAGAGACACAAAAACGTATAGCAAAAATACAAGTTCTATATAAATGCAAGGTTGTGTTATCTTAGATCGGTGTCACAGGGAATTCTGAAGCAGAAATAAAATCACCCAGCGGTGATATCGTGGACGTGTCAATGTTGGACAGGGGGAGAGCTGAATTAGGAAATGCCAGCTAATGAGAGTGGGGTACACTATTACTCTCCTCCCACCTCCAGTCAGGACTTTGTAAAGAAATCTTAGGATGCAGATAATTTCTTTGGTTTTGAGCAAATATGTCTGCCTCAGTTTCCCCTGAATGTGGCAACTGAAATCCCAGATGGTCTCCCCCGTTTTCCTCAAGCCGTGCCTTTATCAGTTGTACCGGAGACTTCAGCTCGCTCTCGGGAATGCAGTGAAGAGTTGTAAACTGTCACATACTGCCATTGTCACAGTAGTTCCTACTTGCTGCCTCTATAGAACGGAGTTTCTGCTTTAAGTTTTTGGCCTAGAAAACTTGTTTCTTGCCAGGACCTGACTCCAGTCTATAAGGCAGTTCCCTTCACCTGCCTAGATTTCCCACATCATGCCTTCTATTTCACTTTGCCTGATAGGGATCATGCCACGATTGTGAAGATCACTTATGATCATGACCTTATTCTGATTTTAGTCTTTTCTCTGTGCAGGGCTTTCTCTTCTGCCATGCTTTGCCTTGCCTGCTGGATCGGAGTCCTGGCCATGGACACCTGACTGCTCTCGGCCAACTTACCCCGTCCCTTCTACTCTGGGCATTCAAAGGCACAGCTGCCCCTGCAGGGCCAGCTGCAGGAGCCAGACCAAAATCTCAGCTCCTCTGAGAAGGGCATCCAGCGATGATTTTTTTCTTTTTTCTGTTATCCTTGCTTTTTTTTTCTTTTAAAGTTTCAAGTACCTCTCGTATATGAACCATCTCCAATTATAATAAAATAGAGGCAAATAGAGGCAATTCTTAACTCAGCTATGGGCTGTTTGCAGAATGGTCATTCAGGAATGCATTTTCTCTCAATAACAATGCTTTAATTAGTAATCGTATCATATTTTCAATTTACTATGTACTAACCAAAGCATTTAACCCCTAAGGAAGCTAACTGTGGGTATAAAGGGATACTGCAGAAGATTTCTGGCTGTATCACTAGTGTCCAAAGCAGCCATGTGCTTTTCCTCTTATTCATAACCCCTTGGAAGCTATGCCATCCTCAGGTGCTAGCGCTGCTCCCACACCACGGTACATGTAAGAGTGACAAAGCCTCCTTGGCCATCCACAACAGAAAAATTGGAGTCTCCGAGAATGAGGTCCATAGAGAACTGCAGCCATGTGATTTGTGTGCAGCGAAAGAGCAGGGATGCGGTAGTGTATCAGTCTGCCAGAGATGCTATAACAAAATGGCACAGACTGAGTGACTTAAACTATAGAAATTTACATTCTTATAGTTCTGGAGGCTAGAAGTCCCAGGATCAAGGTTCCAACAGATTTGGTTTTTCCGGAAGCCTCTGTCTTAGGCTGGTGGATGGTCATTTTCTTGTTGTATCCTCCCATGGTTTTTCCTCTGTGAGCACAATTCCTTCGTACATACAAATTTCCTCTTCTTATAAGGACACCAGTCAGGTTGGAGTAGGGCACAACCCAGTGACCTCCTTTTAAGACAGTCACCTGCTTTTAAAGACTTTATCTCCACATAGGGTTACACGCTGAGGTGCTGGGCGTTAGGAATTGAGCACAAGAATTTAGGAGGACATAATTCAGCCCACCTCATGTAGGAAGCACCAGTCTCCTCACAGGTGGCACAGGCCCTCGTATGGAAGGAGCCATGTGTACGTGATGATCACCTCAGAGCAGAGCAGTGACTGAGGTACTCGTGCTCATAAAACCTATTTATTGCTAAAAATGTTACTGATGTGAGACCTAGGAATCAGAAATGAACAATAAATCACAGGCAGGATATCGGTAACTAATGCTAAGTAGTACCTATATCAAAATACACAAGGATTGGGGGAAAAGAAGTATTTTAACCAAATGTAGACCCACAGCATAGTCCTAGATCAGTTTTGTTACAAGTTACTTGAAAGATTTCAGTGACTTCTAGACATTGTTGAAAATCATAGGTATCATTAATCAAGATAAAAAAAACAAGTAATTTACTCATCAAATCTAAAGTATTTACTGTGCAAGTCAGAGTTTCAGATGCTGGATGCACAGGAGTGGACAAAACAAAGACAATCTTGTTCTCACGGAGACCGTTGGGTAACAGAAGAGATCATGAGCAGAAAGGTAGGTATGTATTCACAGTAATGAGAAATACTATTTCTATGGATAAAAATAAAGTTGAACATGGAGATAGAGTTACAATACTGTTATTTTTGTCCTGAATAAAATGAGGGAGCCATGTACATCTCTATAGAAGAGCCTTCCAGGTAGAGGGTTTAGGGGTGCCAAAGCTTGGCTGAGGAATAGTCAAGAAATTACACAAGTGTGAGCCAGAAATCAGTAAGACATAACCAAGCAGTGGTAGATGACACCTTATCATGTAAGGACATAGAGGGGAAAAAAAATCTTTGCCAAACATGTGGCAAATAAATGGTTGGTGTTTATAGTACATATAGAGACCCTATAAGATGATGAGAAAAGTACAAATCAAAGGAAGAAAAATAGGGCAAGTCAGAGACACGGAAATCTCATAGGTCAATGAAAATGTCTCCAAGATACCATGCAGATAAGGAATTGCAAATTCAAACAATACCTGGATATGATAGTTTTTCACAAATCAGATTATTTTAGAAAAGGAGGAGGGAAGAAAAGATAAGAAATGACAATATTTAGAATGGCAAGAATGCATATAACGGACAATCTCACAAATGACTGCAGGGGATGCAAATCACTTTAGCCATTTTTGAAGACAATTTAGCAATCTTTTAAATGTACACACATCCTCTGGCCCAGCAACTCAATTCTTGGAAATTCACCCTAGAGGATAAAGTATACCAACTGGAAAGCTGTCTGTTGAAACATTATATGAGGTCACAAAGCAAAAACACAGCTAAAAACAACATACATGTGTATCACTAGAATGGCTGCCTACATCATGGTATATGCAACTTATAAAATACTATACAGCTACTTAAAATGTTTTTATTGATCTAGAGGAGTAACTGTGATGTCTTAAACACTGAAAGCAAACTTATCTGCTATAACCCCATTTTTGTAAAATAACTTAAAGTTTCTTCCATTTTATATATGTCTATACCTATTTCTATATGTTTGTCTGAGGTTAGACTAAGGTAGAAGGACATATACCATATTGATAATATTTATTGCCTCAGAAGGAAAATGAGGAAGATGACAACAGTAATCACTATTATTTTTTTTAAGTTTTTATTTAAATTCCAGCTAGTTAACATATAGTGTTATATTCATTTCAGGAGTATGATGTAGTGATTAAACATTTCCCTATGTCATCCTGTGCTCATCACAAGTACACTCCTTAATTCCCATCACCTATTTAACCCATCTCCCATCCAATGCCCCTCTGGTGACCATCAGTTCTCTAGAGTTAAGAGTTTGTTTCTTGATTTGCCTCTCTCTTTTTTCCTCCCTATGCTCATTTGTTTTGGTTCTTAAATTCCACATGAGTAAAATCAATGGTATTTGTCTTTTTCTGAATGACTTAGTTCACTTCGCATAACACTCAACACCCAAAAAATAAGTAATCCAATTAAAAAATGGGCAGAAGCCATGACTAGACATTTTTTCCAAAGAAGACATACACTTGGCCAACAGACACATGAAAAGATGCTCAATGACACTGATCATCAGGGAAATGTAAATCAAAAGTACAATGAGAGATCACCTCACACCTGTCAGAATGGTGACAATCAGCAACACAAGAAACAGGTGTTGGTGAGGATGGGGAGAAAGAAGAACCCTCTTGTAATGTTGGTGGGAACACAAACTGGTGCAGCCACTCTGAAAATAGTCTGGAGGTTTCTCATAAAGTTAAATAGAACTACCCTATTATCCAACAATTGCAATACTGGGTATTTACCCAAAGAATACAAAAATACTAAATCAAAGGGATACATGCACCCTGAAGTTTATAGCAGCACTGTCTACAGTAGCCAAAATATGGAAACAGTCCAAGTGTCCACCAACTGATGAATGGAAAAAGAAAATATGGTGTATATATACAATGGAGTACTACTCAGCCATAAAAAGAAATGAAATCTTGCCACTTTCAATGACTTGAATGGAGCAAGAGAGTATTATGCTAATCACTATTATTTTTATGTAAAAGAAAAATATGTATTCAAGAGACATTTGCACTAAATCATACCCTTTAAAGACACTTAAGAAGAGAAACATTTCAACCACATTTTTGTCTCCATAGCACCATATAACTGATTGAACGTTGCAGTAAACTGATCATTTTGAACAAGTTAAATCAGTTACTTTGTCTTAGACAAATGCAACCATAATTATGTAAATATAAAAGAGGGTTACATGAAAGACTTTTCCATTTATTCTGACAGCAGAAAAATTACAAGACAATTGTCCATAATTGACCACTGTGAATCTAGTTTTTAAAATAAAACTCACAAATAAGCAGAGTTTAACATGGAAATGGACTTAATGGTATCTCAATCTACTAGTGGGAAATTATTATCAGGCAGTCCTGTGGCATAGAACCAAGACAGCATTATAGAAGTCTATATGGTCTCTTACATACAAACACAGTAATGAACACATTCTTTCTCTCAGATCTCTTTATGACGTAAGTCACCTCCTGTCATCCATGATCCTGTAACAGAAAGCCTATATCCATCTTTCTTTTCAGATACAAGCAATGAGATTCTAATATGCTGAATGTTGTAATTAAATGAGAATATAGGGGCATCTGGGTGGCTCAGTCTGCTAAGCATCTGCCTTTGGCTCAGGTCATGATCTCCAGGTACTGCGATGGAGCCCCATGCTCTCTTTCTCTCCCAAATAAATAAATAAAAACCTTATAAATAAATAAATGAGAATATAAAATGATTGGTGGACAGGAAAACTATGAAATATAAAGTGCATTTCTGTTAGTTATTTTGTCTTTATAAGTACTTAATCTATTAGAATTGGATGTAGTTTAAAATCATGCAGTTTTATATGTCCTTTATTGATACTCAAATATTTTTTCTTTCCAATTTCAGAAACATGAGATGGATAATTTACATCTAATTTATTAGAAGGCCATAAATTGAATTACTCTTTTCCTCAAGGTATAATTGAAAACAAAAGAAATGCAGCATTTAATTTTGGCCTTTTTAATCAATCCATCGCTATTATGAAAATCACAGTTGTATAACATTGATTGCTGTCATGTTGGTGGCTTTAAGGATCACACTGTACATCCCTCACAAACTATACAATATACTTACCCAGGAGGCAAATATATTATTTATATATAAATAATAAAAAAATATATTAATTAAAATTAAAATAAGGGCTAATTTTTTGCAAGATTTAAGAAAAATTATTTTGGTCCATAAATATATTTTATAAATATATGTGTATACATATGATTTATATAGATAACTCTCTCAGCATCTTCTCATAATTTTAGAAATGCAACAGTCTAGTAAACATTGATCTGACTGTCCTTCATAAAATGTGAAATTTCAAGGGCTAGACTGACTTTAGAATTGAGAGTTGTGGTGACCTCAGCATAAAGTGAAAGGGACAGGGTTTCTCGTAGCTAAAATCCCAGGGAGAGCCACGTTCAAATCATTCTATCTAACTGAGAAATAGGACAGTCTCCAGGAACAAGGGCTGATAAACCATTCCAGTGGTAAAAAAAAATAACAGTGAGTTCTAAGTGCACGTCTCATGCTTTACTTTGGGTATTAATCTTAACATCCAAACAGACAGTTACAGGATAGGAAGAACAGACAGAGATTCTGAAACTTGTTGATCCTGAGGCTCTGTCATAATCTTGTGCCATTTCCTTGTCACTACAGACTGTTCCCAGAAGGTACCATCCAAGCAGGTATTCTGAAAATAAGCCAGAAGTATCATTAAATTTATGTCTTGTTCCCTAGGAGGAAAGGGTTTTTATCAGTTAGTGTGTGATTCATTTCCCTACCTGTTATTGGGGATACTTAGAAGAGATGGCAGGTTGACCTGGTCTAATTCTCTAGTAAACGTGCTGGTAACCAATCTCCCCAGAAACAAACAAATGACATGTGTTAGAGAGTCTTGATCCAAGAAAGTCTTTCGGTAGATGGTCTATGGCTTGGGATATCTAGATTTCTTCTAGGAAACAAACCTAGAATCTATGGATTTATGGAGTATGGTTCCTTATAAATGTCATACAAACTATACATTTATTTACATATAAAAAGAGATGTCTCATTGTCCAAAAGGTTCCCTGATGAATGAAGTAACCTACATGTCTTGCATAGATATATCTCCTATTATTCTGGGCTCGAAGGTGCATCTGATGGGAAAAGGAAGAACCTTAAGAGCTAATCGTGGAGTCTCAGAGACCTCCAGGATTTACCCATTTCTCTTCATTGTTTATATCATATAATTATTAGTAAGCCTTAATATTTAACTTGACCATCTGGTTCTGTGTTAAATTATTCCTCCTTTTCCACCAGCTGTATATTTCCCTCTCTATCTATCCTTACCACATCCATCTACCAGGTCTTAAGCACCACCTATTCACTATCCCTCCATCATCCCACCTCATACCCACCCTTCTCTGATATAAGAGAATCTTAACATTAACATTGTATAGCCGAAAAGGTCTTGGTGACAGTCTCACACAGTTTCCTCATTTTATCAATGAGGATACTGATCCCCAGAAAAATTATGTGACCTATGATGATAATTTCAAGTTCAGGGCTTTTCAGGTGATACCGTAGCTCTTGCTAACCATGGACTTTGAGAATTTATTCTCTGTTGATTTGAGTTGGTATGCAAATATTTACATATCTCATGTCTTTAGGCTATGGAGTCTTATCCTATAGGGACTATGTCTATTTTATTTTAATTATTCCCAGATAATTATATAGCTATAATAAAATGCTCAAGGAATATGCACATTAATTAATGAATAATTTTCTGCAACTGTAAGATGAGTTTTACACTAGATTATGGCCTATGTATTTAAATCATCATCAAAATCCCCTAGTAATTTTGATTAAAGTTCAGTTTTCCAGTTTTTCCTTTCCACCTTCCTCATCCTGCATGCAACATCCATACCCACTTCCTCCAAGTAGGGGCAGATTCAAAAGATTTATTGTAGAGCCTGAAAATCTTTTATTTTATAATACCTCAGGATATTCTGATGCTGAATGAGATTTAAAAGCAAATGAACTAGATGATTGAATAAGCTGACTTCTAAGTCTAAATTTAAGATTTAACTAATCTACTTATAGAAGAAAATATTTTCTAATGTAGGGTTTATTCTACACTACGTGTATTTATAAAATGTGTTTCACTCATGAGGGTCTTCAGACAAGTTGGTGTAAGAATTTTTGATTACAAATAAAACTTAAATGTGCATGTCCCATTGGAAATAGGTTAGAAGCATCATCTATTTATAATATATTTGCTTTAGGATTTATAGTAAGAAATGTAATATAAATCATTATTATGTTGTATTCAGGGGAAGGATTAAATGTTTTCCTAAAGGATGTAAGTTATGCTTGTTTCCTCTTACCTAATCTGCTTTATGTAGGGTAGGGAGGTGATTTGACCTTTGGTCTATCTGAACATATGAAGTGTATTTCCTGTAAGAATGTTGCTGAACATTTATTAAAATTAAAGCTTCCTCTTTATTAGGCCCATAAGAGAAATATATCTTATGTTTCAGTATTTCTAGGTAACTGGTTTGTTTTTATCTAGTGAGTAAAACAACTGATCCTGTTTCTTATTCACATTGCTTCCTAGAGAGTTGAGAGTCAAATTTAAGGCTCACCTCTAGCAAAAGCAAGCACTTTACAAGACACATTTGTTTTGCTAACCTCCCTCCTTGCTTCAGTTTTAATTGTTGTAACCACATTCTTGTCTCCCCTAGATTTCTCATTTAGTAGGCAGTTTTGCATACTGCCTTAAATACTTTTTAGAACAGTATAAGGACAAATAATTTCATAGTTACATAAATGCATTTATTGCAAGAGGCTATTGGATACTGTATCTGAAAACAGACTTGTGGTTCAGTGGTCACAATGGACTGCAATCTAGCTCAATTGTGAGTCAGAACACTGACAGAACACTGGCCTCCCCCACCAGATCAAAATCCCGCGAGATGTAGATAGAGCACATGATCTTGAAAGTTACTAGTTGAATGTTAGTAGTAATGTTATATTAGTAGTAACAACCCTTAATGTGATTCTAGTATGTACAATTAATACCATAAAACCAGGAGCTAATTTCCATCTGAATTATTATTCCTTCTGAATTATTAATACACTTTTATAGACTGTACTTTCTAAATTATAAGACAATTATTAAGGAAGGTCCTGATTTATGATTTTTTTAAATAGGTCTAGATTTAAAAATTCTTTAAAAAGTTTTTAACTTTCTGTGCTAACTTCAATACTCATGGTAGTTGTCTTTTAGTGTTAAGAAGTAATGCCATCCTTTATGATGCTTGGATTGTATTTATCTAAAGTTCTTTCTACATCTGTCAGGCTTCCCTCATAACATGCAGGTTCAGAACTCTTGGATGTTTTCCTTTTTGAACTGCTTTGAAGGATAGACCTTCACCTCTGGTGGGTTCTGTACTTAACACATGTCTGAGTACAGGTTCAACTACTTTTCTTCTCTACTGATCTGTGTAATGATTAGGATATAGGAGGTCATGACTGACATTTAGAATCAGGCTTGTCTCAGAATTTAGGCTGTTAATCAGAATTATTACACTAGGGAAATCTATTACTTTTACAGTTTAAGTAATACCACAATAGAAGTGTATCTGGATCACAGATTCTGAGTCAATCTAGGACCAGATTTACATGACACAGGGAAGCAGACTATCCTAAAACGACTTTCATTCAATTTTCAAATTTTGGAATCAGAGGAATAAAAATAGAGCTACTTGTGAGCCAATATAACAAGTCTTTAAAAAATATAACTCATTCTCTGGCCTTGTATAGACCTAGCATAATCTTAAATTTTATACTAACAGAGATTGCTGCATTTGAAGGGGACCAAACGGGTGCTAACACGTCCTGCTTTAAGAATACATTCCTTCTCCATATATAGGATATTAGCACTACTTTGTTCAAGAGTACAACATCCTTTTCTGGTTAACAACTGAGCCTGACTTCTGTTTCCTCATGCAACATTAAAATGTCTTTTCCTCTTTATTTCAATGAATGAATCTGTTTCATATTGCCCAATAACTAAACCCTAATTATTTTAAGATTTTTTTATTTCACTACACTTCTTTGTGAGCAATTATGGCTTAAAAACATCAACAATTTATAAGAATAATCTCTTTTCCAAGACTCTTCAAGCACAGAAAGAAGGGTCTAGAAATACAGCTTATGATGATAACACCACAGTTATATTTAAACATGAAGCTCTAAAGTGAAATATAACACATCCATCCATAGATAGTAAATAATATGATTGAGTTTTGAAAGCTGAGCAATATTAAGTACCCCCCCAAATTAAGCATTATTTTAAATAACTTGATTTTTACAGCCCAAATCAACTAAAAATTTCTATTCCTCTTTTTGCCTTTTCCTGAGTCTCATATATTCCTTTGATGTGTTTTGATTGCTTTCCATAAGAAATATAGTCAGAGAATTCACTATGAAAATAGATGTAGGTACATCCAAGTTCACTGAGAAACACTTGTTTATCAGGAAGAATCTATATTTTCTCCCTAGACCTTAAGACACTGAAGCCACAGAGCACTTTACTGAAATAAAAATTCATCTTGATTTATCAATATATGTACAACCAGTCTAACTCCCACTCTGGAAACACATCAGGAACATGGTGTCATTAATGACATTCACTTTTGAATACAAAGAGGCATGAATGATACTGTACAACTCATTTCTCATGAGATTTTAAATCTTATTGCACCATTTTATTTTAATGTAAATATTTTCTCTAATTGTTGAAAATTGAAGTAAGATTCTAGTGAAACAAAACACTCTTATTTCTCAACTCTGCTCAGCAAACAGAGCGATAATTCATTGAAAGAATCATTATGAAATTTAATGTAACAGATATCCCTTGAATGAATCAGCCAGTGGTGCTCCTGAATTTTGACCTGATAGAGATTCTAAAATCTCCTCATCATAACATAACTCAACCAAAAAAAAAAAAAAAAAAAAAACTACAAATACAATCGCTTATATAATTCAAACACTGCCAGTAATTCTAATATTCTATACTTCTTTAAAAGCACACACCAGTGGATTCTCACGTTTCTTTAAAAGGATTTACTCAACTATGAAACCCGAACTAAGGTTCCCTAACCGCTTATCTTGTCATTTCTGCACCACATTAGCACCACTGCTGATGGCTTATCTTGCTGAGTTTCAAAATGTGCTAAGTAAAGAGAAATTCTATTATCTTTCTGAGAGAAATTATTCTCTTTTATTACTCAAGTTTCATTACCACAGTACTTTTGGCTGATAATAACGCCAGCGTATTTCTTACCTTAATTTATTTTTATTGTTTCGAGGTAAATCTCAAATTCATCATTGCTTTCCTTAAATGGTACTTTCCTCTCAATCAGATATTGACCAATTTTGAATTCTCCTACCCATTTCCCAACCTAGTCATTCTGAACAACTCTCATCTTTAAATCATCTCTGGATTTCTTTCAATTTGCTCACAAATTTCTTCTACTTAAAAAAATAAAATTGGGGGGAAGAGTGGCAGCAGGTTTTCAGAACAGGATCCCCAAATCCTGTGGCAAGGAACTACCCACCACCCACATTTTTTTTTATCATCCAAAGCCAGTACTTAGCGATTACATTTAGCTTGGCAATCTTGAGGCAATTTACAAGATCCTCAGAAAATATCTTACAATCATCACTTTACTAAAGAAATGGCTGAGTGTCTATGAGAGTTGTATACTGGGTGTCACTCTATTCTGAGAACAAAATCTCGGTCTCCTGATTCCAAAGATACACTTAAAAAGAGCAAGCTGTTGAATCTCTTATTTCCACTTGAGTCACATTATATACCAGACAAAAATGCTATACACAACTGGAGAAGAAATGTTCAGCTATATTTTCTGTTAGAATCATTATGTTCTTCATTAGTTTCAACACATGCGATTGTGGCCTTTGTACAAATACTAACATTTTAACATGTTCCAACATCAATGTCACTACTGTAGTCAATGTGCTCAGATCATTTAAATACTAACTTCTTTAAAGCACACTATATTTCAGCTAGTTTTTCAAGACGAAGAATCTAGGCCTGAATATCTGAACAAATAATCTCCCACTAAAACCAATACGATGAAACTCATAAATATACATATACCCTTAATATGAGTGACACCATATTCCTTCCGAAACGATACTGCATAATTTTCTTAAATTTTGAGATGTTGATGATTCATAATACAATGTGTCTTAAAATATAGAGTATTCTGTTTGATAATGCAACAGACCAAAGTGTTATGAGATAAAGGACTTTATAATTACAATGTTCCAATGCTACTATGACAGAAATAAAAGGCACAGAGTAATATGGTATCATCTATCTTGTATATATATATTAAGTAGGTATTCCTCTAGATTTCTAAATAGCAAGAGAGAAATAATCAGTAGCACACAATGTTTACATTTTATTCTATGGAGTCAAAGACATAATTGCCACCAAACTGTAATTTTTGCTTTGTCAAAGGAAAGGCTACCAAGATGCATGGGATCTCCTAAGCAGCTCAGTAGCAACAAAGCACAGTGAGACTATAATTATAGTCAATCGGACCACAGGCATTGCTTTCATTACCGATATCATGATGACAGATTATAATGTACAAGATGCTCAGAAAATACCTTATACTTGTTGTTTACTTGAGAAGTCCTTGAGTATTTATGAGAGTTAATGATTACAATTCATTCATAGTTACTAGGTAAGGTTTGACTCTTTAAATCTAAGCTGTCTGTATCTTGACTCAGTATTTGATACAACCTACCCATGGAGAACGTGGGGGTCTAGATCTATACATTAATTTTGATATAAATAACAGAACACATACACTCAGCCTCCTCCCATATATTTCATACCAAAGTCAAAAGGGTTTTTGAAGTCAATACAGGTCAATAACTCTTCCCAAAAAAGACCTTTCATTTTAAATGACACCTATATTTTTTTTTAAGCCAAGAGAAATATTTTTCATTCTTTACAAGTTTAAGATGATTTACAATCTTAAATGTATGCATTCCAAACATATGTTATTGGAGCCATTTTAATTATTTTGTTACCATTAATTAATTTATATTATTTATTTATTACCATAAATTATAAAATTCCTTTATAACAGTTTTGGACATACTATTTTAGATATATTACATCATAGGCTTGTTGCAATACTCACATTTCTTCTTAATGTGAACCTATAATTTCAGCAAGTGTCTATTTAATTTTGGTAATGCACTTAAATTCTACCATTAAATAAATAACTGCATTCCCATTCTTTCACCTCTTCTCTATTTTCAATGTAATACTATTTAATTTTTTTCCAGTTTCTTTTCTAGATCATATTGGTAAGTTCCAGCTATTGAAAATAATTCAGTCTCCATTAACCTCCACTTCAGGATTCAACTTCTGCAAGGTCCTAAAACATAAAGGGTAAATTTGAAACAAAAATCTATTTCTGAAAATTGAATAATTCATAAATAGATACCTAATATAATTTTCCTCCATTACTTTTCCTTCCATTTATAAAAGCATAGGCCATCTCAGCCATTAAATTCAGCTAGGTAATTTGTTCATAATGTGTACTCATTTTTAATTTTCTGGTTAGGGTAGAATAGAATCTCTACTGAGAACATTTGTCCAAGAGCATTTCATGCATAACCAAGAGAGTATTAATGTGTCACTGATTCTTTTTGTGACAAGATGCACTTTGGGAATTTAGAATTCACAAACCAACATTGTTAATCAGAGCAGGTAAAATTATTGGCAGTATCTAACCTAAGGACATGTATCTGGAAAATGTTTGTATTGTCAGGAAGTTGTGCTATTAAAAGAAAGATCAATGGTAATAGAAACTCCCATTAAAGATATGCAAGTTATTTTCTCTTAATACTTGGTTGATATTATCAAAATGGTACCCAGCTACCTAAAAGTATGCAACTCTTGTTAGTAGATCAATAAGTAATAATCGCTTGCTAGAAAAGGAAGGGGAGAGAAAATGCGCTATAGTTCTAGTTTTTAAAATATAGACTGGGTTAAATCTAAATCTATATACAACTCAAAAATAAGGCTCCCAGTCAGGGATATTTTATATTCTAACTTAGAGTACAGAATTTTTAGCATGAAAATGTATTATTGTATACTCTAATAAATCCCTAGATTTATACTTTTTTCCCTCAAATTGCTTAATAAACCAAAGACACAAGGCAAAATAAAAATCATATTTTAGTTAAAACACAATCCATTTGTCAGCAATGTCTTCTGAAAAAATTAACCATACATTTAATTTACAAAATGTACTATTTCCATTTTATTTATATATTAATGATTCTCAGATGTTTCTATATAATTTAAATATGAGACATAATCATTAAAACATATGTTAATGAATTGTGCAAAGAAATGAAAATTTAACATTTTCTGACCATTAGTTATGTGTAAGACTTTATTAATCACTATTTTGGTGGTTTGGCCATCAGAGGCCATCAGCTAAATTGCTCAGAGAATGATTAAGCACTGACTAGGATAAAAGACTGTTGTTCCACATCTGGCCTTGATCATTTGTCCCCAGCAAAGAAAATCTTCTAGGGCCACATTCATCTTATTTGTAACTAGATGGGGAGGGTTAGCAGGGGTATTAGCATAAAAGGCGGGAGGAGAGAGAGAGAGAGAATGGGGAGGTTGTGCCAAACATGGGCCCTTTACAGCAGCTAAAATGTCCAATGAAGTTCTCTAAGAGATTTTAGTTTGCCGTTGAATGGAATACAATGGAAGACAAAGTTTGCATGAGAGGAGCTTCATTTCCATTTTCAAACTTCTGTTGAATTTGTCACCCATAGTTACCTGAAGTTTTGAATTTAAAGAGAAAGTGGTATAAGAGAAGTTGTAGAGAGATAAACAGGGCAGACCATCTGCCCACAGGGCCACCCAATATCTAGCAAGCCCTTAGGCACATTGAGTGGGAATTGATAAGTCTTTTTCCTAGAACCCAGACTTCAATTTGAATCAGTGCTTTTGGTTTAGTTTCTCTTTTTGGAAAAGCCTGCAAGTTTCCCATGGCAACTTTGCTCACTCAGCTCAATTCACAGCCTGCCCCTTTAGCAATACTGTAATGCCATAGCCTCTTAGAAATCTCAGGCACTCACAAAGTAAAGTTGAGCTTCTTGGAAAGCAGGTTATCTTTTACTATTTTTGCAAGAACTAATTACCATTTTGACAGTTACTAAATGATTTCATCAGTAAATCCATTTGTGGCATATAGACAGGAGAACAATGCACTTTTTAAGAGTGCAGATCATGCTTAAAATTGCATCAGATTCTAAGCTCCTTAGGAATAAAAATGATACTGCTCTTTGTGCCATTTCCAGAAAATGACGGAAGTAATGAATTCAAGTAATGAATTTTCCTAAGTACATTGTATCTGCATTTTTTCATAAAAAGAGGTATAGTGTTTTTTAAATATTTCAATGATTTCATTAACTCTTTACATTCCAATTTCACCTCTCCAGGAATCATATAGCAAAGCAAAAGTTAAGTAAATGAAAATAATATAGCAAAGCGAAAGTTAAGTAAATGAAAATACACACCATCAAAGCACTGAGATAACCTTACCAGATACCCATGTTTTGCTTCTTAACCCACTTCTTTTGTGTTACTAGAGGAGGACTGCAGTCTTCATTGACCACAAAACTACCTCTGTTGATGTTGCAGACAACATTCTCTAATGTTTTGAAAATATCAGTACCAATCCAAATCCAGAGAGTCGTTTCTGACTGCTTCTAGTAAATACTGACCTTTCCTCTTATAATTTTCTCCTGTTGTTCCATCTACAACTCTATTAAAACATATGATTCATTTTAACAAATAAATCAAGGTAAATAAAATCTAGGTAAGTAAAACTAAGCACTTTAAGCTTGGGAGTAACAGTAATAATATTAATGTACACAGCATTTGGAATCATCATTTCAAATACAACACTCATAAAAACACAAAGGAAAATATTTCTATGCAAATCTACACCATGAAGATACAAATAAATATGAAAAGAAAAACCAGCCCTGGTCCTCAACAGACTTACAACCATGTTGAGAAGATAAGGCTTTCATGTGAAAAGTTGACTAACACGAAGAATAAAGCTGATTAACAAATTTGTTTAAAAAAAAAACCCACAAGGCTTAGTGGAGATAAATAAACTTTGATCTTTATCTCATTCCATATATAAAAATTAATGTGAGATGGGCATAGACAAAATATGAAGTTCAAAACTATAAAGCTTCCAGAAGAATACACAGAATATATTTGTGGCCTTAGTGTCAGCAAAAGTCCCTTAAGCAGGACACATAAAGCACTAGCCCATAAAAGGGAAAACATAAATTATACTTTGTCAACATTAAAAATTTCTATTCACCAAGAAACATTAAGAAACTTGAAAAAGTAATAAAATGAAGAGGCATGCCACAGATGGGAAAAAATATATTCAGTGTATATCTGACATTTTGGATCATATACTAAATGTATAGAAAGCTTTCAAAAACAATGGAAAAACAAGCAACTCACTTGAAAAGAGACTTAAGATTTATTTTAAAGATTCATTTGTTTATTTGAGAGAGAGAGAGAGACAGAGAGACAGAGAGCAGGGGGAGGGGTAGAGGGAGAAGGAGAATCTCAAGCAGATTCCCTGTTGAGATCATGACCTGACCTGAAATCAAGAGTTGGACACTGAATCAATTGAGCCACTCAGGCGCCCCTAGACTTAAGATTTGAATAGACACTCCACAAAAGAAGTTATACCAATGACCAGAAAGCATATGTGGAAGTATTCAACATTTCACAACCATTAATTTGGCTAAAATGAAAAAACCTAGCAAAGAGTAAATGTTAGCAAACATACAGAGCAACTGCAATTCTCATACATTTCTGGTGGGGCTGCAAAATAGTACGACCACTTTGGAGAACTATTTTTTTGGTTTCTTTTTGTGTGTTTGTTTGTCTCAAGTTTTTATTTAAATTTTAGTTCATTATCATAGAGTATAATAATGGTTTTAAGAGTAGAATTTAGTGATTCATCACTTATGTGTAACATTTTAATGGTTTCTTATAAAGTTAACACATAGCAACCATTCTCTAACTGGAAACAACACAAACATGTAACAGGAAAATGAATAAGTTAATTTTTGTATATTCACACAATAGAATACTACTTGGTCACAGAAAGGAACAAACTATGAAACACGACAACAAAGATGAACCTCCGAAATATTATGTGTTCAAACACTAATTTGAAAACTATAAGCACCCCTATATTTATTCCAGCATTATTTATAATAGCCAGGATATGGAAGCAGCCTAAATGTCCATCAGTAGATGAATAGATAAAGAAGATATAGTATGTGTATGTATATACATGTGTATATATGTGTGTGTATGCATGTATATATACACACATATGATAGTCCATTATATGATATGTATTATATAATGTAATTCCATTGTATAATATACATTATATATTAATATAACTCAGCCATAAAAAAGAATGAAATCTCGCCATTTACAACACCATGGATTGATCTAGAGAGTATAATGCTGAGCAAAATAAGTCAGGCAGAGAAAGACAAATACCATATGAGTTCACGTAGAAACAAAATAAGTGAACAAATTAAAAAAGAGACAAGCCAAAGAAGCACTGTTAATTGTAGAGAACAAAGAGATGGTTACCAAAGGGGAGGTGGGTGGGGAGATGGGTGAAATAGGTAAAGGGGATTAAGAGTAAGTTATCATGATGAGCACTGAGTAATGTATGGAATTGATGAATTACTATACGGTACACCTGAAACTAATATAACACTGTATGTTAACTATACTGGAATTAAAATTTTTAAAAATATATATTATGTAGTTTAAAAGAAACCAGACAGGCACACAAAATACATGTGCATATAACGATATATTTATAATACACAATGTACATGTATAACCAGAAAAACTAATCTATAGCAAGAGAATTCAGAAAAAGGGTGGAGAATTCTCTAGAAAAGGGTACTAGAATTTTTAGGCCCTTTTTAGGGCTGGGTGTGTTTACATGGATGTGTGTGATTGTCAAAATTCATCAAATTGAACAATTTAAGATATATTTTCTTTTGTATGTAAGTTATACTTTAATTAAAAATAGCAAAAACAAAAGTCTGCTTCAAAATATTGAAGGATTAATTGTTAAAAGAGTGGATCAGAAGAGATATACACTGGGGGTGATGTAGACTTATAATTTATTAAGTTAAAAAAAAGCCAAATATATAATGAAATATAGATAGAGTTAATTACATATATATATGTCTTAAGACATTTATACATGAGATATATATAAAATGAGATATACATTTGTGTTGAATCTTAAAGAAGAAATAGAATTTAAACAGTAGAATACAGACAGAAAGCCTTCTTCAAAGAAGTAAATGAAGACATATCAAATACTTAAAAGCCTAATTGTGCCATTGAAAAGAACCAAAGTCATCTTCTTAATACCTCTTAAGTAAAATTCCACTTAGGCTATGATTCTGAACCTTTCTGCAAGTGTCCTCTCACAATGATGTATATTCCTCTATTTTAGGCTCTAGTGCCCATTTTAACCTTTCTGCCTCCCGATAAACGGTCTACCAAACATGATTTTGCTGGTTCCTTCTTTTATACGAAGGCCTCCATACATTTCTTCAAGACCAGGAATAAGACCACAAATTATATCCTCTAAATTTTCCGTAATCATATGAACTGCATGCTGACTACTCTCTTATCATATAAACACAGCTAAAATACTGCTTCCAAAGTTATTTCAGTGACACAAGTATTTATTACTCTTCTAGATTTGAAATTTTTTACTGCTTATGGCACCTGGAACAAACAGTGAGGCAAGAAGAAAGGATTGCTGAGGGAATATTGTGAGTTCTCATGGTTGATAAGATCACCAGATGTAGAGAGACACTAATCTCATTTTGCAGAACATCTTCTGATTCTTTGATCACACTTGCATTGGATCTAGTCTCCATAAATATTGAGCAAAAGGGAGGATTATAGGACAGTCTGCTTAAGGTAGTGAGCAGATGAAGCATACTCTCACCTAAATTCAGAGAGTGAAAGTGTAAAGATTCACAGTTCGAGTCTCTTAAATTGTAAAATAGATCCAAGGACAGTTTACCTACATTGAAAGAGCATCTATTATTTACCAGCCATGGAATGAGACCCTTGTAGAATTAATTTGCCATGTTTTTTTTAAATATTGTAGGGTTATTTGAGTGTTAAAATATTTATTAAAGCATGACAGTTTATGGAATTAAGCAAAGCTTTTCTTTAATCTAATAGAGATCCAATCAAATTCCTCAGAGAACTACTAGGAATATGGTATTCCAAAGAAGCTCCTATTTCACCTTGATGCAATCTAAATTGAGGGACCCTTCAGATGCTCTGAAATATGAAGAGTTTATTCAGCTTATCAGTGCTGTCTGAACAGTTTTAGTGACCTAGTTTGTTAAAAAAAAAAAAAAAAAGAAAGAAAGAAAATTCACAATGGTGAGAGATAAACCTGATGTGCAGGTTCCGCCTGCTGTGTTCTAAAATCGCCTAAGGCTGTCTCCACAGTCATCCGTATCTACTGACTCAGGCTTTCCCTTGGTTATGTTTTTAATCTGGCAGGGAGTTTTTTTTTTTCATAAATTATAATGTATCTTACGATAATACATTTTTTTACATCCCAAGTTAGAAATAAGCAAAGATAAATTCAAACTATTGTGTACACTGACAGCAAATGTATAAAAACTGCATTAAAGAGGCAATTATTTACATGAAGTCATTTAACAGTAGAAATGTGAAATACATGAATGAAACCGAACTTGCAATGTGGACATGAAGGTAATTACCACACTTATGCAATCTTGCAATATCAACAGGTCAGGAAGTAAATAGCAATCAAGTCAAATTGATTGCTAGGAAGTTGAGAAAAAGAAAGAACTCTAAATGAAATTCAAGTGAAGAGAACTTACTAGGCTGCATAACAAATATCAATCAAACTAAATTGATTGCTAGGGAATAAGAGCATTAACAAGGCAATCAAGTGAACACCAAGAAGGAACAATGTTAAATCTCCTGAATTAGAAAAAGTTGAACAAGAGAATTGGTGAATGACTGGAGTTAATAACAAAATACGAGCTAACTGTGGTATTAGAATATTTACTTGGAAATAAAATGAAGTCTATCCTGTATTTTTAGGAGAGGGAGGAAGAAGAGGAAGACAAGAAAAAAAAATCACCTACTTAATGGCCCACCCTGCCATTTTCTGCCTTTTCAGTACTTACTGAAGCAAAATGAAATAGGTTCTAGTAACTCAGGAACGTGAGCAAAACCCCATCCATCAGGTTGGGACAATAACTAGCAATTTGACTATAACAACCCATAATGGTCAAAGAAACAGGATTCTTCACCCTTTTTATCTTCTCATGCAGAGGAAGAAAGTTACTTTGTCATTCAATGAGCATGTTTGGTCACCTTCCTAACTAGGAGCAAAAACTGTAATTGAAGAAAATGCCAGGAGGGAACAGTTTAGTTTGGAGGTCTCTAACTGTTTTGGGAATGTCTGGCTTTATTTTGCAAACAATATCCACTGTGGACTTGGCCATCTAATTTCTTTCAATTAGTAACTTCTCAAAAATAAATGTTGATTATTATTTCTCATCTACTTTCACTGAATGGTTATCCTTTTGAGGTCAGGATACTTACATAAATCTTTGAATTTCCTGTATCGGCAGTGTTATAAATCTTGTCAGGGAGCAAGAACTCCTCTCCAGTCCTTCTATCTGGACTAAGAATCAAATTGACATAAGAAAGATTAACAGGAGAAAATCAAATTTACTACAGGACATCCACATAGACATGGAAGTTCCAAAGACAGGCAAAATGATGTATATATGTCATCCTGAACTAAGGAGAAGTATGTAGGGTCTGGGACTTCAAAAGGAAGGCATGCAATTCACAGAGCACTAAGGAGAAGACTAAATGTTTGGTAATTAGATATTTGCTCCGCCATACAGAAGGGTGACTCAGATAAAAGTTATCTCTAGTAATAACCCTTATGCTTAGGGAAGACCCCAATCTAGATTCTTCTATGTAGTTAAGGAAGGGTTAAAAGTTCCTCCTGAACCTGCAAGGTCTCAATTGCCTTCAGCTCAAAATAGTCCACACACCACAGTGAGCCATTCTGGGGCCACTGGCCTTTGGTCCCTACAATCTCAATGAATACTTCAAAGAATGATAAAATTTTATACTTCATCTGGCTCATTCCAATCACTTATTAGATAGATAAATTGAGGTATTCAGGGAGAAGCAGAATTGCTCCTCATCAAAGTACAAGAGAGTGGCAGAAGCAGGATGGGATGCATTCCCTATTTCCAAGGCCATATTATTATCATTATGCTATACTACTTTGAATTAATGAATGGTGAATAGATTTTTATAAATAATCACATGCTCATAGTAAGTGAAAATGCTTCCCTTCTTCTCAAAAGTCTTCTATAAAGTCAGTGGGTTTGTGGACAAGGGTGGAAGGGAGAATTGGTGAAGACAGCATTTGAAGAAAAAGTTGTGCAACAGAAAAATTTAAAAATAAAGATAAAAGTCTAGAAGGTTTGCTCGAGTTCTAATATACACTCTTTGAAAATGATGGCTGAATACATGAACAAAGGTAGAAATGTTTTTAGTCAGTTTGACACATATTCCAACAACCTTGATTCTGTGAAAATTAAAGGAAAGCTCATTCAAAATGAAGTCACTTAAAATGAAGTGGGGGGGGCTCTCACAGTACTACTCACAACAGCCTATGTAACCAATAGGAAGAAGGAAAATCGTTAACTTTGACAAACCTGGACACTTTTCATGTGGGATTTATCTCCCACCTTTAAGAAAAGGAAGAAAGACCCCTTCCAGCCCCAGCAACAACCAACCATTGGCCCCAGCCAGTGAGCGATGTCCCTAACCTCAATCTCCTGTTGTCTCCAGTGAACTTCCGTTCAGAAAAATCCTCCCCTGTTTCCTCCTAAAACTTAATAAAAACTGACCTTACGTTTGTCTCTTTGGACTTGCCTATGGTTCCCATAGCTTATTTGTCCTGAACTGTAATTCCTCTGCTATTCCAAATAAACTCATTTTTTTAATGCAGTAAAACTGCTCTTTGCTCTGTTTAAAATTAACATTATAGATAATAAAAGATGTGCTTGCCCAAGCTTAATATTATTGTTTTTAGCCATATATGAAAGAAAAGCTGTGGTATATATATGTTGTTGTTTTCAAATGATAACATGCAGGCATTAATTATTTTCCTTGAGGTAATGGTCATTCATAAGAATAACAGGACCAAAAAGCTAGAAATCCAACCAGAGTCTATCACATATATCCATTATAATCAACTATGCAAACTCTCTTTTAAAATGTGGCTTATGTACCATAAAAATCTCAGAATAATATCACCAATTAAGCATAAGTTTCAAAGGTTTGGATATCAAGACTTTAAGTTTCCCACTGGATTGCAATTACTTCAGCATGCAAGACCAAATGTCTTATATACTTTCTTTTACCTTCACAACCTCTCTACAGGGGAGCAAAATATACTCCCCAAAATATACCCTTTTAGACATACTACTTATTTTAAGCTGGTCATTTTTAAGAAAGGAGACACTGGAGAAGCTGAGAAAACTAAGTAGTGGTTACACTTTTGTAACAGACATTTATATATACAAGGGAAATCTCTATTTGTGAGGGTATCTCTCTCTCTGTACCAAGAAGCCGGAGATAACTCAATCCCAAGAAACTCTTACCAATGAAGAACACAAGACTTGAACCCACATAACAACCTCACTGTGCTTTCTTGGTAACCACCTACAATGGACTCCATACCTACAACATCTTTTGTCTTTAGCTAAAGATGGTATTTAAGCCGAAGAGGGTATCAGGAGGTATGCATGTTTATTTTCTTCCTGTTAATCCTTTTATGTCAATTTAATTAGGCAGCCAAAGAACCTAGAAGGGAGGAAGGGAAAATTTTCTACCCCTACACCTCAGAGGGCATTCAAGTAAATGTTATTGACCAATAAAGGAATCTTACCAAGATTGCTTGTTCCCAAGCTTCTAATTCATAATAAAACTGTTTTTGCATGTAGTCCCAGCCAATGTAGTCAAATGGTCAATAGAGTTAAAAAAAAAAAAAATCTAAAATTAAAACAGCTCTTTGATTGAACAGACTGATTTTTCTGACTAAATGAATGAAGTCAGTTAACAAGGACTTATTTAATAGGTGAATAAAATTTAGCTAATGCATGGGTTTGGCTGAGGATAAATGAAGGCTAAACTTCAAGCACATGGGATTTGGTTTCATGTTTTGTTAGGAAAAAAAAGAAATGTGGTATAGGTATTGGCTTAGAGCATGAACTCTGGAGCCAGACTGCCTAGTTTTACATGCTAACATTTACAAGGTTAAAAGCCTTACAACCTCAGGCTAGTTAGTTAATCTGCCTGTGCCTCAACTTCACCCTCCAGAAATGAACATTAGTAATAGCACCTCATTCAATGAGTGATTTTCAGGCTTAAATGATTCCTTGGCACATAGTAATGCTACGGTAGTGTTAACTTCTGTTATTACTCTTATAATAGTAGTAGCACTAGTTTATTAATATTCGAAAAAATAAATGACTCTTAAAATCACAAACTGGCATTCCACATTTGGAACAGAAGATTCACATTGTACTATTTGTGTGGAAAGATAGCAAATGTCACCTTAGAATTTACTGCTGTTGTTTCTCCTTTTGACTCAGAAATGAAAACATACCCATATTTTAAAAGAATGTAGCCACACTCTTATGCATTAAAACACATTTTCATTTACAACATGGAGTATTTAAATTTACTTTCAGAACTGTTGATATTTAAAGTAGAAAAGAAGTAGGAAATTATTTTTCTCTAATAAATATAGATTTTGAAAAAATTTAAGCTCTTGAAAAAATTAATCACCCTTCCCTTAATGGACTCACCACATTAACTTTTACTCAACATCAAAATGTCTCTATTTAATGCAGTTTACTGAAAAAAAGACAAAACTGTATTTTTATTGACTAATGCCCATCACTTGTGCTCTGTGTGAGTTAGGTACATCCAGAATCAGTAGCCTCTGTTTCCCCAAGTAATTTATCTTTTACCTTATTATTGTCTTTCTATTATTAAAATTAAAAAGTAAAAATTTGTACTTTATTAAGAAAAGGAGTTCTAGTAGTATGGTATCAATTTGAATGCTTTGGGAAGACTATACAAAGATGAATCGCTTTATAAAAGACTTGTCAAAAGAGATGTGGGTGAGATGATTATAAAATCTTTTGGAAAATAACAAAAACTTAGAATTAGATCTTTAAGTAGCTTCTCAAAGACCTTTATCCCTTTCCACTTTAAGTAAATCAAAACCAAAAACTTATATATAATGCATGAGGATGTGGCCAACCATGAGAGTCTATGTGGCCCTCCTAAAGTCAAGAGAAAGACCCTAGATCTAAATCAAAAGAATGATGGATGTAGAATACATCCATTCAGTTACTCATTCAGTTATGATTAATATTAAAATATCTAAGTAATGCATATATCTTTTTATGATCCTTTGCTTTGGGTGGTTTTGGACCATTAGTTAAATGATTTTGTGTTCTAATCACATTTTGTGAGTCTTCCTTTAGACCTACAATAAGGACATAGGCTCAAAAACAAGTTATTTTAGGCATTAGTGTCATATTAACCTGTCATTATTTAGGATAGATGGGAAAAGCTTACCAGAATAAAACATATCTCTAAGTATTCATTATTATTACTGCATCAATACTCGACACACCATGTGAACACAGTCTGAATCTTTACAAACTAACTCAAGTCAACAAACACGTATTGAGGGGCCGATTTACTAAAGGCCCATAATTTCCAGCTTCAACTCCTGAAAATTTGCTTTTGAACCAAATCTTACCCAGAACAGCTTCCTCTCCTATCCACTCACCCCCACCCAGGCCAAACAACCACTTTAAACACCAAATAAATATCTGGATGAGTGCTAGTACAGAAAAAGGAATTATCAAGAGAATTGGAAAGATCTTCTAGTTGAGCCTAAAGCGATGTTTAAGGAGAGAGGAATGCAAAGAGTGAAGCTGTTATCTCTTATTTGTAGGCTTGCTTTATGCTGGTAATGTTATATATTCTATGGAATAAAGAACAAATACTCATTCTAAGATTTGGTGAATTCTTTAAGAACTGATTATTTTAAAATTCTGGAAATTTATCAGTAATTAAATGAAATAAGGAAATGAATCATTAATACACTGAGTGGAAAATAAATCTGTTAAAGCCTTGGGTTTATACAAATTCATTTCAGACTAGTAAAATGGGATTAATGTACTTGATCCTAAATGATTAGTTCTTTTATTTCAGATTGAAATGCTATGTTTGGAAAAAAAAAAAAAAAACCCGAAAAGGGATAAAAATGTTGACCTCTAATTCTAATGAATTATTTTAAAAAAAGAGTTCACTCATAAAATTTTAATTTTTTTCTGTTGAAAAAATTTACTAAATCAATATGATTACATCTTTTGAGTACTAAGAGATCAGTCTGGAAAAAGGCTAAAAAAGCCACTAACATATTGAAAAAAGCAAGTAAAAATGGAGTAGATAGATGATATATTGAAAATATGAGGTCATAAACCACTACAAATATTTATCATTAAAATTACTTTTTTTGAGTGATCTTATGGAATGGCTGTTTTAAACATCTGTTTAACTTTGTTTGCCTTGAACATAAATACAAAGTAGGACAATTTTATATAAAGTTTTTCTCCGTGGGCCAATCTGATAACACAGCTAATCTCAGTAAAATCTAATAGAAATGCAATATCCACATCTTTATTCATTTCCATTTAAATATATTTTAAGGTATCGGAATGGTTCATCATGTATAATGACTTTTAATCCAACCATCAAATAAAAGAATGTAAATAAAAAGGTAGACAAAACTAAAGGTAAGGAAATTATCAAGTTGCCTGAATATTTACCACTGTGTAAGTTTCAAAGCTATCGTGGATCATTTTGCAAATGTTTAGTTATGACTAAACACATTAGCTTTAATGTCAGTGAAAGGCCTTTATTTACAGTTAAGCTTTGAAAAACATTGTACTATATGCTGTAAGTTTGTACACTCATGGTGATTGGATGGACATAAATATTTATAGCATACAGATGAGCGTTACGTCTTCAAAGGAAGCATGAAAAATAGAAATCTAGAATGCCATGCTCACTCTTTCACTCGTTCCATCTATTCCATCTATTCACCCAACATGTATGAAATTCCTACTGTGTGCAAGGCCTCTTCTAGATATGTGTGCAGCCCTGAACAAAACAGACAGAGCTTACTTAATTTACCTTCTAGCAAGGACAGGCAGGAAGGTGTATAGTACGTAAGAGGATAAAGCTATGGAAATGAAAGCTATGGGGATGAATAAAGCAAAAGGAGTTTTCTATCGACATTGCTCAGGGATCGCCTCACTGAAGTGCAGACAGGTAGGAGATGAAAATGTGCGCTATGAGAATATACGGGGGGAAGTGAATTTCAGGTAAGAGACATAGCAAAGATGCAGGAGTGGGTCTGGTGTGTGTTTCTGAAACCCCAGGAAAGCCAGAGTGGCAGAAGTAGAGTGAAGGAAGGGGATAGAAAATTAGGGCAGAGGGATCATAAGGGCCAGACTGAATCAGTCCTGGCAAAACAATAGAAGGATGTGCACTTTTCCTCTCAGTGAAATGAGAAGCCACTGATGAGAGACTAGATTTGACATTCATTTTTAGGTGATGATCTGCTTCTATGCGAATACACTACAGTAGAACCGACAGCAAAGAGTTCATACGTGGAAGTTGTTAGCATCTTAAGTGTTCATTTTTTCTACATTCTCATCACTTGTAAATTTTTTTTGCCACATGAAAGTTTTATTTTATCAAATCCCCATATGATGTAATGTAATAATTTTTAATCCCTCCTATTCTAGAATTTAGATTATGTATATGTCATGTACAGTTGACCCTTGAACAACACGGTCTGAAAACAACAAACACCCTTGAGCGAGACAATCCAGGTTCTATGTACACATGAATTTTTATTTTTATAAATATGATGCGATATGGTAGATGTATTTTCCTTATAATTTTCTTAACACTTTTTCTCTAGCTTACTTTATTGTAACAACATGCAACATACAGAGTATGTGTTGACTATTTATGTTCTCAGTAAGGCTTCCAGTCAACAGAAGGCAATAACTTAAGTTTATGGGGAATCAAAAGTTCTACGTGAAATTTTTACTGTGGCAGGGGTACAGGGCATTGCCATCCCTAATCCCTGTGTTGTTCAAGGGGCCACTGTATATGAAATACATATAGATTACATATATATTTCACATATGAAATATATATTTCATTATTGGACTGGTATATTTTTATCGATAAACTGTACTTCTTTAAATTTGTCTCAATGACACAATACTCCCCAACTCCCACCAAGTCTTCCTGCTCCTTATCATTTTCCTCTCTTTGTTGTACCTCGTCCTACTAGGGCTCTAACTTCTTACGTTCTTACTCTTTCACCTTTGGGTTTGGCTCTCACAAACACATTGAGTTTATGTTTTTACTCTGAGGAGTAAGTGACTGATATGATTTAAAATGTTACCTTCCCATAGGACAATTTTTATTTCATTTTATTTAAATCATGGACAAAATCCATTTGTGACATAAGAAAAAGCAGTTTCCACACACAGATTGGAATGGATTTTCTGGCTCAATAGGAGAAATGGAGGAAATATGAGGTCAAAACTCTATGAAGGAATATCACTTTTTCAGTGTCTTTTTTTTTCTTAAGATTTTATTTATTTCTTTGTCAGAGAGAAAGAGAGAGAGAACACAAGCAGGGGAAGAAGCAGGTAGAGGGAGAAGAAGGCTCCCAGCTGAACCCGAAGCTAAATGCGGGATTCAATCCCAGGACCCTGGGATCACGACCTGAGCCGAAGGCAGACGCTTAACGACTGAGCCACGGAGGCACCCCTGGTGTCTTCTTTTTAATCCCTCTCCGGCCAATCCCAGATATCACTGCCTTCTCCATATACACGTGCCCCTAGTCACACAGTATTAAGTTGAACAAAAGTCTCATGGTTCTGTATAACCCTACAGTCAGACCCTGTAGTTCCACGGAGATTTTACACTTTTCAAGACCTTACAGAGTTATATTGCGGCCAACTAACAGGTTGTCTGATAGCAAATTTCACTCCATGCACCATAGCAGCCATACAATTTTTACAGCTCAGCAGAGGAAGGGTTAAAAGGTTAACCCGTGATAATTAAGAGGAAAATTACTCTGTCTGCTCTTATTTAGTTTTGAGTTTTAATGGAATTCTAACCAACTTGCAAAACTCTGCTCTCTCAAAGTAAAAATAAGTAGTCAAGGTTGAGCCCATGACTGAGACAACTGCCGTGTGCCCATGTCATCCTAGTAACATTTAACTAGAACATTCCATCATCCATACATGCCTGAATGAGTTCTATTAGCAGGCTATAAAAATGGTAATTTATGAGTCCATTCCATTATGCCAGGAGATTTAATAAAACTCCAAGAGAAGGGGGGACTCACATTTATGAGGGCATGGCATACCGAGTGATATATATCTGCATGGACTCTGCATCGAGGGTACAAGTTGGGTATTTACATAACCTCCCCTTATGTAAGCCCACTGTAATTCAGAATCTGTTAACTTACTTGAGGTTACACAGCTAGACCCAGTTCCAGGTCTATCACTAACTCCAGGAAAGCTTCCTCTGCACCCCAAGGCAAGTCAATTAGCACAAGAATTTCTAGAATCCCAGGTACAATGTGAATAGATTTTGCTCAGATACTTTAATTGCTTTGAAATTCTAAGTCAAATGCCCTTTGTTTTCTGCCTTCTGTGTCTCAACTTACACCATCTATCTTTCTGCCTTTTCCCATTTGGCTCCTTGCTTCCCATGGGTCTTTTTCCTCCCTGTTCAAAAGTTCCCTTTTACTTTTCCCTTTCCTTCCTACAGATAAGAAAGACCTTGAGCGAGACAATCCAGGTTTCAGTCTGCAAAACATCCAAATGCCTTTAAATTGTACTAGCTGGTTCAGCTAGTAAGAGAAAACCTCTCAAAGAACAAGAAATTCTAGACGGTCCACAGTACCAGAAGACTTCTGATTTCTTTTCTCTCCACTCATTCCACCTGTTATTAATCTCTACCTTTGATGTCTTCTCACAGGTAATACATTGCCTTCCAGGTTCCTCACCTTTCACCTTTGTTTTAAAAACATTTTTTCAGGGGCGCCTGGGGGGCTCAGTCGTTAAGCATCTGCCTTCGGCTCAGGTCATGATCCCAGGGTCCTGGGATCGAGCCCCGCATTGGGCTCCCTGCTCAGTGGGAAGCCTGCTTCTCCCTCTCCCACTCCCCCTGCTTGTGTTCCCTCTCTCGCTGTGTCTCTCTCTGTCAAATAAATAAATAAAATCTTTAAAAACAAACAAACAAAAAAACATTTTTTCAGGGGCACCTGGGTGGTTCAATCAGTTAAGCACCTGACTCTTGGTTTCTGCTCAGCTCATGATCTCATGGGTCTTGAGACTGTGCCTACATGGGGTCCCAAGCTCAGCAGGGAGTCTGCTTGAGATGCTCTCCCTCCGACCCTCCCTTCCAACCTTGTGTGCTTGCGCACGCATGTGCGCACACTCCCTTTTTCAGTAAAATAAATAAATAAATCTTTAAAAAACACATTTTTTTCAGTTCTTTACTGTTGAGATAAAAATCTCTCTTATTCTTCAGGTAGATGTGCATATTAGCTATACTAATTCCAAAACAGGGGTATAAAAGTCATTATTTGCCAATACCTACAAATGTGAAGAAAATTTATCAAATTTTTTTTTAGGTTTTTTTTTTAAGATTTTATTTATTTGACAGAGAGAGACACAGTGAGAGAGGGAACACAAGCCTGGGGAGTGGGGGAGGGAGAAGCAGGCTTCCCGCAGAGCCAGGAGCCCAATGCGGGGCTCAATCCCCGGACCCCGGGATCATGACCTGAGCCGAAGGCAGACGCCTAACCGACTGAGCCACCCAGGTGGCCCTACCAAACTTCTTGATGGAGAAGAATTTTTATCTGGAGATCTAAGTGAGCTTAGTCATTAGACTAGGATAACTGAGACTCTATCATATAAAATCAAGTTGTTAACAATTGAAAAGTGTAAAATCAAGCCAACTTAAACATTAATTGTTTCCTAATAAAATTCACTTTGAGAATGTTTAATACACATATTAATTTGTTTCTTTACTGAATATATGGATATTTACTGAACCAAGTCTTAGCTAAAACACAAAAACACAATTAACATCATAAACAGGTCCAGTATCATTTCATTCTTTCCAGTTTACTTATTATTAAATGAACATATTGTAAAAGGGGAGAAATAAATGTCTTTAATTGGTTTCCTAAAACACTGAGTAGCAAGGTGCAGTATTTCCATTTTCATGCCCTGCTTTTTTTAAACTATAATCCATCACCAACTAAAAGGTCACAGAATCAATTTAGTGGCTCATAACAAGTATTTTTATTTGTTTAAATTGGTCTATTTTCTAGATTGTAGCTAAATGATAATAAAAATATAAAAATATTTTTATATTAACTTGGGCTTGATTTTATTATACCTAAGTTAGATATTACTTGAAAGTCTTTTTAATTATATAGTATACAGTATAAAGTATAAAGGTAGAGATATGCATCATTTGAAATATAAAATGTATTCTTACTAAAAGTCTCAGATGAAATAAACAGATCTATATACTATGCACTAAATGTGTAGTGAACTTTACATAATTTCTTATAGAATATGTTAATAATTCTTTGTAGTTTATTACAAAATCACCAAATTAGAGAAAGTATTAAGTTTTGAGGATTAGGCCAACATGTGGGAGGGAGTGATAGGCAGGACTAAAAAAATAATTGAAATACTTTCTTAAGCTAATATGTGTAAGAATGTACTGGTAAGAGGTGCTCATGGCTGTTACTGACTAGTATGTTTACCTTTGTGTTCTGTTGGCAGAAAGATATGGAACTGATCCCATAAAATTAGATACATTCCAGAGCTATTTGTTTGCCAGAAGAGGAAAGAGAGTAGAGTTTGGGAAGAATTTCTAGAAAAAACAAGAATTAGGATTCTGTGGGGAAGGTCCGCATGGAGCCTTGAGTTTCTGCACTACTTGGTATGTCATTTCTCCCAAGACACGGTGATGACTGTAGTGAATAAACCAGGTGCTCGTAGATCCACATCAATGGCGCTGTCCTTGTCCAGACATCTGTGTCAAGAAACCCCTGAGAGACAGCAAGGTTCATTCTCGGTGGTTTCTGTCTGCTGGTTTGTGTTGTTAGTGATAGTGGCCACAGTCCGTCACTCTCCCTGCTTCCTGCAGCCACCAGGGAGTATCTAGCTTGCTCAGAAGGTGTGATACCCGGAGTGAAACCCTTTTCTTTCCTATGCCTAAGAAGCTTCTTCATGTCCATCTTGGAATGCCACTAAGAGCACAGATTTTCTCTCCTTGTCTAAATTGGTAAGAATATTAATTGAATACTGCATTCACTGATTCAACAAATACTTACACGTTTTTTGAGAGTCTCAATGTTCAGACTGTATAAAAGGCACTAGGGATCTAAAGATGAGCCCAAAAATCCATCATGATAGGTTAAGATACGCACTAGTGAGCTAACAATTGCATTTAGAAAATTCAAAGCAGGCTCCGCTAGGGTGTGCTGGAGAGATGGGCGGCAGGACCAGTATTTTAGCAATATCAGAGCAGAATTAGACCAAAGCAAGCAGATAAGGTGAGAGCAAAGGCACGAAACATATGCAAATAACCTGATAAAATAAAAACCACAATGTCCTCACTACTGGTTCTATTTTCCCCAGGCATACTATTTGAACCGACCAAATACCACAGTGTTTTCCATATCTACACTAGTTTTTCTGGCCATAGTCCTCAAATAAAACTGAAATATCAAAACTCCATATTCTTCACATTTTTATTTGCATTTTATTTGGCATTCTAGTCTATCATAACTTGAGTTCAGGTTTGATTATCCAGCCTGTGATTATCCAGCCAGCTTCTTGGCTTCTGGTTTTCCTTCTCACTGCTGTCAATTACTTGGCCGTGTTCTGTCTATGAATACTACCGTCAGAAGATAAGCAAGGCAGACTAGATGGATAAATTATAATTTGTAGTTGGATAATTTTCTACTTCTTTGTTGGTCACCTAATAATTCTGGTGAAGAGGGAATGACTAGAAACTTAAAGTTAAAATAGAGTTTTGGTGTATCTGAATTTTTCACATAAGAATAATAATTTCTGGGATGCCTGGGTGGCTCAGTCAGTTAAGTGTGTGCCTTTTGGCTCAGGTCATGATCCCAGGGTCCTGGGATTGAGTCCTGTATTGGGCAGGGAGCCTGCTTCTCCCTCTGGCTGCAGCTCCCCCTACTTGTGCTCTCTCTCTCTCTCTCTGACAAATAAAGTCTTTAAAAAGCAAAAAAAAAAAAAAAAAAGAATTTCTGATCTTATTCCTGTTGGCAACAAAAATATTAATACCTATATTTTCCCATTGGTTATCCCAACAAAACCTCCTCCACAATGAACAACACAATACTTTTTCATGTGTAGTAAAAATCTACACATTCGTTAACCTTAGCATGAATAACTTTATCTATTTTTCTTATTCAAGTCACTGGTGTTTAGATAGCTTACATTTTACAGGAAAACAAAGTTTCCTCTCTGAGAGATTTAGAGTTTTAAAATGGTCATAAATATTTCACAAGAGAGACAAAGCTTGATTAATTAGTGCCCCATTTACTCTGAGAATATGTTTTATTTTAACTTATTTTTAATGAACTGCTTTGGAGGAATTCCCTTCTCAATGAAGAATAGAACAACCCGTTCTTTAAAGTCTATGTATTATTACTTGGGTGAACAAATAATTCCACAGGGAAGACACCCTGGGTTATTTCCTAAACTACCTTCTATTGTAGAATAAATCTATTCAGGATTCATCTTTGTTTACTCACCATCTTGTTGTTTTATCTCATAAATCAAAAAGAAATCCAGACCTTTACATGTAAAGTGAGTGTGCCAGCTAATCTTGTTGCTCTCAGATCGATTTTTAAAACCTGTATCTTGCTGGGGCGCTTGGGTGGCTCAGCTGTTAAGCGTCTGCCTTCGGCTCAGGTCATGATCCCAGGGTCCTGGGATCGAGTCCCGCGTCAGGCTCCCTGCTCTGCGGGAAGCCTGCTTCTCCCTCTCCCACTCCCCCTGCTTGTGTTCCCTCTCTCGCCGTCTCTCTCTCTCTCTGTCAAATAAATATATAAAATCTTTAAAACCTGTATCTCGCTGTGATCTCAAAAGAAATTGGAACTCCCAACCTACAATGTTAAATATTGCCTTAGAGAGAAAATAAGCTTATTGTTTCATTCAACTATTTACAAAATCTGAATTTTGAGAAAAAACAGATCCATAATACTTTATGCCCCAGAAAACAGTGTTTCACTCTAAGTGCATTTTATTCTACATATGAAAGCAATATGTTAATTAAATCACATAAACTATGTAAGCTAGCAATGTAAAAGGTAAGGACTTGCGTTTGTTTTCTCCTTTTAAAAAATAGATGTTTATTAGAATGCACATACTTTGGACCAATGTATTTTATGTATATAGAAGTAGATTTGGATAAATGAGGCTGGTAGTACTGGGAATTCACCCTGGAAAGCAGCTTGTAGCCCATTTCTAGAGGACTTTATAATGCTTTTGTTGAATTACATGAAATTGATCCCATTAGTAATGAAACATTTTTTAAAAGTTTAAGCAAGGGGCACCTGGGTGGCTCAGTCGGTTAGAGGGTTAGGGTTAGGGTTAGGTCATGATCCTGGGGTCCTGGGATCGAGCCCTGTGTCAGGCTCCTTGCTCAGCTGTTTCTCCCTCTCCCTCTGACTGCCTCTCCCCCTGTTTGTGCTCTCTCTCTCTCTCTCTGTCTGCCAAATAAATAAAAAAAAAAAAATCTTTAAAAAAATAAGGGTTTAAGCAAACGAGCCAATAATCCATTCTGTTTGTTTGGAAGAGAACTGTCAAAATAGTGGACTGATGGAAAGGAGGAGAGTGGAGAGGCAAGAAGACTGGTTATCGGCTGAGGCAGTGTCTTAGATGAAAAGCCGTGTAGACTTGGGTGAAGACCCATACTGAAGAACCATAGGGGAATTCAGCTGAGAGAGAGAGAGAGAGAGAGAGAGATCTAAGCTAGGTAACCAAAACACAAGGTAAGATAGAATGCCGTGTGAGGCTCAGTTTTAGAAATTATGTCACCTGTCTTGTCCATATATGGATATGAATGTAACCTGGAAGCAGATTTCTCTTATTCTCAGAGGTTATATAAGGTGACAAGGTAATCCCTGTCCCCAGAAAGTTCTACTAGGATCTGTTACTCGATTGATTTTAGCTGCTCCTTTCCAGTCAGTGTTTCTTGGTCTACATGGAAGTGTGTGAAAAAATTTAAGATACTGTATATGAAGAACCCAAAATTCCCAGGAATACAACTTTCAATGTTTTAAGAACAAAATATTGATCTCTTCTTCTCACACTGCTCAAATATCAGAAGCTATGTCACTGTGGACCATGTTGGCGTCTGAAGAAAAGAAAGGGGCCCCAAAATGGAATTCACCATGAGCTGGGGTGGTAGGTAAGGATGTGTATCTGAGTTGCTGACTTGGGGTCAGAACTGGAACTTGGGAGTTGGGGTTTGGTTGTTTCTGGAAAGACTATGGTTAAAATTGTATGCATTCAGAACTCAGCACCTTGACCTGTGTGTACAATTCTAGGAAACAACATCTGAGCGAAATGAGTGAACCAAGGGAACCACAACCACGGAGCAGGAACCCATGGACACCTTTGTAGCCTGTGCTGAGACCTGGATCAGCAGTGCCATGAATGTAAACAAGCACAGAGCAGCCAAGTCAACAAGCACCAGGCCTCTCTGTAGCAGCAACATCTCGGGCAGTGAGAAGCCACATCTATCATTTAGAAGAAAAAGTGACTCTCTTTTTCCACCCAGCGCCTGGGTGGCTCCGTCGGTTAAATGTCTGCCCTCAGCTCAGGTCATGATTCCAGGGTCCAAGGATCAAGCCCCACATCGGGCTCCCTGCTCCATGGAGAGCCTGCTTCTCGCTCTCCCTCTGTTGCTCCCCCTGCTTGTGCTCTCTTGCACTGTCAAATAAATAAATAAAATCTTTTTTAAAAAAGTGACTCTCTTTGAACCGAAGCAGTTTTTGGATTTTTTTTTAAGCAATTTCTAAGGGAAGGGGAAGGTCTGAAGAGGGAGATTGTTGCAAAGAGTTTTAATAATAGAAGTTTCTAGATTGTGAGAGAGGGGAGTGGGGGAGTGAAGTGACAATATAAATGAGATGTGATACCCATATTCGGATTCCAAGTGAAGAATTTTACATGTGAATAATTAGATTTCCAGGATATGTGCACAACAGAAGGAAAAGTCATGAACAACAAGGTTTCTAGCTGGGGATTGAAGGTGCAGAGAATATAAGGTGGATGATGAAGCTCTAAGAATACAGAGGCCATATAGAAGGTGGGGCAGATTTGAGAGTTTGGATAATACATAAAATTTTAATTCAAAAGTTCAATTGAAGTTGAATTTTAAACATTTCTGGTTTTCTAAAAGGCCTGCAGCTTACTGTTGAATTTAAACATTTTCGGTTTTCTAAAAGGCCTGCAGGCTACTGAGGTGGATGTGAAGATGTACTGCCAAAAACTTAGATTATTTCATTTACTTCCCAAGATGAAACTGTAGGTTAAGTACTGTTACTCTACTGCTTTTGTGTGTAGGAATCCTAGGCAAAATGGAGTATGATTCCTTCTCAAGATGTTAAGTAACTTTGCCTAGGAAGTGTTAAAGGGGGATTCCAACAGCTTAGCTCCAGGGCCATTGGCTACACTGGAGAAAGATGGTAGAGCTGAATGAGTCTAGACTTCAAAGGAAGGGGAACCAGGATTCAAACCTCAGCTTCTTCTCTCACTAGCTAAGAGAAGCTGAACATATTCTTTAATTTTGCTAAGACTCTAGATCTAAATCTATAAATTGAGGAATCCAAGTCCCAATTTAAAGAATTCTTTCATTTCCTTAGTTAAATTTATCCCTAGGTATTTTATTCTTTTTGATGCAATTGCAAATGGGATTTTTTTTCTTAATTTCTTTTTCTGTACACTGAAAGCTCTAAGATGTTGATAAAAGAAATTGGAGAAGACACAAATAAATGGGAAGACACTCCATGTTAATGAAGTCAAGAAGTTAATATTGTTATAATGTCCATACTACCGAAAACCATCTACAGATTCCATGCAATCCCTATCCAAATGCCCATGGCATTTTCCACAGAAATAGAAAAAACAACCCTAAAATTTGTATGGAACCACAAAAGACCCCTATCGCTTAACCGGTCTTGACAAAGAAGAACAAAGCTGGAGGCATCACACTCCTTGACTTAAAACTATATGACAAAGCTGTAGTCATCAAAACAGTATGATGTGAGCACAAAAACAGACCCATAGATAATGGAACAGGACAGAGAGCCCAGAAATAAACCCACAGATATATGGTCAACTTATAACAAATGAAAAGGCAATTTACTGAATGGGAGAGAATATTTGCAAATCATATATCCAATAAGGGGATAATATCCAAAATATATATAAATATTTCATACAACTCAATAACAACAAAAAAATCTGATTAAAAAAATAGGCAGAGGAAAAAAAAATAAGCAGAGACCCTGAGCAACCATCTTTCCAAAGAAGACAGACAGGTGGTCAACAGGTACATAAAAAGATGCTCAACATCACTAATTATCAGGGAAATGAAAAACAAAACTACAATATCACCTTACACCAGTTACGATGGCTATTATCAAAAAGGCAAGAGATAACAAGTGTTGGCAAGGATGTGAAGTAAAGGAATCCTTGCTCACTGTTTATGAAATGCAAACTGGTGCGGCCACTGTGAAAAACAGTATGGAGATTCCCCAAAAAAATTAAAAATAAAACTACCATATGATCCATCAATTCCACCTAGAAGTATTTATTTAAGAAGTGAAAACACTGATTTGAAATGATATATGCACCTCCATGTTCACTGCACCATTATTTACAATAGCCAAGATATGGAAACAACCCAAGTGTCCACTAGTGGATGAATAAAGAAGATGTGACGCACACACACACAGAAATATTACCCAGCCATAAAAGAGAATGAAATCTTTTCACTTGCAACAACATGGAGGGTATGAGATGAAGTGAGGTCGGTCAGTCAGAGAAAGACAAATACCATATGATTTCATGCATATGTGGAATTTAAGAAACAAAACAAATGAACGAGCAAAGAAAAAAGGAACCAAACAAAAAAAGACTCTTTAATACAAAGAACAAACTGGTAGTTGCCAAAAGGGAGGTGAGGGGGGATGGGTGAAGTCTAATAAAAACGATTAAGTGTTCTATTACTTGGATGAGTACTGAGAAATATACAGAATTTCTGAATCATATATTGTATATATATTGTATTATATTCTTTTATATTACTTATATTACATTTGTACATATTTATATATTTATATATTATTTTATCTATCTATATAAATATACACATATGCATGCAGCAGAATAGTACTCAGCCAATTAAATCTTGCCATTTGCAAGAACATGGATGGACCTTAAGGGTATTATGCTAAGTGAAGTGAGTCAGAGAAAGACAAATACCATGTGATCTCACTTACATGCAGAATCTAACAAAACAAGGCAAGAAACAACACAACAATGTGGATACAGAGAACACAGTGGTGGCTGCTGGAGTAGGAGGAGGAGGAATGGGTGAAGGGGGTCAAGGGGCACAAGCTTCCAGCAGGGAAGTGAACAGGCCATGGGGACGTGGCCTGCAGTATGGTGACTACAGTCAGTGGTATTGTGCATATTTGAAGGTTGCCAGGGTAGTGGATCTTGAAAGTTCTCAGCACAAGAGAAAGAAATTGGGGGTAAATTTTACAAGATAGTTGGTGACTAGATTTATTGTGATGATCATTTTGCAGGGTATACAAGTGTCAAATCATTACATTGTACACCTGAAACTAATATAATGTATGTCAATTATACCTCAATACAAATAAATACCTAGAAAATAAAATAAATTTAAAAGACTAGAGAGTTCGGGGCGCCTGGGTGGCTCAGTCGGTTAAGTGTCTGCCTTCGGCTCAGGTCATGATCCCGGGGTCTGGGGATCGAGCCCCATGTCAGGCTCCTTGCTCCACGGGGAGCCTGCTTCTCCCTCTGCCTGTCACTCCCCCTGCTTGTGCTCTCTCTCTATCAAATAAATAAATAAAATCTTTAAAAAAATAACTAGAGAGTTCTGGTGGGGCTTCATGACATAATGTATTAGTTCCTTATTGTCCTTGTAACAAATTACCAGAAACTTACTGGTGAACAGCACAAATATATTCCCTTAAAGTTCTCTGTGTCAGAAGCCCCAAATCAGTGTCAGCAGAGTTGTGTTCCTTCTGGAAGCTGTAGGAGAGAATCTGTTACCTTGTCTTTTTCAGCTTACAGAAGCTGCCTATATCCCTGCACTCATGGACCCTTTCTCAGTCTTCAAAGCACAATATTTTAACCTCTGATTCTACTGTCACCTCTTTCTTCTAACTCTGTCTCATTCTGCATCCCTCTTATCAGGACCCAGCTGATTCCATTTGGCCCACCCATATACTCCAGGATGATACCAGCATTTTAAGATCCTGAACTTCATCTCATCTGTGAAGTCCCCTATGCCATATAAGCCAATATATTCACAGGTTCTTAGAATCAGTGCATGGAAAACCTTAAAGGGGCCACTATCCAGCCTACCACAATATTCGTACAGTGGCTGACTACATATAAGAGTAATAATAATACTAACGATAGCAATGAAAGTTTATGAACATGTCCCTTGATTATCAATTCTCTATGGTTAGCCTTTGACAGGAGTTGGAAAGCAGTCAGCTGGGGCGCCTGGGTGGCTCAGTGGTTAAGCGTCTGCCTTCGGCTCGGGTCATGATCCCAGGGTCCTGGGATCCAGCCCCGCATCGGGCTCCCTGCTCAGTGGGAAGCCTGCTTCTCCCTCTCCCACTCCCCCTGCTTGTGTTCCCTCTCTCGCTGTGTCTCTCTCTGTCAAATAAATAGAATCTTAAAAAAAAATTTAAAAAAAGGAAAGCAGTCAGCTTGTGATTAAACTGATAATAGGCATAAATAAAATGTAGCTATTATAATCACTGTAAGCATTATTTGCTTTCATGAAGAGAATTAATATGCATAATTCTCAGAGCATACCCTTTTAAATGTCCTGCCAAGTAAATTTCTCACATCTGAAGGGTGATCTTTCTAGCTTTCCTTTAGAAAGTACTGGGCAAAACACATAATTGCTGTTTTATACTCTACCTTCAAATCCAAATTGATTACAGCTATAGTATTCCAGTTAAATGTATTGGCCAACTGAGGAAGTATTGCCTCCCAGAAAAACCTCTCTAACTTACCCCTTAAAATTTCTTCAATCTCTGTGCCACTTCTCCTCAGATAATTGTTACTTTTTTTAAAGTTGTAAAATACACATATGGGGCGCCTGGGTGGCTCAGTCAGTTAAGCGTCTCCTTCGTCTCAGGTCGTGATCGTGGGGTCCTGGGACCGAGTCCCGCTTCTGGCTCCTTGCTCAGTGGGTAGCCTGCTTCTCCCTCTCGCTCTGCCCTTCCTTCCTGCTTGTGCTCTCTCTCTCAAATAAATAAAAAATCTTAAAACATAAAAAATAATAAAAAACAAAATACATATACATATGGTACGTGAAGTATATGTGAATATTAAAAATAATAAAATATAAATATCATCCACTTAATAAAATACTGCCGATCTTTGTGAGGTCCCCAAGGTGCCACATTCCTCAGGTAATCACTATCCCGAATTGTAGTTTCAATATTTCTTTGATTTTTCTGTGCAGTTTTAATAAGCTTTTTATTTCAGAATAGTTTTTGTTTGTTTTGAGAGAGAAAGAGAATGCGAGAGAGCACATGCACCGCAAGGGAGGGGCAGAGGCACAGAGAATCTTAAGCAGGCTCCATGATGTAGGGCTCAAACTCACGACCCTGAGATCATGACCTGAGCTGAAATCAAGAGTGGGACACTTAACCGACTGAGTCACCTAGGCGCTACGGAGAATAGTTTAAATTTACAGAAAAGATGCAGAGGTAATACAGCGTTCCCATATACCCCACACCCATTTTCCCATATTATTAGCATCTTAGGATAATCAGACACAACGAAAAAATCAAACTTGATAATTATTTTAAACTAAACTCCATATTGTATTTGGATTTCCTCAGATGTTTTTCTCATGGTTAGACCAGAATAGTGGATTTTGGGGAAGAAGGCCACAGAAACAGTGTCATCTCAGCACATTATAGGAAAGGTACATTCTTTCAACATGACCTATCACTCTGACATTATTAATCACCTGGCTGAGGCAGAGTCTGTCAGCTTTCTCCACGGTATTCACCTTTCCACCCTCTGCTCTTCAAATACTCTACTCTTTAGAATGGTATTGCTAAATGCAACCCACATATGAGGAGTTATGATCCACCTTTTTGACAGGAAATTATCTACCAAAATTATTTGGAATTGTTCAGCATGGAAAATTTGTCTATTCTCCCCATTTATTTATTCAATCATTTACTTGTATCAGTACAGACTTAAGATAATTTTACAATTTTTATTATAATCCAACATATTTTAAAGCTCAAATTGTTTCTGCTTTAAGCACGGGGAGCTTTTTCAGTTGGCTCTTGTATCCCTTTGACACACCCCATTGTTTTGTTCCTTGAGCACTTCCTTACTTTCTGGCACTTACAAGATGCTCTAGGCTCATCTTGTACATTCCCAGCCCTAGTCCCAGAATCAGGCATTTCTTTAATGAGCTCTAGTTTCTTTTACTGGAGAATGATATTAGAAACCAGGATTTTGGTGCTGAATATGCTCTTTACTAATGGGGTATCATTGTTTCTAGGTCATTTCAGAGGACAGAGCTAGGAAATTATATATGTACACTAACCCAGATGTACACTAACACATATCTTTAAATATTTCCATACATCTGTACCTGTATTCTATTGCCTCCAACTCTAATGCATTAGCAGTGTTCATTCTAGCCTTCCGCCTTTCTCATCCGGGTCTTCCCACCTCAACAGTGAGAAATCTGGCTCCCACCATTTGCCATTCATTTATTGAACTGTTGGATCTACCGAAGTAGAGGGGTTCCAGAATTGTTAATCTAAACTCCCTTGGGAAACAACTTTATCAACCACAGTATAGCATTTTATGTATAATTTTTTAAATCGTTAGTATTAAGTCTCCACCAGTTTCCTATATTACATGAGTTTTAAAAAAGTAAAAGAAACCTTAACACCACCACCCCCATTACAATGAAGTTGTTTTACAAATTTTAATACCATTAGATTCTTTTGTTATTCTACATTCCATCGTGGGTACTGTGATCTCCTAATTGATTTTTAAATGTGCATACATTAAGGGTCACTGTGCTACACAGCTTTAGAAGTTTTAAAAAAATGCATCAGTGACCCAATACAGCAGTTCAGTATCATACAGAACAGTTTCCCAATCTTAAAAAAATTCCTTGTGCTTCACCTATTCATCTCTCCCCTCTTCCCAAACCCCTGACAACCCCTGATCTGTTTTCCATCTCTACAATTTTGCCTTTTGCAGAATGTCAGAGAATGAAATCATACAGTAGGAAGCCTCATCAGACTGGCCACTCACACTTAGCAATGTGCATTTAAGGTTTCTCCATGGCTTTTTGTGGCTTGAGAGCTCATTTCTTGTTATTACTGAATACTATCTTATATATGGATGTACCACAGTTTGTTTATTCATTTACCTATTCAAAGATATCTTGGATGCCTCCAGTTTGGGACAATTATTAAAAAAACAAAAACACAAAACTGCTGTGTCTGCCTATAGATTTTGCATGAACCTAAATTTTCAAATCAATCGTCTGACTATTTAGGAACATGGTAGCTCGATCATATGGTCAGACTATGTTTAACGTTGTAAGAAAATGCCAAACTATCTTCCAAATCGGCTGTACCATTTTTTTTTTTTGGTATTTCCATCAGCTATGATTGTGAGTTCACGTTGTTCCACATCTTCACTAGCTAGTGGTATTGCCAGATTTTTTGATTTCAATACTTCTACTAGGAACGTAGTCAATTTTTGTACCATTTTGCAAAATGTAAATGTATATGTTTGCAGGATGTATAATTAACAGTTTATTATTTACTTGCTTTTTAAAATTTTATAAATGGGACAATGCTGTATATAACCTCTGTAACTTTATATTTTTTATACTTAAATATATTTTGCAGAGTCATCTAAGTTGTTGCATAAAACAGTAGGTCCTTCCTTTTCATTACTCTGTCCTATCCTACTGTATAAAATTCCCATGCATAAAACTTATCTATCCCTATTGTTATTGAGGAAATCTGAGTTGTTCCCAGTTCTCCACTTATTCACAACACATAATATTTCCATACAAGTCATGCACGTGTAGATTTACTTCTAGATAGAGTGACCTTTTGAAGTCACTCTGCATAGCACCTTTTCAACTTTTTTCAATTCTCATCAACTAGCGTACTTATCTCCCCACCCCTTGATAGAATACAGGCTACTCAAAGTCAAGCACTGTTGTCTGTGTTGTATCCCTACCACCCACAATGGCGCCTTCAATATCTACTATTTAATATTGACTAATATAAAAACGTAAATGACTTTTTCATGTTGTCCTTACATGTGATAACCTAGATAATATTTATTAATTCAGTTCTCCCCACTGATGCCAGCTATATCCATTTTGCTTTACTCTGTTGAGTCTGCTTTATTAGGGCATACACATTTGTAATTCTCTCTTCCCAGTGAAATGAAATTTTAATCACTATGTATTTATTCCTGACAAATGTTTTAGTTGAAGTCGCTTTTGCCTGATATTAATAATAGCCGTACCCATCTTATTTTGTTGATTATTTGACTATCATATCATTTTCCACATGTTGATTAAAACTTTACATGTGTTATGCATTATTTGGGTCTACTATGACATTCGTGTGTCTTTTTAATCCAATCTATTAACCTCTGACTTTTACCTGAAAAATGCATTACTTTTACTTTTATTGAAATCCCTGATCTAGTTGAGAGCAATTATGTTATCATTGTTAGCTTTATATTTGTCCTCACTTATCTAAGTTGATTTTTTTTTCTTTAACTTTTGGCCTACTTTGGTTAGTTGAGGTTGTAATCTCCCTGCTATTCCATTTCTTCCTTCTACTAGTTTTTTAGTGATTCAATCATTTACCGTTTTTGGTATTTACCCAAAACATTTTGATATGTAAACTTAACACATCAAAGTCTAAATCATATCTTTACCATCTTTCTTAACAACAAAACATCCTAATGTGTTATATCCAACCATCCTACTATAACTTCAATGCTTTCATTGTTATTAATATTTGATACAGTTAGTGTTTATTTAGACTTACATAGTTTTTTAACAAAATTTCTTTGATCTCTATTTTTTTCTAGCATCTTAATGCTTTCTTCACAGGTAATTTTCTTCATTCTTGAAGTACAGACATTTATGTGGTGCTTTAGGAAGTGGTGTTTTTTTTTTAGCTTTATTGATAGTTTGCATCTGTATGCAAAGATCTTAATATTACTTTCATTCGTGAAAAAATAGTTTTGTTGGGAGTAATACCTCTAGCTTACTAGCAATTTTTTTTCTCGTTCTATTATCTTCTGCCCTCAAATATTTTTGTTGGAAAGTCACTGTCATTTTAAGTGTCAATCACTTGTATGTAACATCTTTTTTCCCTGGCTCCTTTTATAAGCTCTATAGCTTCACTGCCTTTTGTCTCATTGTATACCTCTTAAAAAAATTTATCCTTGTCGGGGTTCACTGGACTTCCTGTAAATGTACATTAACATCATTCACCAATTCTGTGAAGTCCAAGCCATTATTTTTTTCAATATTAACTTTTTTATCTAGTCTCCGTCTGAAATGTTATCTCTTTCTTCCACATGTCTCTTAAACTTTCATATCTTCTATCTCTTTGTCACTTTGCTCCTGGCAACACACATTAGTGGGAACACTAATTTGGGATCAGTTAAAATAGCACAGTTTCTTTGAATATATAGTTATTGTTCCTTGTAGCCCCAAACTTGTTTAGATGTAGGATTATGATCAGAAAGTCTTAAGGGAAACTTTGTTCTACTTCCCTCATTGTTTTCTTTGTCAGAACATTTTTTTAAACTAGTTTGTTTGCAGAAGATGTTGCCCTTTATATGAGGTTTTGATGGTGATTTCAGTTTTGACCTATTTGCTTAGGTTCCAGGTTTTACTTCCTATCTCTCAAGCACTTTGGTCATTACATTCCAGAATCGAGGTCAGTAACTAGCAAAAGATAAGCTCCAGGGTAAATGCCAGTTCCAGCACTTGCTTACCATATGGATTACTATTTTATTATAGTGTCTGACCTCTGAGGAATATAGCTGCTTCCTCACCACCTAAGCCAAGAATTTAAAAGGCTGTTTCAAAATATGGCATCTATCGTTTTGGGATATATGCTTATAGGAAATGGATGAACCTGGATGTTTGTCATCCATATTGCCCTATTATTTTCTCCCTAAATTTAATTTTTGAAATGATGAACGTGCTATTGTACATAAATCTGTTTAAAATTAATTTTAAAGTAATGAGATGCCTGTATTTGTTAAATACTTACCTTTTCTGCTACTAGTTTTCAAAAAAAGTATGTAAGCTATAGGATTCTTAAAATAGCTCTAAAATATCAAGACCACATAGTAGAAGGTAAATTAACACACTAGAAACTGACACAAAGAATATAAGTTAAATAGTGTGTTCATCTTAAAAGAACCCAACTTAAAAGAACCCAACCCAAAGAATATAAGTTAAATACTGTGTTCCACTTAAAAGAACCCAAAGGCTATCAAAGGGTAATGGCAATCAAGAAACATAACGAGGAAAAATACTCAGACACAGGTTCTTCTTGGCATTTGGCCTGAAAATCTATGTGTACCATGGATCTTTATGTGATGAGACCCTTTGAAGAACAATGGACAAGAGTTTCCAATAGCCTTCTTAAATGGCAGAAACAGTAATACATGGCTAATTCTAATTTCCATTCTCAATGTCCATCATAGCATTTGACATCGACATTCATTGAAGGTATTCTTACAAGGAGTTAATTCAATTTGGACAAGGGATGGAACCTTCTGATAACTGCTTTAAAATAAGGAAAGAACGTGGAAAATTAGATACATTCATCATTATCAAGTCCCTAAAATAAGCAGGATCTATTTTGATAGATCTATCTACCTACCTATTTATCTATTCTCCAAATGGACCTTTCACAGGTATTGAAAAATAGTTAATTTTAAATTGAGTATTACAGTAAGTTTCTCAATTGTGGACTTACATAAGTTAAATGGAACAACTCTTCCAGCAATAGAATGTTCTTAATGTCATTATTATAATTGGAAAACATTAAGGGAAAAACATCAAATAACACCTTTTTTGTAACTTTTCCTACATAAGTTCTTTGTCTCCTCTTCCGGATTATAAGCTTCCTTTAAATTCTCCATAGCCTCTTTGTACTTGTGTTTTTCACAAAGAAAAATTCAACTAAAAAACTATGCTACATTATCAATTTTGTACTAGATCATTGAACTATTTAACACATTTCCTTATCATTAGAAGTTTTTTTTTAAAGATTATTTATTTATTCATGAGAGACAGAGAGAGAGAGAGAGAGAGGCAGAGGGAGAAGCAGGCTTCCCGCTGAGCAGGGAGCCCGATGCGGGACTCGATCCCAGGACCCCGGGATCATGACCTGAGCCGAAGGCAGACGCTTAACCATCTGAGCCACCCAGGCGCCCCAAGAAGTTAAAATCTGTTAGTTGACAAAGAACTATTGCCAACATAAGTTCATTCTCATGATTAATTGCACTTATTGTTAATATAACAAAAAATGAAAGGCAGTCATGTGTATTTAGTAAAATGCAAAGGTTATTACTTGAAAAATATAGAATTTAAACTTATCAGTTATAAAAATACAAAAAAATAATTTATTTACTATCATACACACCAATGATTTCAGAATTTTACGTTAAATTAAGAAAATAATACTGAGAAAAGTTGAGACAAAATATATAATTATTTGTGAAGAGTGTCTTTCTATCAGTATAAGAGTGTTATTGCAAAATTTCTAAAATCACTCTTAATTCAAAATATATTACAAAATAACCTATTGTCACTGTAAAATTTGACTTTTTTTAAGTTTACAATAATAAGTTACAATGAATCGTTTTCATTATGAGTAGCATTGTCTTTCTCCAATTAAAGGAAGGAATGGGGATCAATATCCAACCTCTCCATAACAGTTATTCATAAGTAAAATGTAGCATGGTCAAAACAATAAAATGTTATTTACATAATATGGTATTCTTCAATAGGGCTGCTATCAAACTGGTAAGGAAAACGTGACAATGGGTATACATCAGCACTGAAATTTTCCTAACTTTGTTAATATAATAAATCTCAGATATATATGTTTCTGTATATAAAATTTCCCTGTGTTTTTTTAAATATATGCACATATAAGTATATATATCAATGTTGTACGTGTGTATAGACTGGAGAGATCATAGTGAGGAGACAGAGGATATATATAAGGTAAAAATAAATCTGTACTTGTTTGTTTTTTACAATGAAAATATATACATTTTAATACTCTTTAGAACATAAATTGGTCATGATAGAAGTATGATCAATATTCACAATTGGAGTTTTCAGAAAGAGCTCATGTTTCTTAACCATTTTAGCGGCAAGACACAACAATAAGGATTCCAAGGAACAAGTACCTCAGAGGTGGGGCCTAGAGCTGACTCTGTGAAAAGATAGGAGGGTGAGACAGATTCAGGATCTGTGTATATATTTTAGTTTCAGTGTCTTGGTGGGAAGTTAAACAGCAACAGTAAGGAAAGTTGGGAGTATTTTGTCTGGTATCATAATATTTAGATATTGTAAGCAATATTATTTATAAACCAGTCAAATGAGTAGATGGGTTTAAAGGTTGGGTACCATCAGTGGTTGGATCACTCAATTATATGGTACCTGGATATATATATATATATAATACAGAAATACATTATACTTGGAGTGTTTTTCATTTTGTGGGGCATAATTAGAGATGTTTCTTTCCCAATGAGCCCTGATGAACAGGAGCTTCCAATGCTGCCTGGGGTCGGAAAGCAGTGACCAGAAAGAAGTAGAGTCACAAGAAATGGGATTATCATTCACGTCAGACCTGTGCTGTGGACAGAATCATGAGCCCCCCCATGGGAATACTTATCAGGAACGTTATTAAATCATGGCTTATTTTTTGTCCCAGGTGATAATAATAGTGACAATAATAATAATATAATAATGACAATAGCATATTTTCCAACCAGGTTCAATGTTAAGGTAAAAGGATGACTAAGACGTATTTCATTGCTTAGTATAGATGGTACAGAAAGAGCTCATGCAGAAAGACAGGCAGATGGAAATAATAAGCCAATATGGCTAAGTGCTATAAGGAAAGAGTTCTTCTGGAAACTCAAATAAAGCAGCAATTAATACACTCCTGGGTGTTAAGGAGAGCAAAAGTGGGAAGTGCCATTAGTAGGTGACTGAGGAAAAAGGCAGGAATGGCATGAACAGGAGCTCACGGACACAAAAATGAATAACACCTTCCCGGAACTCCTAAGCACATTGCGGCTACGCAGTAAGTTGTGTGAAGAGGAAGAGAAAATGCAAATAAAGAGGTAAATAAAACGGAATCTATGCATGAGACATTTTCAAGTCCATACTAAGAAATCTGGACAACATATTTATAAGTAATCAGTGGAGATTCATAAGCAAAGAAGCAAAACATGATCGCGTATAACATCTGTGCTTTCATGAGTCAGAGAACCACGTGAAAACTCCACTTAGCAGCAGAATGGGTGTCAGACGTGGAAGGCGGAGAAGTGGAAGGCAGAGAAGTCACCTACTTCAAGATAAAGGAAACTCACATAGCCCTGCTTATGAGCCAGGGACTGTGCTAGGCTTCGTTTAAGTATATGCTCACTGAATCTGCACAATAAACCCATGGGAGCAGATATAATGCCCATTTTATGTATTAGTTTACATTTCAGGAAAGTAGAACTGAGAGCCATACCCAGGTAATTCACCTGCTGCTACTTGGCACAACTAATGAAAGTGACTTCTGCTAAGGGATAGGCAATATTTCTTTCCAGAGCAGCAGATCGACTTCTGTCCAGCAAACTATCTTTCACTGAGTCCAAAGGTTATGGTTCATAGAATAGAGTATGAAAGAAAATAAAGAGCTAAACATCTCTGATTAGAATGCGAGAGAATTGCTAGGTGACCAAAGTGCAGCAAGGCAAGAGGAAGGGGAAGAAAGTGACTTCAAATGCACATGTTCAGGAAGGCAGGCAACTGATGCTAAAAAAAAAAAAAAATTCATTGAAAATATGGTGGTGTTCCCAAGTCTAAAAATAAAAATATTTAATAAACTGCCATACAAAAGCATGTCTTCTATGAGTCATCTAGGGGCAGTTCAAACGAAACAGTCATATTCCTTTCCTGAATGTACATGGAGCAGAAACAAGAAGAGTCATGGAAGAGGCAAGGAAGGTGAGTTAAGTATAAGGAGAAAGTTTCAGTCAGAGGAGACCTGGAGGAACTAAAGATTCTCAAAGGTTCTCAGAGATAGCAGGAGAGCAGGGGATTGGGGGGATGGGATCTCCACTAAATGTAGTTCAAGCAGGGTTTATTCAACCATCAAAGAGGAAGGGAATTCCCATTAACATCTGGGTTTTTATAAGAAAAACAAGGGCAAATATCCTGGTTAATTTACCAGATGGGCCAGAGCACCAGGCACTTGTTAAAAGCAGGGCCTCTGAATAACATGGACAGCTACCCAGGCTTATAAATCCCCTTTCCCTGGAAACAGGGAAACTCCATAGGAAAGTGTCATCCCTGATCTCTCTACCTTTACCATAAAACCCACCAAATCTTAATCTACAGTTTTGGAATAAATGCATGTTATATCTGCTCCTTTATTTGTGTTAACAATCCTATAAATGCACATCCTAGTGTTTTGGACTAACCCAGCCTCTAAATTCTTTTCATACTTTGTGGTCAGATTTAAGATACGCATATATTTGTGGTTAATGGAAAGTTAACAAAGTGCCTCAAATTCCCAAAAAGGAAAGATGATACAAGGCCATTACGTTTAAACTTTCCATTTAAATATTTTCTCCAGCAAGTAAATTTCAGAGCAAAAGGTTAACTTGATAATTCAATAAAGAACATTCTATTTTCTCAGTGACCTGAGTGCTAATATAATTAATAATGCATCATTTTATTTCACACAATATACGGGAATTAACTTCCAATTTCATTATAATGTTTCGTCAGGTGTAAACAGATACAGATTAGATGGCTTTTATATGTTACAGATTTAACTATGAAAAAATAATTTAGGTATTCTGGTAAGTAATCTTATGAAAGCTTATGGAAAGTAAAAATCTAATTTCTGAAAGAGGCAGACAAGAGACATGATTTTTCACAGACTTACTCTTTTCAACAGGTTGCCCATATCTGGTATGTTATAAAATTGCTCATAGTGGCCTTTTATACCCTTGCATTTGTAATATAGTGCTACTTAGGAAAGATAGACTATTCCAGGGAGAAACACCAAATCTCTAATAGGAAATGGTATACAGTTGTACTGAATTATCTGATATGGTTCTCCTTTGAATCAGATTTTAGCAATATTGTATTGTTCAACCAAAATCAGATCAATAGCTCACTGGAACAGCAGGAGTCAAAGAGAAAAACCTGTATTATTTTATGAGAAAAGATGAATTAGTCCAGTAAATGCAAACTCGCGTTCTCATTTATAGATCTGGACTCTAAGCCTTAAGCAGTTCAATATTTCATTGAAGAAAAACAAAAGACGGTTTCTATCCCACGTCGAAAATTCCTGCCCTGAGAAAGATGGCAGGTAATGTAACATGATCCCCAACTAGTTTCACATTGATGGTAGGAGCCTAAGTACTTAAACATAAACTCTAGATTTCACTCAAAAATAAGAATTACCAAATATGGGGTAACTAGAAATGAAACACTGCATTTGAGGTCAGGATGCAATTATAGACGCAAGGAAATGCTTTCTCTTTTGCATTGGTTGATGGGAGGATTTAGTGTGGTAATGTATTCAGGAGCACTTTGAGCTCAAAGTGGAAAAGCATTAAGAGAAAATTATTATTAGTATCCCTCTAGGAAGGAAATGTACACACCCCGATTCAGTGGATAAGACTAATATACAGAATTGTAGACTGCCACCAATGGCAACTTCCGCTCCATGGCAGTAGCATTCTGATGAGAATTCATTTCACAGTAAAATAAGAAGCATCTATACAAAGCTGTTAATTATAAAGGACTTTTTCACAAGCTTTATAGATAAAAGAATATGAAAGAATTCAAAATTGCAATGCAGTTTACTGGGTGAATGATATTGGGCAAGTAAATCACTACATCTAAACACTTTTACTTCATCTGTCATACGGTATGGAACACAAATGGTCATTTCAAGTATTGAATTTCCAACAAATGCCAAGAGATTTGCCTGAATGTATAATAATTCCTCAACATGCAGATAGAAAACCACTAGTGGGAAATCAAGGCCAGAGAGGTGTGCATAGTATCATATGTTTTTTTAAACTTCAAAGAGGAAAAAAAATGGAAAGCTATTTTTAAAAAGATGCAAAACTAACTCGCTTAAGTCAGACATGTAAATGAATAAGGTGCATGCATTTCACATTTGAAAGTCTGATATGTTTAGGAAAATGAATAATAAGCTCTGTGTTTAAAATATATAAATAAAGTGTATCTCTGAAAATAAAAGCCAAGATTCATTTTTCTGTAATACTCTGGATTATTAACATTTATCAGGGTTGTATTTTGTTCTCCTTGTTTTTTAAAGAAGATAAAGAATAGGGAGAGGACTCAGAAAAAAAATCAAAAGAAATCTATACAGAGATATAAAATAGTACCTTAAGGGAATGGCTCGCATTATTTGGCTTGAGATAAAGTAGCTAAATAAAAGTAAGATTAGACATCTGTTTTCTTTAGGATCTAAACTGAACTAGATGATTTCTTGAGATCCAATTTCCTTTTTCTGTGATCTATAAAGCTACTTTCTTCTAAAGTAAATATAAGTAAATATGCATATATTATATATATAGACACAGATATATATAGTTTGATAGGTGATATATAATTGATAACAAACATTAGCATTAATAACATTGCATATTACTTAAACACACACATACACACATTCACTGTTTCTCAAAGTGTAGACCCACAATCACACAAATCAGAATCACCTGGTTACTTTAAAATACAGATTCCTGAATACCTCCCTTCAGCCTAATGAATCAGACTCTTTGGAGTAAGATTTGAGAATCTATAATAAGCACACAAGATGGTGGGTATATGCACTGAAACTGGAGAACCACTGACGTATAGGAAGACATGCACATTTTTGTTGACTTTTAAAAAGGTCACTGTACTCATCACTAGCCTGAAAAGGAAAAAGAGCTTGGACAAGTGCACTGAAGAGTTATGAGCCAGGATTGACAGTCGCCTTCTGCTCACACTCTATTGGCTACAATTCAGTGCTCTGGCCACGCCCTATGTAAGGGTGTCTGGGAAATGTAGTGTAGTTGTATCCTCAAGGAGAGGAGACAGCAAGTCTCTGCCTAATTATAATTACATAGAAGACAGAGAAAAAAGATTCTTTTCCGATGTTTCACAAAATGTGGTTGACATAATTCCTGGAGTTTCCTCAATCCACCCTGACTGGATTAGAATCCCTGGTAGTGGGGCCTATAATCAACTTTCTCATGGGGCACCTGGATGGCTCAGTCAGTTAAGTATCCAACTCTGGATCTCAGCTCAGGTCTTCATCTCAGGGTCATGAGTTCAAGCCCGGTAAAAAAACAAAAACAAAAAACAAACTTGGTCAAGCTATTCTCAGACATCCTACAATTTGACAGTGGCTCTTAGCCAATGCTTCTCTCTCACTCTCTCTCTAACTCTTATTGTCTCCCATGTTTTCTCCCACGGGTAATTTTTAAAAAATTTTCCTCCTGATTTTCTAGAAAAAACAAAAACAAAAACAAACAGCCATTTTAAACATCATTTTGAGTACATTTTTTAATGAAGAGGTGTACCAGTGTTAATTCTTAAAATGAAGACTTTCTGCATGAAGACAATCTTAAATACCAAGTGAAGAAAGAAGTGCCCATGAGCTGATGCCAAGCACTTGAAGCTTCTCCTGTGTTTCCTCCACAAAAGCCTTGCTCTGTATGAAAGGGAGAAGACATCCAGAGTTATGGCTGTTTCTGTCTTATGGACACAGACAAATACATATCTACCTTAGCTATTTTTTCCTACTCAAAAGCTCTTCTAAAACAAATGCTTTTTTTTTTTTTTTTTTTTTTGCTGACGGATGGTTCTGTGACTCTTTCTTTCTAAGATAAAGCACCTAACAGTGTTCATTTACTTACCATTCGGTAACAGATAGCACCTACAACATAAGATGTGTACAGGATCTAGTAATTTCAATTACTCTCATCAAGACCAGTATCCTCAAAAATGACTAGAACAAACATATGATGACAAATTGCAAATTGATGATGATATTTTCAGACAAAGTTAATCTCCAAGTTCACTAATTCCTTCTCCCCCTTCTTCAAACTAAAATGAAGGGCAGTGCAAGTGTGTTCCCCAAGCAATACCACGGATTCATTAGGAAAGTATCTGTAACCTCAACCATTTCAATATGTTTTCTCAATAATCAATGAATGTTCTGATACATGCTCAGGTGCCTTGAACTGAAAAATTTCTTTGTGAAAGCAGGAAGATAGTTAGACTAAATTCAAATTCTAACAAATATTGATGGAGAATCTACTAGGTGCCAGGGACCTGTCAGAGAAAATATGCAGGACCACTGTTCCCATGGGCCTAAATAAGCAATATATTTCTATGGTGCATTCATAATCACAGACTTAAATCCTTATTCAGATCTAGTTTTTCATTGTTCAAAAAATATTATTTGTATGACAAAGGCAGTTGCATGAAAAATAGATTCTAAACGTTCTTCCAAACATAATCCATTTATACCTTTTTTGTAAATTACCTCTACTCCATTAAGAATCATTTTTGGCAGCTGTCATAATTTAAAATATCTCTACAATACTTTAATAACTATAAAGATATTTTTATTTTGTCTTTAAAACACTATTCAAAAAGTGGGGAGATCAATATACTAATTATATAATGAGAAAAAAAGTTATGGGATGTTCTTTGTTCAGTGGTTAAATAATGATGATACAAGTCTTTAACCAAATAGTATTAATTCACTTCTATTAATCTACCTCATTAAGTACTTTAATGTTCAAGGAATTTTCAATTAAAATAATGCTCACTGGCCATTAATTCATGCAATTAATACTAGAACACTACAAGTATTAATACATGTAAGGATCACAAAAGAAGCAAAAATTCTAATTACCATATTAAAAATGGAAAGTCATCCATTTTTAATCAAGGTTCTCCATCACATATAACAAAAATTTAATTAAAATTGCCCTTCTTGATTTGGCCCATTGTATATAAGCTGCTCCTACCTAGGGTCTACTCTTAGGTTATTCTATCACATTTGCTAAATTTGGCTGCATGATATTTTAAACTTTAAAATGGCAAAAACAAAACTAACATGAAATTAAAGGTAATAAAATGAAAAGAATGAAACAAATTATTCAAAACAGTTTGAAATACATATTAGACCAAGTGATGTTTTCTTTGTTATACATGTTTTTACATATCAACAAGAAAATGACAATCCAACAGAAGTTGTCAGAAAGAGAATTATGCTACAGCATTTCAGGAAAAAAAATACAAATCAGACAACCTATATAAAATAAAATGCCCAACCTCTCTCAAAGTTAATTTCAAACAAAACAAAAAATTATCTAACGTATTTGTAAACATTAAAGTATCCCTAATATTTAGGTTTGCTTAGCACATGAAAATGTGATAATCTCATAAAATATTGGTGAGTGTGAAAATATATACAATCATCTTGAAAGACAACAGTCAACAGCTACCAAAAATTTAAATTTACCTTCAAATTTGTAATTCCATTCTAGGATATACTTTTGCATTCAGTCAAAAAACCTCACTAGATCTTGCCTTCCTGGGTCCATTTGCTTGTTTTTCTTTCTTTTTTTCTTTTCTTTCTCTCTTTCCTTACTCTGCCAGGGTACATTTTCAAATAGCTTTCTTGAAATAGGTGTGTGGGAGAAAGTTTCCTAGTTCCTAGCATATGTGAAAACATCTTTGTTTTGTCCTTCTAAGGGAAAAATTATATCACTAAGATACATTCAAGGGTGAGATCATGTTCTTAAGTAGATGTAGATGATCAATCCAGTGGAATTTCAGCAACTTCTACAGTGATTTTACTTCCTCATGGGGTTTGGAGATACTTGTGATATGCAAAAATACTTGAGGAAAAGCTATTTTTAAAAGTAAGGGTGAGAGAGACTTTACTTAAGCAGGTAGCCCAACACTAAGATTTGGTCATCAAATTTAATGAAACACAGGCAAATACTACCTACTGAAGGATAGCCACGTGCTTATAGGTGGAGATCGTGGCTCCAGAATCTACATCTTTATTTTCATTTTCTTCTAAAGTATGTTAACCTTTGGCTCCCCAGTGCTCCTCCTCCTCTGAAGTCCCATCTCTTCCTATATGATATCTTTAGGGTACTATAGGGTGTATCAGTCACTTCCCTTGCTATTTAGGAGCTGACATCCAGAAGGTGTAAGAGAGGAAAAACAGAGCTTTCCTAACGGTACTGCCTAAAGCTAAGCAAATGTGAATCTTCAATTAGGACGTTCCCTATAATTTATTATGTTACAAAGAATATCTCAATTCACAAGAGTTGCCTAAATTCATTGTCTTCAGTTTTTAAGTTCAATTTCCTCCTCAGTATACTCTAATCTGTTTTCAACCCCCCCATTTGCTTCACCAAAACAGCTTTATGGAAAACTAATGATCTCCATTTTATTAAATCCAATGAATATTATTATGATACTCTTCAACTTCTCAGCATAATCAGTAACTATAAAATTCAGCCTCTATTTGGAGTTTGTTCTCGTCTCTGCCAGGAAAACACCCTATTTGCTGGTGTCCTGAATTATCTTCTATACCAGTTTCTTTGGGAGTTAATTCCACAAGAACCCTTGTTCATTATATACGTCTCTCCCCAGGTCAGTAGCTTTTAACCTTGGCTGCCCTTTAGATTTAACTTGGGAAAATTTAAAAATTAGATTTCCAGACAATGGGGCCCAGAAAATGTTTTCAACCTCTCAAAATGATCTTAATGTAAAGCAAGATTTGGAAATCACTGAAGCTGGTGAACTCAGCTATTCACATGCCTTCAATTCCTATTTGTACACTGACTCCTAGAGGATAGATGATTGATAGAAAGATAGATAGAAAGATATGATAGATAGACAGACAGAATCTGAGGAGAGTATATCTGACTGTCACAATATACTCCCCTCAGATTATCTATCCCTGAAATCATACCCCATAGGGTTAATGAAGATAAAACTAGCAGCAAATTTAAAGTTTGTTTTTCAGAGAAGTATTTCACCTTAATCAGCTATTTTATCTTTTCAAACCCCACTAACAAACCCACTAGCTGTCTCCACAGAAGCCTGGACTCGAGGTTAACTGATAGGGTTCCAGCCCAGGAACAAGAAAGGCCCTGCATTCCTTACCAGAGATAGTGAGCCCAAGACCCCATCCGGTTCATACTGGCTCTCAGAGCAAGCCCACAGGCCCTTCCCCTTGTCCTAAGATAACCTCCTGAGTCAGGGGCTGAATTTTGCCACGTTCTGATGTTAAGCCTCCACCCAAAATGAATATGGGATGTATGTTACATATGTTTGCTCAGTGTAGAGCTCTGTCTATCCTCATGAATAGTCATCAGTTTCCCCACCCTTTTCATCAATATGTATGCAATCTCAATCCCTGTGATTATAAAAACAAAACAAAACAAAACCTTGATCTCTCCCCCTTCGGGGAGGTGGAGGCAGATCTGAGGCTTGGCCTCCTGTCTCCTCCTTTGGCTGCCACACCAATAAACTTTTTCCTAGCTGCATACCTGAGGTCTCAGTGATTGGCTTTGTGGTATGTTGGGCAGATAACTTGGGTTTAATTACATCTCTGGATCTAGGTCTATCTATCCCAGACCCATTCTCAGAGCTCTATCCTCTTTGAGACATTCACTCTTTTTTGTTTTTTTCATTACCCACCTTTCCCAAGGAGACTAATATTTTTTTTCCTATTTGGCCCCATGAAATTCTAATACTATATATTTTATCTTTTTATGTACCATATACATTTCTGTGCTTTGCGTATAAAAAGAGTAAGGTCTTTTCGAAAAACTAACCAAGAAATGGTTTTCTCTCCTTTGGGGTTGATATCACTCCCATTGAGACCATATGGATAAAATGGATCATAGGAATTTTAAATTGTGAAAACATCACTGTTTCATTTTTCTTTTTTTTTTTGCTATTTATAAGAAAACGTTTTATTTTTATTTTTATTGTTATGTTAATCACCATTCATTACATCATTAATTTTTGACGTAGTGTTCCATGATTCATTGTGCATAACACGCAGTGCCCCACGCAGATGTGCCCTCTTTAATACCCATCACCAGGCTAACACTTCCCCCCACCCCCCCTCCCCTCCAGAACCCCCAGTTTGTTTTTCAGAGTCCATTGTCTCTCATGGTTCATCTCCCCATCTGACTTACTCCCCTTCATTCTTCCCCTCCTGCTATCTTCTTTTTCTTTTTTCTTAACATACGTTGCATTATTTGTTTCAGAAGTACAGATCTGTGATTCAACAGTCTTGCACAATTCAAAGCGCTCACCATAGCACATTCCTTTCCCAATGTCTATCACCCAGCCACCCCCTCCCTCCCACCACCCACCACTCCAGCAACACTCAGTTTGTTTCCTGACATTAAGAATTCCTCATATCAGTGAGGTCATATGATACATGTTTTTCTCTGATTGACTTATTTCACTCAGCATAACACCCTCCAGTTCCATCCACGTCGTTGCAAATGGCAAGATCTCATTCCTTTTGATGGCTGCATAATATTCCATTGTGTATATATACCACTTCTTCTTTATCCATTCATCTGTCGATGGACATTTTGCCTCTTGCCACAGTTTGGCTATTGTGGACATTGCTGCTATAAACATCAGGGTGCACGTACCCCTTCGGATCTCTACCTTTGTATCTTTGTGGAAAATACCCAGTAGTGCAATTGCTGGATCGTATGGTAGCTCTATTTTCAACTGTTTGAGGAACCTCCATACTGTTTTCCAGAGTGCCTGCACCAGCTTGCATTCCCACCAACAGTGTAGGAGGGTTCTCCTTTCTCCGCATCCCCACCAATATCTGTCGTTTCCTGACTTGTTAATTTTAGCCATTCTGACTAGTGTGAGGTGGTATCTCATTGACGTTTTGATTTGGATTTCCCTGATGCCGAGTGACGTTGAGCACTTTTTCATGTGTCTGTTGGCCATTTGGATCTCTTCCTTGGAAAAATGTCTGTTCATGTCTTCTGCCCATTTCTTGATTGGATTATTTGTTCTTAGGGTGTTGAGTTTGATAAGTTCTTTATAGATTTTGGATACTAACCCTTTATCTGATATGTCATTTGCAAATCTCTTCTCCCTGTGTTCTCCTTTAGGATTTTGATGGACTCCTGTCTCACGTTTAGGTCTTTCAACCATTTGGAGTCTATTTTCATGTGTGGTGTAAGGAAATGGTCCAGCTTCATTCTTCTGCATGTGGCTGTCCAATTTTCCCAACACCATTTGTTGAAGAGACTGTCTTTTTTCCACTGGATATTCTTTCCTGCTTTGTCAAAGATGAGTTGACCATAGAGTTGAGGGTCCATTTCTGGGCTCTCGATTCTGTTCCATTGATTGATGTGTCTGATTTTGTGCCAGTACCATACTGTCTTGATGATGACAGCTTTGTAATAGAGCTGGAAGTCCGGAATTATGATGCCGCCAGCTTTGCTTTCCGTTTTCCATAATCCTCTGGCTATTCGGGGTCTCTTCTGGTTCCATACAAAGTTTAGGATTCTTTGTTCCATTTCTTTGAAAAAGTGGATGGTATTGTGAGGGGGATTGCACTGACTGTGTAGATTGCTCTAGGTAGCATTGACATCTTCACAATACTTGTTCTTCCAATCCATGAGCATGGAACGTTTTTCCATTTCTTTGTGTCTTCTTCCGTTTCTTTCATGAGTATTTTATAGTTTTCTGAGTACAGATCCTTTGCCTCTTTGGTTACATTTATTCCTAGGTATCTTATGGTTTTGGGTGCAATTGTAAATGGGATCGACTCCTTGATTTGTCTCTCTTCTGTCTTGTTGTTGGTGTATAGGAATGCCACTGATTTCTGTGCATTGATTTGATATCCTGCTACTTTCCTGAATTCCTGTATGAGTTCTAGCAGTTTTGGGGTAGAGTCTTCTGGGTTTTCCACATAAAGTATCATATCATATGCAAAGAGTGAGAGTTTCACTTCTTCTTTGCCGATTCAGATGCCTTTTATTTCTTTTTGTTGTCTGATTGCTGTGGCTAGGACTTCTAATACTATGTTGAATAGCAGTGGTGATAGTGGACATCCCTGCCGCGTTCCTGACTTTAGGGGGAAAGCCCTCAGCTTTTCCCCATTGAGAATGCTCTTTGCTTTAGGTTTTTCATAGATGGCTTTTATGATATTGAGGTATGTATCCTCTATCCCTATACTCTGAAGAGTTTTGATCAAGAAAGGATGCTGTACTTTGTCAAATGCTTTTTCTGTATCTATTGAGAGGATCATATGATTCTTATTCTTTTTTTTGTTACTGTATTGTATCACGTTGATTGATTTGTGGATGTTGAACCAGCCTTGCAGCCCAGGGATAAATCCCACTTGGTCATGGTGAATAATCCTTTTAATGTACTGTTGGATCCTATTGGCTAGTATTTTGGTGAGAATTTTTGCATCCATGTTCATCAAGGATATTGGTCTGTAATTCTCCTTTTGATGGGGTCTTTGTCTGGTTTTGGGATCAAGGTAATGGTGGCCTCATAAAATGAGTTTGGAAGTTTTCCTTCCATTTCTATTTTTTGGAACAGTTTCAGGAGAATAGGTATTAATTCTTCTTTAAATGTCTGATAGAATTTCCCTCGGAAGCCATCTGGCCCTGGGCTTTTGTTTGTTGGGAGATTTTTGATGACTGCTTCAATTTCCTTAGTGGTTATCGGTCTGTTCAGGTTTTCTATTTCTTCCTGGTTCAATTTTGGTCGTTGATACATCTCTAGGAATGCACCCATTTCTTCCAGGTTATCTAATTTGCTGGCATAGAGTTGCTCATAATATGTTCTTAGAATTGTTTGTATTTCTTTGATGTTGGTTTTGATCTCTCCTCTTTCATTCATGATTTTGTTGATTTGGGTCATTTCTCTTTTCTTTTGGATAAGTCTGGCCAGGGGTTTATCAATCCTGTTAATTCTTTCAAAGAACCAGCTCCTAGTTTCGTTGATCTGTTCTATTGTTCTTTTGGTTTCTAGTTCATTGATTTCTGCTCTGATGTTTATTATTTCTCTTCTCCTGCTGGGTTTGGTTTTATTTGCTGTTCTTTCTCCCACTCCTTTAGGTATAGGGTTAGGTTGTGTATTTGAGACCTTTCTTGTTTCTTGAGAAAGCCTTGTATTGCTATATACTTTCCTCTTAGGACTGCCTTTGCTGTATCCCAAAGATTTTGAACAGTTGTGTTTTCATTTTCATTGGTTTCCATGAATTTTTTTATTTCTTCTTTAATTTCCTGGTTGACCCATTCATTCTTTAGTAGGATGCTCTTTAGGCTCCATGTATTTGAGTTCTTTCCGGCTTTCATCTTGTGATTGAGTTCCAGTTTCAAAACATTTTGGTCTGAAAATATGCAGGGAATGATCCCAATCTTTTGGTACCGGTTGAGACCTGATTTGTGACTCCTAGGATGTGATCAATTCTGGAGAATGTTCCATGGGCACTAGAGAAGAATGTGTATTCCATTGCTTTGGGATGAAATGTTCTGAATATGTCTGTGAAGTCCATTTGGTCCAGTGTGTCATGTAAAGTCTTTATTTCCTTGTTGATCTTTTGCTTCGATGATCTGTCCATTTCAGTCAGGGGGGTGTTAAAGTCCCCCACTCTTATTGTATTGTTGTCAATGTGTCTCTTCGCTTTTGTTATTAATTGCCTTATATAATTGGCTGCTCCCATGTTAGGGGCATAGATATTTACA
>NW_027397074.1:16705374-16714796 GCF_003265705.2 Callorhinus ursinus | reverse complement strand
GGGGGAGGTAGGGGAGTCTCCCCAGATCTGCCGCTTGTTCGGTCCCTGCTGGAGGAGCAGTGGCCCAACTGGGCCGCGGATCACAGTTTATGGCCACCTGGAGCTGAGAGCCCACGTCTCGGCTCCGTCTCTGCAGCCGGCTTCCCTGCTCCGATACCTGGGAGCTCTGGCGCACTCAGGCACCCCCAGTTTTTCTGTGACCCCGAAGGTCCTGAGTCCACACTGTCCCGCGAGGGTTCCACCCCCCGCTTAGCCACTGGAGCGACGTCCCTCAGCGAAGCCGACTTCTAGAAGTTCCGATTTTGTGCTCGGCGGCTCTATCACTTGCCAGAAGCGGCCGACAGAGGCCCCCTCCCCCGCCGTCTATCCTCCCGAATATCGCCTTGTATTCACTTCTCCGCACGTCCTACCTTCCAGTAAGTGGTCGCTTCTCTGTTCAGAGAGTTGTTGCTACTCTCCTCTTCGATCTCCTGTTGAGTTCGTAGGTGTTCAGAATGGTTTGATCCGTATTCTGCTGAATTCCTGAGACCAGACAAAACCCAGGTCTCCTACTCCTCCGCCATCTTCCAAACATCACTCTTTCTTCTCAGATAAGATCCCTCTAAGAATTTTTACGTATCAGTAAAAGTCACTAAACATCCAATTAGCTACAAAAGCCAAACATCTGGAAGGCATCCTAGCCATCTCCTGCTCCCCAGATTCTTATGCTAAACCACACAATCCTTTCTGTCTTACTTCCTGAATATCTCAGGAATCTGGCAACATTTTGCCACCACCCTTTCCACTGTCCTAACATACCACTGCCTGACTACAGCCAACAGAGTGACTTTTGGCCTTGATATATTGAAGAATGAGTATGATTCTGATTGGTAGAGAAGTGTACAGCATTTGGACACAACTGCATATGTTAAGATATGGAAACAGGAATTTAAGTGGTCTATTAGGAGATGGTAGAAAAGATAATTGAGAAAGAGGGTAAATTAAGTCACCACATTTAGACAACATTTCAGTATTTCTAGTTCTTATCAGTCAATATCTACATAGAATCCTATTAGTCATTTTGTTTTGTTTGATTATTATATTTTCCCCAATAGCCTCTTTATAATTCCCTGTACTACCTCAGAAGATGTTTTCAAGGTGAAACTCACTATGTTATTTTCTGTCTAAATTACTTATTTTTTAAATTCGTATCTCTAACATTCCAGTGTAATCAACATTAATTCCACATACCATTTCAAATACTTTTAAAATGGTGTATCTTTTACTACCAATTCTAGATTACTTATATAAAGATTTCATTGGAGCTAAAGTACCATATTGACATCTCCTGGAAATCGGCTTATGTGCTAGACACTGCATGTAATTAAGAAAAAGAAGATACCATGGTCCATATTTTCAAGGAGCTTATAGCCTTTTGCAGGAGAGATGATTAAAAACATAAACTTAACAGCAAACAATATAAGGTAGAATTCTACTGAGTGCAACAAGAGAGTAGAACAGTGAGGAAGCCAATGGATTATAATGGACCTGGTGGTCAGAACACAAGATGATAGAAAAGATAAGGCTCGGCTTGGGGTCACCAAAAATGCCTAGGATTTGGGTGCTGGATAAATGACAGAGACACAGACATTTTGCTTAAAGGATAATTGTAAACAAAGGCATAGATGTTAGAATGAGCATCAGTAGTTCATCTGAATTCCAGAATCTTGGGCTCATTAGAGGGAACAAGAGTGCATTTAGAGGAATAGAAAATAAATTCAGCTAAATTAGATGCAACCAGATTGTAGAGGGTTTGGAAAGAGAAGTCTAGATCTGATATACAGAAAAGAGTCACTCAGGAGACTAGTTCAAGAGAAAGCAGTAATCTGGCAGGCTCAAAAGACTGGAGAGAGCAAGAAAGGCTTGAGTCCAAGATGTTGTTATGATAAACTGGTTTGTCATGGTAGCTGGGAAAGAAGAAAAAGAAATGGACTTGAGAAAAATAAGAAGTGGTTTTCATCAGCAGACATGCAAATCAAATCTTCCTAATAGGGGAATTAGCAGTTAGCATGGTAGAAAAGTCATAGATTCTAAAGCACTATTTGAATTTTTCCTAGATCCACTACTTGTTATCTGGACAATATTTGCCTCTGCCTATTTAAACTCCCTTAATCTCAATTAAATGTGTTTACCTTTCTCACAGTATTTCAATAAAAAAAAAAGCATGCAAAATTCCTAGTTGAGTTTCCATAAAACACAAGAAATGTTTTGTTTTCCTAATAAAAAAATTTAATTATATTTGACTATGAACATTGTTCACCATGGAAATCAATGACATACCTTCTGTAAACTGCAACATTTCCTACATACTATTTACTTTACTTCAGTTTTCACTTTTATCATAGTTCTCATTTAGATAGGGCATTCTCAGATGGGAATTTTGAAATTGGAAAATGAAAAACCCTAAAAGTACTATCACATTGTTTAACGAAGTTTAAATATATATTTTACTTACTTATGTTTCTTTATTGTATTTGCATTTTCCTCAGATTCACTAGAGTATAGTATAATTTTTCTGTTATATATCATTCATGCATTTTGTATTTCCTTTTAATTGCTATTGATTAATTGAAAATTTTAAAAAGCCTATTTCCTTTACTGTTTTCAGGACTTTGATATTGCCTTCTATTCCTAGGTAAAGAGCACTTACACTTTTCTAATATAATAACAATATGTTTCCTCACCCTTTTCCCAATAGTTGTACTGGACTTAAGAGGCTTCTAATATGCCTGCCATAGGCCTCAGTTAAGATTCTTTTGCATTTGCATTAGAGTTCACAGAGACGGTTCAAATTACCATACTTGACCTTCCTTAATCACCTCAGTGAGAATGAAAGATAGCATGTTTTATTTCCCAAGTACTTTTACCTCACTGCAGAAGCAGTGACCATATATCAATTACTTATTCCTCAGTGGCTCCTGAGTTTATTTAAATATCAGTTTATACTGTTCTCCCAATCTTAAGATCTGATTTAGAATTACCAATCCTTTCATCAGAAATTGTTTGAAGTTAATGTGGAATTTAATATAATAAGAAGCAAATGATATTAAATCATTATCTCATCACTAAAATTTACTAACACAGTTAATATCCTTCCTTGTGGCGAATGTATTAAGTATTAATATCTAGTCACCATCATCAGTAACAATTATAAACAGAAAAAAATCTTAAAAAATAAACAAAGTAAAGGTCCAAAAATAATGTTCTAGCTTATATAACAAATGATTCAGGAATATTTTGCTTATGTATATAACATTTTCTTTTTGCAATGTGTAACTGTTTAGATCAGGGAGATAAAAATAGTTCTTGATCACTTGCATTTTGAACAAAACATCAAGATTGACTCCCTCTGGCATATCTTCCAATACTTTTGTGTACTAGAGGATACAGAAAGCTAAAATCTACATTGTCAAGACTCCCTTGCAGCTACATATCTGAGAATGACTTAGGATCTGACAATATTTTTATTCGGATTTGAATTAAGGTTGGAGATGGAGGCAATGGCTTAGACACAGATATTTTCAGCTGATACAGTTCTAAAAGTATGGAAGGACAGTTTCCTGATCTCTGAATCTCAGATAAGACCAATAGGAAGTGACCATTTTCCAATTGCTTAACTTTCTGATGATGACAATTGAACAGAATACATGGAGAACATGCTCTCTACTGGAGTGATGGTGACCAACTCAGAGCCTAGTCCTTCAGCCTTTCCAGCTACTTTATAATTGTGTATTTCCTTATTTTTTAAAACATTTCTTTTTTTTTAAAGATTTTATTTATTTGACAGAGAGAGACACAGCGAGAGAGGAACACAAGCAGGGGGAGTGGAGAGGGAGAAGCAGGCTTCCTGCGGAGCAGGGAGCCTGATGCGGGGCTTGATCCCAGGACCCTGGGATCATGACCTGAGCTGAAAGCAGACGCTTAACGACTGAGCCATCCAGGCACCCCAAAACATTTCTTCTTAAAATTGCTAGCCTGGTTTCAATGATCTGAAGTTGACTTCTACCTGATGCATTCCCCAAATCCAGGAGGAGCCTAGATAATAAGAAAAGCTTTGGCTGATCCTGTGACTTGCTTCTGCTCCTCAGAAAAGCATGGAGAGATCTTGCCTTCTCCACAACACCCCTCTGGTCTCCACATCAGTAATATCTTCAGACCTATCCCTGGATTAAACATGCAATTTCAGCAGTCCTTTATTCTCAAAACACTTCACTACACATTTGCTAATACCAAAAAATATATTTAAAGAAGGCTACACCTCCCATTGCCACAATTAAAACTTAAAAACAGAACTTAAAGTACGAATTTTGGTAAAGTATGTATTTAGTTTATAAGCTATTTGTTTTGGCTTATGATTACACAAAGGAAAAATAAATGATTGTCAATATTTATTCTCCTTCCCTTATGGGGAGAGAAGAGGTGTTCAAAAAAAGAGGAGGTTTTCTAACACCCAAAGGAAGAAGTCACCAGAGATGGAGGGTGTTGAAAGTGCCATAAAGATCAATGGAGAGCTGATTAATAACTTGTTAGTTTTGCCTACAGAAAATACCATTCAGTTTAAAAGTGATGGGTTATTGCTATGAGCTGAAAGACTAAGGAATGAGTCCCAGGATAGGCTTGCCTGGTAAGGAATAAAAGGGACTGGGGGAAAGGTAAAGATGCTTCAAAGATTAATGTCATATTTTACAGTTGGGGCTGATGCCAGCACTACTCTCCGAGGAATTACGGTGAAAAACTCAAAAATATCCATAAGCCAGTATGAGCACTTCGATATGCTTTTGTCCCATTATTCTGATTAAGAATTATCTTATTATCAAGATGTTCTCTAAGATGAAAGCATGTAATTTTTACAAACATCTTGTTTTTTTTAGTACATTACAGGGTTGAACTTAAAGAGGAAAAACAGACTAAATATGTGTATATAGCAATGCATCTTCAATAAGTGATTCTTCTCACTTCACTAAAAAAGTAAAATAAATGTGTTTCCCTTGTGATATACCTAGACTTAAATCATTAAAATGAGGTTTCCTTCTTTTTTCTCCCAGAAGGAACTGACATCTAAGAAATCTTTGAGTTCTTTTCCAACCAGTATTTCAAAAGCTATTTTCCTAGCTGAAATCTAGATTTGGCTTCACAGATTCAACCACTGACTTCAAAGATAGCTCTAAATTTGACTCAATATGTTTTCCTGTCTTTAGATATGCTGTAAAGCATCTAAGATTAATAGGAAACGTGAATAAAAAGGTCTTGGGTCCTGAAAACATCAATAAGGGCAGTCAGCCAATTGAAGCTGGCGGTGGTTGGCCATGGTGTTAAGTCAAATAAATTGCCAATGGCAAAGAGCTGATGGATGGAATATGGGTATGTGCCTGCATGGTTAAGATCCACTTCTCCAACTCCTTCCATTCTGTTCTCTGCATATCTTCTGAAAATGATGACAAAAGAGATATGAAGAATTTTTCCTACTTGGAAAACGAGGAGATGATAATTATTAGCTGACATAATAGCAGTGACAAATAATAGCCTTCGCTGCACTCAAAATGCCCTTATTCCATCCTAATTCTTGCTTTCTCATAATAGATAAACATGGCCAAGTTGGTTCATGGGCTAATCAATGAGCAGTGAGGGGAACTGGACAAGTTCATGATAATTATAGCATCCAGATAAGGGATGGAAGGAGGAGAAGGTAGATGTGGTCAAGCTTTTGGTAAAGGGATGCCATTTACAAAAGCTAATTCTTACCTCAACATTCCAAAACACCCTGGAATGGCAGCATACACTGCTAAGGAAAAAAAAGTCTAATATATACTTACCTATATAGAGATAAGTTCATGGATATTATGTATAAATTATATATACATGTTATAGTATAGGTTACTATACAAACAAATTACATATTATACAGCTAGTAGTTAACAGTTAAAGCTCTGAAAACTTAGTTTCAGTCAGACTGTACCTCTTGCTATGTGGCTTGGTACAGGTCACTTAACTCGTCTATATTTCAATTCCATTGACTGTAAAGTGGATTTAATAATAGTAACTATCTCATAAGATTGTTCTAAGAATTAAATGAGATGAAACTTGTTAGGCACGCATAAAGACAAGAGAAATGAGTTTTCTTATGGTTGTTGTCTTTGCTTTATTGCATTGTACAAATTACTACAGAGTTATATGATTTCAAGTTAAATTTATTCTTTTTTTTTTTAAAGATTTATTTATTTATGCATTTTGACAGAGAGAGAGAGACACAGCAAGAGAGGGAACACAAGCAGGGGGAGTGGGAGAGGGAGAAGCAGGCTTCCTGCTGAGCAGGGAGCCCGATGCGGGGCTCGATCCTAGGACCCTGGGATCATGACCTGAGCCGAAGGCAGATGCTTAACGACTGAGCCACCCCGGTGCCCCTCAAGTTAAATTTATTCTTAATTATGTCAATGTTATACCTTTACTTAGAGTCTCCTCAACCAGTTGCTCTTTTCTCATATTTTTTCCGTACTCATTATTCAACACATGAGGGTCTCCTTTGTGTATATACTACCCCTGGGAAAAGTGCACAGTTCTGCTATACTCATCTCATGGTGCACTCTATCATGTTCTACTCACAGAAACACTCAAGGGTCTCTTATAAACAGAAAGAATGTGCTTTGCTGTAATCAATGCTAAGTCCATTATCAGAAACCAACTTAACCAACAAACCAAACTTTTTACTAAGTTGTAAAGTTAAGATACATTTTTAAGGAAAGGTAAAGCTAAATATGTTAATTTAGTAACTCATTAATGTGCAACAAACCACCCAAAATTTTGTGAATTAAAGCAATGATTTGTTATTTCCTACGGTTCTGTGCATTAGGTGAGTTCAGCTGAGGGGTTGTTCTATTCCAGGTGACACTGGCTGGCATTACACACTTGGGTGCATTTCACTTGGCTGCGGGGATGGGCTGAAAAGCACAAAAGGGCTTCACTCACGTATCTGGGGCCTCCATAATTCCTTCATGTGGTCTCTTTTTCTACACATGACTCATTTGGTCTTCCGACAGCATGGTGGTATCAGGGTAGATATACCACTTACATTGCAGCCGAATGCCCCCATGTTGAAACTGAAAATATTTAATCTTCTTGCAGGCACCCCTTCCACATTTTGTTGACCAAAATGAGTCATAAGCCCATCCTAAATTTAAGAGGAGAATAAATAGACACCACCTCTTGCTGGGAAAGCAACATACATGGGAAGGAAAATCATTAATTGGGCTCATCTGTATAGACTCTATCATAGACAGTCATTACTTTAATAGATTTTTAGAATATTATTTTTAATTATAATAATTAAAGCTAGAGTTTATTAATGATATGATGAAATTAGAAATATTATTTCCCAGTCTTTTTTTTCCACATTAAAAATAGATAAGATAAAGAGATTTACCAACAAGATTTGTGGATCATTTAGTCTAACTCATATAGCTTTTTTTAACCAACTGCTCATTATGAACCAGACACTGAACCAAACAATTGGCATATAAAGATGAATGAAAAAAGTGAAAGAATTCAATATTACAATATTTTTAGAGGAATGTATAAAACATACCATTTTAGAAAAATGTGTTAAGTATTATAATTTGGGTAAGGGCAAAATACCACCATAACTGAGAGGGGAAGAACGACACTCAGACTGAGCTGGAAAAAGGGCCAGCGAAGATTCTCTAGTCTAGATGACATCTCTAGTCTAGATGACATCTCAAAAAGAGAGAAAGAAGAAAAGATCATTCAAGGTACAGGTGACAGCAAGATCAAAGACTAAAACTCTGTGAGAGCACAGGGGACATAACAACCTAGGTACTGGCACTGCATGGGGTGGGGGGCCATGTCAAGTGTGAGACACAGAGAAGCTAGACCTTAAGTTCTGGCAAAATAGAGAGAGAAAAACAGGGTAGAAAATTGAGGAATTTAAGGTCCCAGGAGTTTCTTATTTTTATTTTTGTTCCTGTTGGTGGTTAGTGATAGTGATTTTTCTTTAAGTTGACTTAAATATTTTTGATGGGCTGAGAAGAAGGAACCTAGAAGGAAATAAAGTTTAAAGATTTTCATTAATCACTCCTTATACACCTTCTGAGACCCTCAGCCTTAGCCTCATATGTTTTTCAGGCCCTTGGCCACTTGCTCCTCCAGAGCTGCCAATGCAGTGAATGATCCTCAGTGGGCTCACAGGGGCCTCGTGCCTGAGACCTACACCAAATCTCTGGTTCTTCCCACTGCATCTCAGATGAAGCCCAACCATGGGATTTCACTTCCCCAGAGGCTACCTAAAAGGCCAGATGATCCAGGTGTGTTAACATCAGTACATTGACTGATGGGAATTGGAAGGAAGGAGGACACCAACAGGTAAGTTCTCTCTGCATGCTCTGTGATGAATATTCCCCCAGAGGTACATTTTCTGTACATCCTCTCTGGAGAGAACTCATTTGCTATCATCTAGTGTGTCACTCTGGGAGCCAACTGTGTACACTGTCTCATTCTGCCTGGTCCCACTTTCCACTTCCTTGGCTCTGAGACTGCACATCTCAATAACCACACTACCATTTAAGTCTTACTTAAGGCTCTGCTTTCTAGTAAACCTCAACCAAGACAAAAACAGAATCCGTAGCAGAGATAAGGCATATATAAATTCCTTGTCTCATTCATTGCAACAAACGTTTATTAAATGCTGATTGGCTCATTATGTCAGGCATTTAAGCTAGCCATTTGAATGATGTAAATGAATCAGAAAGAGTCCCTACCCTCAAGACACTGTTAGAAGGGAGACAGGTATAAAAACAAGTAGAAAAAAAAGTATTCTTCATGTTACGAAAAAAATATGAATGCAGGGGCATGGACTTGCAAAGGGAGAGTGGTCAATTCAATTCAGGGTGTGCGCAGGTGTTTGTCTACATGGGGAAGGGCAGAAAACAAGAGGGGAGATATCTGTATTTGCCCAAACAAGGTAACTGCTGAGCCAAGTTTTAAAATGTGATTCAGGAGTGCAGGGGGTTGACAAAAACTAAAGGAGTTCGTGACCATTCAATCAGCCATGCAAGCAATATTAAAGGGAGCACTTCGAGCACAAAGGAAAGACTAAAAGTGACAAAGACAAGAAAGGATCAGAGAAAATCACCAGAAACAATAACAAGCTCGGGAGAAGAGATATGTAACCTACAATGGTAGAAATATTAGATTGGGAACACATCTATCCACAGAGACCTGGCAGGCCAGAAAGGACTGGCAGGATATCTTCAGAGCACTAAACGAGAAAATATGCAGCCAAGAATACTATATCCAGCTAGGCTCTCATTGAAAATTGAAGGAGAGATAAAAAGCTTCCAGGACAAACAAAAACTAAAGGAATTTGCAAACAC
>NW_027397074.1:16539336-16702374 GCF_003265705.2 Callorhinus ursinus | reverse complement strand
GTCAGAAGAGAGAATAGTAATACTTTTTTGGACAAACTAGACATTTTTGTTCTTGTATTGTTTTTATCCTGCTTTGGTATTACGGTAGTATTGGCCTCATGGAATGATTTTAAATGTGTTCCCTCTACTCTATTATTTGTAAGATTTTGATTAAGATTGTCATTAATTTTTTTTTTTAATGTTTAGCAGAATTCACCAATGAAACCATGCGGTCTTGGGCTTTTCTGTGCTGGGGGAATTTTGATTCCTAATTCCTAATTTCTGAGAAAATTTCCTGTCTCTTGAATTTAGGATTCACGATTCAATCTTGGCAAATTGTGAGCTTTTAGGAATTTATCTGTTTTGCTTTTTTTTTTCTAAGTTATCTGATTTGTCAGTATATAATTGTTTAATCTGTTTTCACACTCTCTACTTCTGTGGTGTCTGTTGTACTGTTTTCTCTTCCATTTCTCATTTCGGTTTTTGAGTCTTCCCTCTTTTTTTCTCAGTGTAGACAAAGCATTGCCAATTTTATTTATTTTTTTTTTGGAAAAACTGGTTATTACTTTCAACGTTATGCTATTGTTTATTCTGGTCTCTATTTTATTTATTTCTGATTTTTTTTTGTTATTGCCTTCCTCTACTAAATTTCAGCTAAGTTTCTTTTTCTAGTTCCTTGTGGTATAATGTTTATTTGAGCTTTTTGTCTTATTACAAGCATTTATAGCATAAATTTCACTCTAATATCTGCTTTTGCTGCCTCCCATAGGTTTTGGAATATTGTGTTTTGTCTTTTGTTTTGAGACATATTTTGATTTGCCATTTGATTTCTTATTTGGCCCATTGTTTATGTAGTAGTATGTTAACATATATTAAATACTGTAATATTTACATTGTAGATTTTCCAGCTTTATTGTTGATCTTTAGTTTTATACCATTGTCATTGGAAAATATACTTGGTATGATTTCAGTCTCCTTAAATTTTATTGTTATGTCTCTTTGTATGTGATTTAACCAGAGGATTCTTCGGTGTGTACTTGAAGATAATGTGTATTCTATTTTTCTTGGACGGAATGTTTTATATATTTTTAGAATCATGTATTCTGAAGTATATGTCAAGTAAAAAAAAAAAGTTCTTCCTAAAAATAATAATAACTTTAACTGAGACTACTCATTTAAAATAAAGCATATCATTTTGTTAAAAAAAAGAAGATAGTAGGAAGGGAAAAATGAAGGGGGGGAATCGGAAGGGGAGACGCACCATGAGAGACTATGGACTCTGAGAAACAAACTGAGGGTTCTAGAGGGGAGGGGGCTGGGGGGATGGGTTAGCCTGGTGATGGGTATTAAGGAGGGCATGTACTGCATAGAGCACTGGGTGTTAAACGCAAAGAATGAATCATGGAACGCTACATCAAAAACAAATGATGTAATGTATGGTGATTAACATAATAAAATAAAATTAAAAAAGAAATTAAAAAATAAAATAAAGCATATCAGAGGAGAGGTGGTGAGGAAGGTTGGGTGAAATTGGTGTTGGGGATTAAGAGTATACTTATGATGATGACCACCGAGTAACGTATAGAATTATTGACTGAGTGAGTATATCACCTGAAACTAACATGACACTGTATGTTAACTATACTGGAATTAAGATTTTTAAAAACTTAAAAAAAATAAAAGAGGGGCACCTGGGTGGCACAGTCATTTAAGCATCTGCCTTTGGCTCAGTTCATGAACCAGGATCCTGGGATAGAGTCCTAGGGGAGGCTCCCTGCTCAGCAAGGGTCTGCTTCTCCCTATCCCACTGCCCCTACACCCACTGTGTTTTGTTTTTCTTTTCTCTCTCTCAAATAAATAAATGAAACCTTTTTTTAAAAAGGGGGAGGAGAAAAAATAAAATTTAACATGATTCAGTCACTATGTTGTACACCTGAAACTAATGCAACATTGTGTGTCAACTATACTTTAGTTGGAAAAAAAAAGAAAAGAAAATGTGATTCAGTACAAGAAGCCTCAGAGATAAAGAAGATGTAGTCTTACCCTTCAGACACCTGTAGTCTAGTGAAGGAGACAGGCATAAGGTGGTGATTTTTCATGAAATCTGCAACACTGGTCTCCCTCTACTTCCAACTGCCAAGCCTAATGCTGCCTCCAGAATGTGCACTGCCTTTTCCATCTGCTTGCAAGTCCTGCTGCCTAGTCCCAGCATGATTTGCTCCCCAAGCTATCTCATCTCACTTTCTACCAAATCTTGTTTTATTGTTGTGTAGTTGTATAGCAACAATGACTATATGAAATTGCATTTTTTATTATTTGACTTATTTCCTGTTTCCAACCATTAAAATGTAAGCTCCATGAAAAATAAGAACTTGTTTGTCTTACTCTTCAGTGTAACTCCAATCCTTGGCACCTAGTGTTCAATAATTACCTGCTAAATGAATGAAAGTCTCTTAAAAAGACAAAATAATTACCAATTGAGATTCAAGCTATGAATGGGCCTAGTAAAGGCTAGAAAGACAACCAGCCTTTTCTGGAAGACAAGGGAAGGATTCTCTGAGGAAGGGTTTCTTGAGCTAAGATCAGGAAAAATAAGCATTAAGGAAGCCAAGATGTGGAGAACAGAGGGGCAGGAGTATCAGGGCATTCTAGGGAGAGGGAAGAGCATGCAAAAAGCCGTGAGCCGAAAGGCAGAATAATGCATTCCAGTATCTGAAAGAAGGTAGGTTTGGCCAGGGTTCAAGGAGCAAGGGAGAGGTAGGATGAGATGAATCTGGAGGGAGAGGTATGGATCAGGCTGCTGAAGGGTCTTGTAAGGTGCTATAGGTCTTTTTCCTATAAAGTCATACTCTGACTGCCATGAGATGTAGGGTGATGAATGAAAACACTGCATTCATCAGGGTGTGAGGGGGCAGATGCTCAGAATGACACAGGAGTGACCGCAAAGTGAAAAGTGGTGTGGGGTAGTGATGGTACCATTAGCAGTATCAAGGAGGAAAGGATAAAAAGTATGCTGGTGCACACATCCAAGAATAAATACCACCACAGTCCCATTTTGTAGTTGGCATCTGCTGAGTACAAGGCGAAAGGTTAGGCCAGTGTACAAAAATAAACTGATAAAAACTAAAACAAAAATTTCTCTGACTAGGAAATTATTTTGTCCTAGCCAATGCCACATGGGGATTACAAGGTGATTATATATTTTATAAAAATAATACAAGTAATATAACAAGTAATGTATAATGGTTTTCAGACCCATGGTGCAACTTGTCACCCAGAACATTCCATTACTTTCAGTTTCTCCATATCTACCATTCATAATGTTGTTTTCTATGTTTGCTGGGCTTAAGTTACCATTCTATCTTCCGTGTTTTCCATCATTATTCTTGGGTCATTGGCCTTGTCATGAGTAATTTGGTGCTCTACAATCAGTGGGACAATTGTCTCCCTGGCTCAATGGTGAGGTCTTCAAGGGCCTTTCATTATTTGCTTTCTTTGCATTGCTAGTGCCAAACATGGTACCTTGAATCTATGAAGACTTTAGTGTTTTGTTTTGTTTTGTTTTCAAATTTATGAAGATCCAGAGGGACTGGGTATTCCTGAAGTAGATTATGAATGAGCAAAAATATTTAAAATATGCTCCACATAATTTCTTATTACATGTGTTTTTATCCACTTCTCTGAAAGCACATAATTCAATCTAAATGTTATATTAAACAGAATATTTGATTTTGTAAAAGACTCCATTCCCCAATTATGCCAGATAGAAGTCTGCTATAGAATCAACGGTGTAAGTGTGTGAGTGGGGCTGGTTAAGGAGATGGAGAAGTGATGGGACACAGCCCTTACTTAACATTTCTCCTCCCCAGCACACCGCCGACTCTCCCCAGGCACCATGCTGCATCTTCTTCTTGTACCCCTGATTCTAGTCTTTCCTACTGAAAATACCCAAGGGATATCATGTTGGCCACTGGGACACTTTGTTTCTGTTCTCCCTTTTATGAAATGGTGATAAAGTATACTCTATCCAACTCAGATTCTGCTGAGAATAAAAATGAGATTTTTTATTTGAAAGCATACTGAAAATGTAAAGAATGAGTAATGAGTTAAGATATAAGGATTGCTATTGTGGTGAAAATACCCTAGAGACTGTGGATATCAAAGATTTTAGGAACACAGTAGGAAACTTGACAGATACACACGAGAGATCGATAACACCCATATAAAGAAAATTATGTAGTGCCTTCCCATCTCTGCTAAGGATAAAGTCCAATTTCCTTAGCATCATATGTTAAATGCTTTACAATTTGAAATTAAGTGATATCTGCACTAATCAGGTTCCAGCCTCCATGCCCTTCTGCAATCTGACTTAAATGACTTTCCTCAGCAAAACAAACAAAAAAATACCCCACAAAAGCAACAACAACAACAACAACAAAAATTCTTCAGCAGCAAATTCCTCCCCATCCAGTACACTACTCTCTCTTTTTTGAAGCCTTCTGGTCCCACCTTTTTAATTTCAGGGGACTCTATATCCACCCATACACACTATGAGAATTTTAAAGAAGTTAATGAGATCATTTAATAGTGTCTGGCCTATGACTAGTGATTAACATGGAAAATATCCATGTTAAAATCTGTTGTTTTTCATGTACAGTGAGTAGACTGAGATTTCCATAGGGTTGGGCAGCATCTCGCTCAACTGTGTGTTCCGGGGCACTTAAAACAATGTCTGTAACACTCTGGTGCTTTAATAAATATTTGTCTTATAAAAAAAGAAAGAAACTGTAAATAAGGTAAAGACTCATACTTTAAACCAAGGCAGTCAGCATCCTAGACAGATGTGAAGGACTAGTGTGATTCTATGATCGACTGACCAACTTTTATTTTTGCCAGGAGTAAATAACTTACTTTGAATATGGAATGAAAAGCACAAATGTGTGTAACCCAAAACAACATTTTGTAATCAGTATTCTGGTGCTATTTTTTGAACTGGCATTTGGGAAAATGCCAACTAAAGGCCCATTGTTTTATACAAATTAAATATTCTGATTCCTTTACGTCTCCTATTAGTTAATACAGTCACTAAGATATTTCTTTCATTTGTGTCTTCCTATTTAAATGCATCAGGTTTCTTTTCTCCCTCCCTTTTCATTTTTCTTCTGTTAACATGATTCTTTCCAAAAGCAATCCAATTATTTCAGACACAGGCCTATAAATATGAAACCTAGAGTCTCACAACTCAATAATCCTACTGAGAAAGAGTTCACATGAACTTTGGGTAATTTGCTCTCATCCAATTAAGGAGATTATTTATTTCTGAACATGGAAAATAAAAAAATTTTGAAGCCAAGGAATTCCAAACATGGTTTTGCTACTCACTATAGTATGCATAAATATATTCAAATAAAGTTCACTTTAATTCACTTTTTATATAGCAACAAACTTATCACTTGTAGTACTTTATGGGAAGTAGAAAGTATATTCCAGTATTAAGCAAATAAAAATTAAAATATTAAATCTACTGAATGCCACATGTATACATTGCAAGGTTAATTCTATACCTACTTTTGTATTTGTTCAAAGAAAAAATTGTCAAATGTACCATTATCTTCCAGAATATTTTATATTGTAATAATCTAAAGCCAAATCTCACTGAACAAGAGAATTTTCTGTCAGATCAAATCTGATATATTTTGATTTTCCAAATAAGAACAAAGTAGAATAAATAATTGTAACTGAGGAAGTCAGTGTAATTAGATTTTAAAAGAAATACGGATGTAACACTACAGAGCGTTTGTATGTAAAACATCAAATATTAATTTTACTTTTTCTATAGTTTATACTTATAAGTTACTGATTTTTTTCAATAGAGAAATTTACACACTTGGTCCTATAACTTATTTTTTTTGACGTAGACTAGGAAACTTAGATTAGTTTGCTGTTTAAAAATGAATGCAGTGAATTTTAGAAAACATTCTTCCGACTGTAAGCACATTTTTACCTGATCATTCAAATATCTTGTGTAATATTGGTTTACTTACTAGATATTACTTCACATCTAAATAAAACTATACTTGCATGTGCATATATGGATACATGTATAAATGGTTCCTTGGGATCTTAGTTGTACATAGCTGCTAAAGATATTTCTGTTTTAGTGGATCTGATGGTTTCTAAACAATTTTACAAATTGTTACATCAAAATTATCAGCTCTAAATGAAAATATATTATTTATATGTCTATAAATCATGGTGCCAACATGTTATTCAAACTAATGAAAGAACATTAAAGAAAAGAGTATGTTTATTTTTATTCCTCAAATAAAATTTTGCTAAGTCATGTCCTCTCACAAAAGCGGACTCAACTAACTACAATATTAATAATGCCTGATAATATTACCAGCTAGAGGAAAGTCTGCACCTTTTTATTCAAAATATGGCGTATATTAACTTTTGCAAAAGAGATGAAAGGATTGCCTGACCCAATTTTTGTGCTATCATTGATTTTGGGAAATCATTGAGTTGTTTTGTAATATTTACAGATAAAACACCACTCTTAAATGTGACCTAAACAGAAACATACTACACGTGTACACACAGGCGCACACACACACACACACACACACACACACACACACACACACTCCCGATGTAACATCCCCACATTCCCCTACATCTTATTGATAGAAGAGTGCCATCTGAAAATAAACCCGATAAAGTTGATCTGCTCACTGGACAAATGACCCAATGTTAAGCAAATATATAATTATGTGACAATATTTAATCTTTCACAAAAATGTTCATTTCTATATCTATCCCTCGACATTCAGGAAATATTTGTAATTCTCCCCATTAATAATCTCTATCTCAAGCTGTTTTATTTCTGAAACCACCATTGACAATATGTCCCCCTTACAGCTGTAGAACCAGAGGACTGATCTGGAAAACACTGGCACCATGAAGTCCACCATTGCCGCTACTGTGTTATCCCAAATGTGTGACGCTAAGAGTTATTTTCAAAATCATTCTTCTTTGGAACATCACTGTATTTTTCTAGGCTGTAACATTTCTAAAGACTTTCAAAGGACACATTGCATATTTTATTTCAGTATAAATATAACTCATTATGGTCTTATTGTCAATGGTTTTCTTTATCATGTCTGTAACTGCCTCAAAGTCTTTCAATGTGTTCACTGCACCCTAGGACTCCCGTTTCCTCTTTTTCATCTACTATAAAATACTCAGCAAACTAGCTGCATGTCCTAATCTCTCGGTCCCAACTGAAATATTACCAGCTGTATGAAAAGTGGTCAGCTTTCATTCCAGAGAAGGAATTATAACCCCACCCGCATCTCTATTCCTTGACTTCAAGTGATGCGAGTGCTTAATTTTACTTTTTTTTTTAAGTTACTTCCTATCCTTTCTTGCAAATGATAGAAAGTTTATCAGATTTAACTCCTGTTGCCAGAAAAGGCTTTACACTTAAGAAAGAACTTTGAAGAAGGAAACCTAAGTGGGTAATACCCATCTAGAAAAGGCCAGAGATCAGCTGAATGTGAGGAGGAAGGAGTATTTAGATCTCCTTGTTATTCTTGATTTAGAGAAATTAGAGGTCAGGAGAAAGAGATTAGTTAAAAGTAGAGAAATGCAGTACTTAAGAGCATAGTCTCTGGAGTCAAACTTCCTGATTTTAAGCTTAGTTCTCAGGATTTTATAAATGTATAAAGGCCTGGTTCCCAGGACATTTCCAAGTGGACAAATGACAACCTGACTTAAACATCTATTTTGCATATATAAAAATCGAGATAAAATATTTAATTCATCATAGAATTACGTGAGGCTTATAGAAGATAACTCTTGTTAAGTGTCAAGCACATTGCCTCGCTTATAGTAAACATAAATGTTAGCCACTCTTATTATTAGGCTAGAGGACCCCTGAATTGTGGAAACCAAAAATTTCTTGCACAATTTAAAAATTTTTCTCCTGCAACTTTAGCTGCCCATGTATGGGATCAAATTCTGGGGTAGAGAATTTGCAAGGGTTATCAAGATACTCAAAAATTAAATCCCACATTTAGTTTAAAAATAAAAGCAGATGAACCATGAGAGATGATGGACTCCGAGAAACAAACTGAGAGTTCTAGAGGGGAGGGGGGTGGGGGGATGGGTTAGCCTGGTGATGGGTATTAAAGAGGGCACGTTCTGCGTGGAGCACTGGGTCTTATGCACAAACAATGAATCATGGAACACTACATCAAAAACTAATGATGTAATGTAGGGTGATTAACATAACATAATTTAAAAAAATGAAAAAAATAAATAAATAAGAGGATGAGAATACATAGCTAAAAAAATAAATAAATAAAAGCAGTGGAATAAAATAAATTACTATTATTAGCTATGTGCCCTAAATATTTCCTTCATGGGATTTCATGTTTAAAAAAGTGTGCTAGGCCTAATTGCAATGACCTTCAAAGTATTTTAGTCTCTTAATCATTATCATCATTAAACACACATATATTAAGTCCCCATGTGGGTTTAAAGTTCTGAGGGTTAGAATTAAATACACACAATCTATTTTCAAGGAAGTCATACTATCTTAACATCTATGGCTCTTTGCCTATTTATCATTATTTTACATTGGTCAAATTCTTGGCCAAAAATTAAATTAAAAAATTTGCAATACTTGATATATTGCTAGTTTATTAAAAATATACGTACATGTTTACAAAATATTTGAGAGGACTAAATTTCCATATCTTTTGGGTTATTGCATTTTAATCTGATATCATATCATTTATCCTATGTTTTAAATTAAGTGTTTTAGAAATAGATTTTGACTCCGTTGAGCACACTAAATGTTTGGATAGAATGTGAAAAATTAATGTTAACATAACTCAAATATCTCTCAGTCACCAATTCTTTGAAATTGGCACTTCTTCATTCCCCAGAATAAATCCACTTTACCAAGAACTCTTGGAGAGCGATGCAGACTTTACTTAAGATTTTGTACAGACTAGACATCACACAACCCTCCCCACATAACGAAACAAATTTTTTATGTATCTTTTCTGCCAACTCTGTTGGCTCTGCTTCTAATTGTGATCCCCCTTATTCACCCTTCTCTTGTTTTAGTGAATCTAAAATAGTCTCAGGGCCACTATTTTAGCTTGTTCTAGTCTATTTTTGCCTGAATGATGAAAGACTAATTTTCTAATTCTAGCAGAGAATAAAGCAGGTTATCTTTTCTGCAGATAGCAGAGTCTTTTAAAAGACACCAATTCACAGAATATGGTGAAAACACACCCGTGCGCATGCACACACACGCGCGCGTCTGTGCGCGCACACAACCCTTTAATGTTGTCTTTCATTCCTCCTGAGATTCAGTTAGAGAGAGGTGCCAGGTGTAGCCTCTTATCATTCCAGCAGGGTATGGTAACTCCTATGGCCCAGAAAGGGGATGGAAGAGAGGGGAACCATTGTTCAATGATAGCCATGGGTCCAAAAAACTATATTCCTTCTATACCAGTGAGAAAAGAGAACATTTGGATCCATGTAGATAAGAGGAAGTATAGTATAAGGATGAAGAGAATAACCTTGAAGCCCGACTGCCTGGTTTGAATCCAAGAGCCATCATTTGCCAGCTCGGGGAATCTACACAGATACTTAAGCATTTCAATCATCTCATCTGTAAAATAATGACATATTGGCCTCATAGGGATTATTTAGTGCGTGTAAGAGAATTAAGTGATGTATGATACGTAAACTGCTTACAATCAGGATGGAACAGAGCAAATGCTAAGTGTTAGCCATTGCTATCACAAGCTGCCTGTGGTTCCCAATGAGAACATGGCGCACATCCTGGAGAGTCGGTCAGTGAGCCCTATTTTTACAGAAGATCATCCAGGTTTAATCTGAATCCCCCTAGGAGGGGAACGTTAACTCTTGGGAAGTTAATAAGTTAATAACTCCAGGAAGATAATAAGAGTTGGGCAGAATTGCAGTGTGAGTGTCAGGTACTTCAGATCGGGCTACCTGAGCAAAATAGTCAGCCATTCAGGAACTTCAAGGGAGGCAACAATTTCCCTCGGCTTGCCTTGAGGCACACAGCAAATGAGTAGAATATCTCTGAAAAAATACACCTAAAACTGTTTATTGGTCACTTGTAGGAAGGGAAACTAAAAGTCAAGGGGAGAGAAGTGGGAGAAAACATCTTTACTGTACATCCTTTGGAATTCTAATTTTTAGAGCTTGAGAATTTGCTGCCTACTAAGGACCTAAGTTAAAAAATTTAAAACCTAGCTACAAGTTAATTGCATACTTATTTTCCAAACATAGCTTAGTTGCCTAAATTCGGACAGCTATGCTGCAATGACCTTGCATCATTCTATGTTTATGGCTGAAGTCAAGGACTTTACCCCTCCTCCGCGTGGTGGCTTTCAAACTCTTTTGACCATGACTCACAGTAAGAAATATATTTTACATTACAACAAGGATATATGTGCTTGGTGGAAGGCCAGAGATCAAACGGCACTTTCCTGGTCCCCCGATCTTACATCATGATGCATGCCCTTGGGGGTGTCATGCCTCCTTGACATGCCTCCTTGCTTCTGCAAGGAAAGCCAGACACCAAGTTGATTTTTGACTTTTGAGTTCCTTCCTTAAGATAGAATTTTTCAAATGTCTCTTTTCATCTTGAGTCTCCTATCTTCCACAGTGTTTACCGTAATGAACTCCCTGCCCTCCCTCCACCAGCACATGCTAATTAGACTTGAAGACACTGTCAGTGGAAAACAGAGACTGCTCTTCATTTAGAGCAGCAATTTGCATCTCTGAGGACTTTCATACTGGATGGCGCTCATTCTGAAGAATGATCACACAGGCATGGTCACTTGGGGACATTGCCTCTCTGGTTGTGTTCTCCTTTCTTCCGTGTTTTTGATACAACCCAATTCCTACAGAGAATGGAATACTGACTGTTTAAAAAGACACAAAGTAGCTCGTCCTTCTCTCAATACTTGAGGGTGAGAAGGAAGACATCTCAGGCAGGTTTTATTCCTATCATTTGACCTCTGTGTCATTCCTTTCACATTTCACAGAGTCAAATGTTTTCTGAAAAAGTATGAAAAAGAACCTTTTTTTCTAGACTTTTAATCCCTGTATTTTTCAGTGTTATCCAGTTTCTAAGCCAAATGGCACATAAAGTTATGCAGAAATGACACAGTGGCCTCTGTACCTGGGTCTAGCACCTTCCTCTACATGCCTTTCAACGGTACTTAGGCGAGTACTGAAAGATGCACTGTAATGTGATGGGGAATCCAGGCCAATTACGAGATTTGGACAAGGCAGGCCTGTAGGAGCTTCAGGCCTTCCCACAGCCCATGCACCCAACAGGACTTCATGTTGATTAGTATGCACCCAACAGGGCTTCATGTTGATTAGTATGAAACATAGTACACTTATTACCAAACTTTTACTTTTTTATTTGTCCTTTACTTTTAACCTAGTTGTGCCTTTACTTTTAAAGTGGGTTTTCTATAAACAGCACATAATTCGTTTTTATCACCTGACATATCTTTTTAACTTAATATTTAATATGATTATTGATATGAATGAGTTTAAAAATACCATCTTGATATATCTTTTCTACTTGTCCCAACTTTCCTTCATTCCTTTTTTCTTCTTCTCCCTTTTGGATGGGGTATTTTTTCTAATTTCATTTTATCTTGCTAGCTACAATTCTTTTTTGTGTTATGCTACTGGTTACTTTGAGGTTTATAGGAGAGATCCTTAATTTTACACAGTGTACCATCAAATGGCATTAACACTACTTCACAGATGGTGTAAGAACTTTACCATGGTATGCATGCACCCATTTTTTTCCCTGCAAAACTTTGTACTATTATTTTCACACATTTCACTTCTGTGTATGCAATAAACTCCATGATGTACTTTCATTAGTGTTGTCTTAAACAATTATTTCTTTTTTTTAAGATTTATTTACTTTGAGAGAGAGAGAGAGAGAGAGAGAGAGAGCAAGTGCAAGCCTGGGCATGTGGGAGAGAGAGTGGAGGGAGGGGCAGAGAAAATCTTCAAGCAGACTTCTGGCTGAGCATGGAGCCTGACATGGGGCTCGATCCCACCACCCGTGAGAGAATCACCTGAGCTGAAACCAAGAGTTGGACCAACTGAGCCACCCAGACACCCTAACAGCTATTTCTAACAAGATTTAAATGATACAAAAATTCTTTATATTTACTCACATAGTTACCATTCCAGGTATCTTAATTTCTTTGTGGAGATGCAGATTTCCCTTTGGTAATATTTTTCCATTCTTGTAGTATGGGTCGGCTAGAGATGAATTCTTTAAGCTTTTCTATGTCTGAAAGTTTTTGTTTCACCTTTGTTTTTAAAAGATATTTTTGCCAGGTGAAGAATTCTAGGTAAGGGTTTCATTATTTCAGTATTTTAAAGATGTTGCTCCAGTGTCTTTTAGCCTGCATTGTTTCCAAAGAAATCTGCTGTCCACATTACCTTTGTTCTTCTCCTGTGTATGTGTCTTTTTCCTTTGCTACTTTTAAGATTTTCTTTTTTATCGTGGGTTTTAAGCAGTTGGATTGTAATGTGCTTTAGTGTAATATTCTTCATGAGTCTTGTGCTTGTTGAGGTTCTTGTATATAGAGGGGTCTACAGTTTTCATCAGATTTAAAAATTATTCAACTATTACTACCTGAAATATTTTTATGCCCCTGCCCCAACTTCGGGCACTTCAATTAGGCATATATTAGGATACTTCAAGTTGTATTACAACAAATTAATGTTGCATTTATATTTTTTAGCCTTTTTTTCCCTCTCTGTGTTTCCCACTGGATGTTTTCTATTGCTGCTTTCAAGTTCACTAACCTTTCCTCCAATGTCTAATCTGCTGCTAATTCCAACATTTTTTTTTTTACTCTCAGACATTGAAGTTTTTCATCTCTAAAAGTTCCATTTGTATCTTTCATGACTCTACTTAGCATGCTCAACTTTTCCTCTAGCTTTTTGAACATATGGAATAAAGTTATAATAAGTTTTAAATGACATTTTACTAATTCTATCATCTGTGCCATTTCTGGGTTAGTTTTGATTGATTGATTTTTCTCATATTTTCCTGCCTTTTTTATATGCCTTACAGTTTTTGCTTGGATGCCATTCATTGTGAATTTTAATTTACTGAGCACACTTTTTATTCCTATAAATATTCTTGATCCTTGTTCTGTGGTATAGTTGAGTTTCTTAGAAATAGTTTGATTTGTTGGGGTCTTGCTTTTAGACTTTTTAGACTTTTGTCTTGGGGAAATTTTAACTGAGGCAAGAAGGTTCTGAGTACTGTCTCTTGTGAAATACAGAATCTTCCACTCTGGCTGGTGGGAATAAGCACTATTCCCAAACGTTCTTTGTGATCATTTTGGGCGATTCTTTCCCACATCTCTTGTTGTTTCCACACACATATGAACTAATCTGAATTCTACTAAATAATCACAAGGGACCCTACGCAGAAATCCAGAGATGTCTGTCTGTGTATCTCTCTCCTCTCTGGTACTCTCTTTCCTATAAAGTTCAGCCACCTTGGGTTCCCTGAACATCCAGCTCTATCTCCTTAAGTCAGGAAAACTGCCAGGCTCTACTTGGACTCCCTCTTCCTGGGTTATGCCTAGAAAGTTCCTCAAGGCCATACTGAGGCACTCATGTAGCACCTACCAACCTTGATTGCTTCCTACTCCATAGGGACCTCTGTCTTCATTGCCTGACATAAAATTTCTTGGGAGTAATTGTTTTAAATACTTTGACTATTCTTTCAAAAAACTTGTTTCAGATAGGAGAGTAAATCCAGTCTATTCTCTGAAGTGCAAGTCTTTTCCTTTTTTTTTTTTTATCATTTAATCTGTTGGGCTTGGGAAGAAAATTTGCATTGGTTCACACTCAGGTATTTTGCTGGTGCATTTTTATTATATTTGTAAAAGAAGGCAAGAGGATGTCCAATGTTTTTAGGCAAAAATTGAGAACTTAATGCCCCAATTTTAAAATAAAGTTGCTTAATTCTAATTACCATTTCAAAATATTTTTATAGATTTAAGTGAGACTTTAGCTGAAATGGCTTTGAATAAAAAATAAAGGCAACCTTACATTTTTAAGATATAATTTTTAACATAGTACTTTTTCTTGTTTTCTCATTTGTTAATTAGTCACATCTTGTTACCTGTTCAGCATTATGATAATATAAAATGTTAGATCGACTCTACTCTTTTTTTAATCTTGAATTCCTTAACAATTTAAAGTGTATCTTTTTAAATAGACAATATGCTTTCTTTTTGATGAGTTCACTCTGAACTTTATTAGAAGTTATGCATACCTTGTTTTATTGCATACCACTTTATTGCACTTTACAGATAATGTATTTTTTACAAATTGGTTTGCTCACTTCATGTCTCTGCATCACATTTTGGTAATTCTCACAATGATTGAAATCCTTTCATTATTATTATGCTTATTATGGTGGTCTGTAACAGTGATCATTCATGTTACTATTATAATTTCTTTAGGGCATCATGAACTGTGCCCATATAAGATGGCAAACTTAACTGATAAATGTGTGTGTTCTGACTGCTCCATTAACCAGCCATTCCCCCATCTCTCTCCCTCTCCTCAGGCCTCTCTATTCCCTGAGACACAACAATATTGAAATTAAGCCAGTTAATAATGCTCCAGTGGGGGCGCCTTCATGGGGCTCAGTCGGTTGAGCTTCTGACTCTTGATTTCGGCTCAGGTCATTATGACTTCAGGGTTCTGAGATCAAGCCTCACTTCAGGCTCCCTGCTCGTCTTGGAGTCTGCTTGTCCCTTTCCCTCCTCCACTACCCCTCCCTGCACATGTGTGCTCTGTAGGGTTGACTCACAGATCTGTACCTTTGAAACAAATAATGCAATATATGTTAAGAAAAAAAAGAAGAAGATAGCAGGAGGGGAAGAATGAAGGGGAGTAAATTGGAGGTGGAGACAAACCATGAGAGATGATGGACTCTGAAAAACAAACTGAGGGTTCTAGAGGGGAGCAAGGTGGGGGATGGGTTAGCCTGGTGATGGGTATTAAAGAGGGCATGTTCTGCATGGAGCACTGGGTGTTATGCACAAACAATGAATCATGGAACACTACATCAAAAACTAATGATGTAATGTAGGGTGATTAACATAACAATAAGAAATTTAAAGATAGAAATACCATACAATGCAATAATACCATTCCTTTAGCATTTACCCAGAGGAAATAAAAGTACTAATTAGAAAAGATAAAAAAAATCTTAAAAAAAATAATGCTCCAATGATCTCTAATTGTTCAACTAAGAGTCACACATCTCTCATTTCAAATCAAAAGCTAGAAATGATTAAGCTTAGTCAAGGTGTCAAAAGCTGAGATAGGCTGAAAGCTAGGCCTCTTTCACCAAACGGTGAGCCAAATTGAGAATGCGAACAAAAATTACTTGAAGAAAATTAAAATTGTTACTCCAGTGAACACACAATGATAAGAAAGTGAAACAGCGTTATTGCTGATATGGAAAACGTTTTAGTGGTCTGGGTAGATCAAACCAGCCATAACTTTCCCTTAAGCTAAAGCCAATCCAGAGCAAGGCCCTAACTCTCTTCAACTCTATGAAGGCTAAGGGAGGTGAAGATGATGCAGAAGAAAAGTTTGAAGCTGGCAGAGTTTGGTTCATGAGGTTTAAGGAAAGAAACCATCTCCGTAACATAAAAGTACAAGGTGAAGCAGCAAGCACTGATGCAGAAGTTATAGCAAGTTATCCAGAAAATCTAGCTAGGATAATTAATGAATGTGGCTACACTAAACAATGGATGTTAAATGTAAATGAAACAACCTCATATTGGAAGAAGATGCCATCTATCACTTTTATAGCTAGAGAGAAGTCAATGCCTGGCATCCAAGCTTTAAAAGATGGGCCGACTTTATTGTCAGGAGCTAATGTAGCTGGTGACCTTAGGTGGAAGCTAGTGCTCAGTTACCATTCTGAAAATCTTAGGGCCCTTAAAAATTATGCTAAATCCATTCTGTCTGTGCTCCATAAATAGAACAACAAAACCTAGGTGACAACACATCTGTTTAAATATGGTTCACCAAATATTTTAAACCCACTGATGAGACATTCTAGTAAAAAATAAGATTCCTTTCAAAATATTACTGTTCATTGACAATTCACCTAGTCACCCAAGAGCTCTGATGGAAATTTACAATGGGATTAATGTTGCTTTCATGACCACTAACACAATGTCCATTCTGCAGCTCATGGATCAAGGAGCCCTTTTGATTTTTAGTCTTGTTATTTAAGAAATACATTTCCTAAGGCTGTAGCTGTCCTAGAGGGTGATTTTCCTGAAGGATCTGGGAAAAGTAAATTGAAAACCCTCTGGAAGGGATTCACCATTCTAGATGCCATAAAGAACACTCATGATTCATGGCAAGAGGTCAAAATATCAACATGAACAGGAGTTTGGAAGATGTTGATTCCAACCCTCATGCATGACTTTGAGGGGATCAAGACTTCAGCGGAGGAAGTAACTGCAGATGTGGTGGAAATAGCCAAGAACTAGAATGAGAAGTAGAACCTGATGATGGGACTGAATTGCTGCAATCTCATGATAAAACTTTAAAACATAGGAGTTCCTTCTTATGGATGAACAAAGAAAGTGGTTTCTTGAGATGGAACCTACTCCTGGTGAATATGCTGTGAAAATTGTTGCAATGACAACAAAAGAGTTAGAATCTTACATAAACTTAGTTGATAAAGCAGTGGCAGGGTTTGAGATGAATGACTCCAATTTTTAAAGAAGTTGTACCGTGGATCAAATGTTATCAAATAGCATTGGATGTTACAGAGAAATTGCTTGTGAAAGGAAAAGTCACTCAATGTAGTAAACTTCAGTGTGTCTTTTTTGTTGATTTTAAGAAATTGTCACAGCTACCCCAACATTCAGCAACCACCACTCTGATCAGTCAATAGGCATCAACACTGAGGCAAGACCCTCCACCAGCAAAAAGATTATGACTCACTGAAAAACTCAGATGATGGTTAGCATTTTTTAGCAATACAGTATCTTTTAAGTAAGGTATATACACTGGATTTTTTAGACATAATGCTACTGCACACTTAATAGACTAGGATATAGTGTAAATATAATTTTTATATGCACTGAGAAAACACAAATTCATTTGATTCACTTTATCGTGGTGGTCTGGAACCAAACCCACAGTATCTCCAAGGTATGCCTATACTTAGGTCAATCTGATTCATGGTAAATGAAGCAAGATATGAAACAACAAAGTTGGAGAGAATACAGAGCCAAGAGCAAAATAAATCACTGAAGTGTTGGGAAATGTGTCCGATGAGAAAAGGCCAAATGACTAAGTGTATGCACCTAAGAAAATTGAAAGGAAATTTAATAGCACGTTTCATGTATATAAAGGAATATTTTATGGGTGGCAGTGAGCTGCTATTTTGTTTGTAAATTGAGGGCAGAACTTCAATGGTCTCCCAGATGATGGCCCTGTCACATGCCTCATTTTCTTCATGCTATGATCTAGCTAACACAGGGCTGGAACCACAGTATTACTCAAAGTCCATTTCCATTCATTTCTCCCCTATTCAGGAACTTACAAGGACTCTTTCTAACTCACTACATCAAATCTAAACTTCTAAAAACTAGCATCCGAAGCCTTCCATCAAGTAATGCTATGCTTTTCTACCTCATGGCTCAATACTTCCCACACTAGCCCCTCTGTTTAAGCGAGACATTTCTGTGGCATTATTCTTGACCTCTCTTGTCTCAAGATTATTTCCCAATTTTTATCCATCTTCCTGCCCTTCCCAATCCTTTCTGGTAATTATGCCTATAATCTCTAAATTAGACACAATCTTTTTTTAAAAAAACATTTTCACATTAAACATCATCTAAACCTAAATCTACTTTAATATCATTTTAGCTTCTGTGATTTCATTAGTGTCTTCATACTTCACAGCTGTGAACAGATTTCTTCACTGCAACTGGTCCTAGAGGTCATTGCCTTGTACAAGTAACTCCAGGGGAGACTGCATGCACTGTGACCTGTGTGGATGCCCTCCCCAGATTTGGGCCCATGTATACCATACACTGGAGCCATTGTACATTTGGGCCTCCATCTTTCCTCTAATCCTTCCTCACTAATGATGCTGATGCTGTTCATTTGCTCCTGAGGCTGGTATGCAGAGCCAACCCAATGCTCCACAATGTGGACACTATCTGCCTCTTCCCCTTTTATTTCTCCCTCTCCTATCACCTTGGCTTCTATGCTTCAGCCAAGCCTTCCCAAGCTTAGCATTATTGACATTTGGGGTTTAGGTAATTCTTTGATGTGAGGGATGTTTTGTCTGGATTTTAGGAAATTTAGTAGCATCCCTGACCTCTCCCCATGAGATGTTGTAGCATTCCTTTTACAGAGTCAAAAATGTCTCCAGCCATTGCCAGCTATTTCTGTGAGGGAAAAATCACTCCTGATTGCTAGCCATACCAAATGAGTAATAATTCCCCAAACACTATACATGGATGCATGTGTCTGCACCACTGTCCGCATTAATCCATGTCCCTCATACGCTCCTCCTGAATGTGAAAACTCGAAGAACTTTATTCACACTTAGAAGATAAGCCAACAATAAACAAAGCAGTCATAAAAGAAAAAAATACACAACTACCACAGTAACAACAATGGTTTAGTTGTCACCATCTTGAGGAAACATAACTAGGTTCCTAGGCAGAATTTATCTTTCTCTTCTTTTTGCTCTTATACGCTTAGAGTACAAGCATTTTCCTACTGCTGCATTCATTACTTTCCTCATAATTTACTTACTTGAAATCCATCTCACCTACTAGAAAACAAGCACTGTAAAATAACGTGAACCCAAACCATCTCCGTGGTCCCATGTCAAGCACATATGTAAGCGTTATTGAAGAAAACATGGAATATTACTTTTTGCATGGTTTATCCTAATCAAGCTATTATACACACATTATTCCAAGCTTATTAAAAACCCTCACTATTTATAATTTTAATTAACACTGTGGTTTAAAAATTAAGCTTTAAAAATCAGTACCTGTAAAAAGAGTAATGGTTTAATAATTAAGTCTCAAATGTTAAATATTTTTTCTTAAAACCTTTATTGAAGGAAGGAAACTTTTTATTTCTTAACATAGAATTGCAAACCCAGTTTTTGTTCAAACAAATTGTTTTTGGTTGGGTACTGACATAATTGAGAAAAAATATTATACTAACAATAATTAGGTTGAATAATATCGAAATGAATAGAGTTTTGCTGAAGAGTTTTCTATGCTTCATTGTTTCACTTCACTTATATATATATCAATACCATTTTATTATGTTTTTTAAAATACAGGTCATTTGCTAAATTTAATAAACTCTCCTTGAGGCTAAAAGCATCTTCAAGTATTCCAGATCCATTGTCAAAATGAAAATGTTACTTTTGTTACAATCTTTGCCAAAAATCAAAGGATTGTTTCCAGTTTCTTTGCTGTCGTTTTCTATTTTCTTCTAAGTTTCTGGGGCAGTATTTGTTAGCTGTTGTCCTTACATAATTTTTTTTTAAAATGTATTTATTTCCTTGAGAGAGAGAGAGAGAGAGAGAGATTGAGTGTTCGTGAGCAGGGGGAGGGGCAAAGCTAGCGAGATAATCGCGAGCGGACTCCCCACTGATCATGGAGCCCCATGCGGGGCTTGATCTCACAACCTTGAAATCATGACCTGAGCCAAAATCAAGAGTCAGACACTTAAATGACTGTGGCACCCAGGCACGCCCGCTTACATAATTGTATGCGCGTGTGTATATGTGCGTGTGTGTGTGTGTGTGTGTGGGTGGTAGTAGCAGTAGTAGTTTCACATATAGACTACTGCTTATTCTTTTTCATCATCCCACTGAAAAGAATGTGAAGCCCAGGGAGAAATGAATCTCCATTCTTCCTGTTCCTCCTCATGCCTTGGAATAGAACTGCTGTGAGTAGCTGAGCTCCAATCCTGGTCATCCTGCCCCCAGTTCATACCTGACAGTGCTGAGGCCGAAAGCATCCCAAGTGAGTGTGAAGAGAAATGCCTCCTCACAGAGTCTGACCAGCACATCCCTGAAGACACTTAGGGAATACCAGACAACATTTGTCTTTTGGAGCCTCGCATCCCTCACTCTTGGTCCCTCTCTTTTGTAGGAGCTCTGTAAACTTTCAGAAAGCTGGAGACTTTCTGGTCTCTCCTTGGAATGTTTCCTTCATAAATATGATTTTTCCAGCAGTTATTTGTGTTCAGCTCATTAAGCATATCCAGCACCTACTAGTGACTCCGGGAGGTTTTATGAATACAAAATGCCTTAGACTCTGTTCCAGTATATCACACCCCAAAGGCTGCTTGTTTGAGAATTTAGAACAATAAGAGATTTCTTGGACATCAAGAGTTATGGGCATTATTAAGTTCGTGTCCTAAATCATTAAATTAAGTAGTTCAACTTAATAGAAAATGTTAGGCCAGGGTCAGTGGCGTCTTTGACTACCAGGGCCTTTCCACACTGGAAATCGGTGATATTCTAAAGCCAGAGGCTTGAATCCGATCCAGACCCCTATATCGATTATGTCTTTCCATTTTCCCTCTTTTCTCCTCCTCACCTCTTTTCCAATGTTGCAGAGGCTTACAATTTTTTTTTAATTCATACATTACACATATATTTACTGCTTACAAGATTCTAAGAACTAACAGAGATGAAAAAGACCTGGTACCTGACCCTGAGGGCCTCTCAGTTTAGAGAGAAAACAGGCACACCAAAGATCAACTGTGAACTGGTAAGTTCTATATTAAGACAGAAGAAGGCTCAGGGAAGGCTTTAGAAATAAGATGACTTGCATACCGGCTTCGAAGGATATTTAAGACATTTCCTGGCAGAAAAAGGAAGAGTCCCAAGAGAGAAAAGCAAAAGCGAGCAACTTGAAATCGCCAGTCCATTTGAAAAAGTGATGAAATCATTTTGTGGATCATGCCTGTGGTTTACCCTAACAAACTTTCCATGGCTGCCTATTGCCCCTCATTTTGAGAGAGCTGCAGTAAGTAGGATTGCCAGCTTCTTCCTCTGGGGTGATGTCATCTAAGCGATTCTCTGGTTCCTACACCATGTACCAAATCCACACGGATAAAATGTGACACTTTGTTTTAGGGAGCAAGATGGCAGAGGAGTAGGAGACCTAGATTTCGTCTGGTCTCAGGAATTCAGCTGAATAGGGATCAAACCATTCTGAACACCTACGAACTCAACAGGAGATCGAAGAGGAGAGTAGCAACAACTCTCTAAACAGAGAAGCGACCACTTCTTGGAAGGTAGGACGTGCGGAGAAGTGAATGCGAGGCGATATTCGGGAGGATAGACGGCGGGGGAGGGGGCCTCTGTCGGCCGCTTCCGGCAAGTGATAGAGCCGCGGAGCAAAAAATCGAACTTTTAGAAGTGGGCTCCGCTGAGAGACATCGCTCCAGTGGCTAAGCAGGAGGTGGAATCCTCCCGGGACAGTGTGGTCTCAGGACCCTTGGGGTCACAGAAAGACCGGGGGTGCCTGAGTGCGCCAGAGCTCCCAGGGATCGGAGCGGGGAAGCCGGCTGCAGAGACGGAGCCGAGGCGCGGGCTCTCAGCTCGGGGTGGCCATAAACTGTGATCCGCGGCCCAGTCGGGCCACTGCTCCTCCAGCAGGGACCCAACAAGCGGCAGAGCCAGGGAGACTCCCATTTCTCCCCTGGGAGGAGCGGCGCGGGAGCGCACCGCAGGGATCTGCTGGGTTTGGAGACTCCACAAGGGGTCCAGTGCGAGATAAAAACGCTCGGTCACAGGCTGGGTGAGCACGGAGTGTGGCCGGAGACCAGGGAGACGGGAGTGACTGCTTTTCTCTGGGGGCACACTGAGGAGCGGGCCCCGAGTTCCCAGTTCCTCCGGGTGGAGATTGGGAGGCCACCATTTTCCCCATGGCCCTCCAAAGCTGTACCGAGAGCTTGCAGGGAACAAAAGCTCCTGAGAGCAAACCCAAGCAGCTTGCTTAGCCCTGACCGACAAGGGCGGGGCAATTCAGCCTCCGGCAAATACATTTGGAAACCACGGCAACAGGCCCCTCCCCCAGAAGATCAGCACGGACAGCCAGCAAGCCAAGACCAAGTTTACCGATCAAGGAGAATGGGAGAACTCCAGCGCTAGGGGAACACTGCACATAGAATTCATGGCTTTTTTTTTACCATGATTCATTAGTTCATCAAAGTTAATTTTTTTTACTGGTTTTTTTTTTTATTTTTCTTTTTCCCTTTTTTAACCAACATCTTATCAATCCCTTTTTGAAAAAAAATTTTTTTTATTTTTCATTTTTAGAGTCATATTATATCCCTTCATAGTAGTTACCCTTATTTTTGGCATATATATGTAAGTTGTTCTCTCTTTAAGATTTTGAGATACAGTTTCTTCTAACAGATCAAAATATACCCTAAATAACTAGTGTCTGGCTTTGTTCTAGTCTCCTGCCTGATCACCTTCTCTCCCTTTTTTCTTTTTTTTTTCTTAAATCTTCCTTTTTTCAAACAACTTATCAATTCCTTTTATAAAATCTTTTATAATTTTCATCTTTACATTCATCTTCCATCCCTTCATTGTATCAAACCCTTATTTTGTACATATATGTCTTTCTTCCTTTAAAATTTTAGGAGGCACTTTCTTCTAACAGACCAAAATACGCCCAAAATCTAGTGTGTGGCACTGATCTATGCACTAGCCTGATCATATTTGATCATATTCTGCTTTTTTTGTATTGTTCTGTTTTTGTTTTTATCTTTTTTTTCTCTTTCTTTTTAATTTCTTTCCCTTTCTTTTCCCTTGGTATCAGGTCTTTTCAGATTTGTATAGAATATATTTGCTGGGGACGTTGTTAACCTGTTAGCATTTTGTTCTCTCATTCATCTATTCTCCTCTGGACAAAATGACAAGATGAAAAAAAATCATCTCAGCAAAAAGAACAAGAGGTAGTACCATCAGCCAAGGACCTACTCAATAAGGATATTAGTACGATATTGGACCTAGAGTTAGGAATCATGACTTTAAAGATACTAGCTGGGCTTGAAGAAGTGTGGAAGTTGTTAGAGAAACCCTTTCTGGAGAAATAAAAGAACTAAAATCTAACCAAGTCGAACTCAAAAAGGCTATTGATGAGGTGCAATCAAAAATGGGGGCACTAACTGCTAGGATAAATGAGGCAGAAGAGAGAATCAGCAATATAGAAGACCAAATGATGGAAAATAAAGAGGCTGAGAAAAAGAGAGATAAACAAATACAGGATCACGAGGGCAGAATTCGAGAGATAAGTGATTCGATAAGACGAAACAACATTAGAATAATTGGGATCACAGAAGAAGAAGAAAGAGAGAGAGGGGCAGAAGGTATATTGGAGCAAACAACAGCAGAGAACTTCCCTAATGTGAGGGAGGAAACAGGCATCAAAATCCAGCAGGCACAGAGAACCCCTCTCAAAATCAATAATAATAGGTCAACACCCCGACATCTAATAGTAAAACTTACGAGTCTCAGAGACAAAAAGAAAATCCTGAAAGCAGCTCGGGAGAAGAGATATGTAACCTACAATGGTAGAAATATTAGATTGGCAACAGACCTATCCACAGAGACCTGGCAGGCCAGAAAGGACTGGCATGATATCTTAAGAGCACTAAACAAGAAAAATATGCAGCCAAGAATAATATATCCAGCTAGGCTGTCATTGAAAATACAGGGAGAGATAAAAGCTTCCAGGACAAACAAAAACTTAAGGGATTTGCAAACACGAAACCAGCGCCCCAAGAAATACTGAAAGCATTCCTCTAAGCAAAGAGAGAGCCTAAAAGCAGCATAGACCAGAAAGGAACCCAAACAATATACAGTAACAGTCACCTTACAGGCAATACAATGGCACTAAATTCATACCTTTCAATAGTTACCCTGAATGTAAATGGGCTAAATGCCCCAATCAAAAGACACAGGCTATCAGATTGGATTAAAAAACAAGACCCATCAATATGCTGTCTGCAAGAGACTCATTTTAGACCCAAAGACACCCCCACATTGAAAGTGCAGCGGTGGAAAACCATTTACCATGCTAATGGACACCAAATGAAAGCTGGGGTGGCAAGCCTTATCAGACAAATTAGATTTTAAAATAAAGACTGTAATAAGAGATAAGGAAGGACACTATATCCTACTTAAAGGGTCTATCCAACCAGAAGATCTAACAATTGTAAATATCTATGCCCCTAACATGGGAGCAGCCAATTACATAAGGCAATTAATAACAAAAGCAAAGAGACACATTGACAACAATACAATAATAGTGGGGGACTTTAACACCCCCCTGACTAAAATGGACAGATCATCAAAGCAAAAGATCAACAAGGAAATAAAGACTTTAAATGACACACTGGACCAAACGGACTTCAAAGACATATTCAGAAAATTCCATCCCAAAGCAACAGAATACACATTCTTCTCTAGTGCCCATGGAACATTCTCCAGAATTGATCACATCCTAGGTCACAAATCAGGTCTCAACCGATACCAAAAGATTGGGATCATTCCCTGCATATTTTCAGACCACAATGCTTTGAAACTAGAACTCAATCACAAGAGGAAAGTCGGAAACAACTCAAATACATGGAGGCTAAAGAGCATCCTACTAAAGAATGAATGGGTCAACCACAAAATTAAAGAAGAATTTAAAAAATTCATGGAAACCAATGAAAATGAAAACACAAGTTTTCAAAATATTTGGGATACAGCAAAGGCAGTCCTGAGAGGAAAGTATATAGCAATACAAGGCTTTCTCAAGAAACAAGAAAGGTCTCAAATACACAACCTAACCCTATACCTGAAGGAGCTGGAGAAAGAACAGCAAATAAAGCCTAACCCAGCAGGAGAAGAGAAATCATAAAGATCAGAGCAGAAATCAATGAACTAGCAACCAAAAGAACAATAGAACAGATCAACGAAACTAGGAGCTGGTTCTTTGAAAGAATTAACAGGATTGATAAACCCCTGGCCAGACTTATCCAAAAGAAAAGAGAAATGACCCAAATCAACAAAATCATGAATGAAAGAGGAGAGATCACAACCAACACCAAAGAAATACGAACAATTCTAAGAACATATTATGAGCAACTCTATGCCAGCAAATTAGATAACCTGGAAGAAATGGGTGCATTCCTAGAGCTGTATCAACTGCCAAAATTGAACCAGGAAGAAATAGAAAACCTGAACAGACCTATAACCACTAAGGAAATGGAAGCAGTCATCAAAAATCTCCCAACAAACAAAAGCCCAGGGCCAGATGGCTTCCGAGGGAAATTCTATCAGACATTTAAAGAAGAATTAATACCTATTCTCCTGAAACTGTTCCAAAAAATAGAAATGGAAGGAAAACTTCCAAACTCATTTTATGAGGCCACCATTACCTTGATCCCAAAACCAGACAAAGACCCCATCAAAAAGGAGAATTACAGACCAATATCCTTGATGAACATGGATGCAAAAATTCTCACCAGAATACTAGCCAGTAGGAACCAACAGTACATTAAAAGGATTACTCACCACGACCAAGTGGGATTTATCCCTGGGCTGCAAGGCTGGTTCAACATCCGCAAATCAATCAGCGTGATACATTAACAAAAGAAGGAACAGGAATCATATGATCCTCTCATTAGATGCAGAAAAAGCATTTGACAAAGTACACCATCCTTTCTTGATCAAAACTCTTCAGAGTATAGGGATAGAGGGTACATACCGCAATATCATAAAAGCCATCTATGAAAAACCTACAGCGAATATCATTCTCAATGGGGAAAAGCTGAGAGCTTTTCCCCTAAGGTCAGGGACGCGGCAGGGATGTCCACTATCACCACTGCTATTCAACATAGTATTAGAAGTCCTAGCCCCAGCAATCAGACAACAAAAAGAAATCAAAGGCGTCCAAATCGGCAAAGAGGAAGTCAAACTCTCACTCTTTGCAGATGATATGATACTTTAGGTGGAAAACCCAAAAGACTCCACCCCAAAACTGCGAGAACTCATACAGGAATTCAGTCAAGTGGCAGGATATAAAATCAATGCACAGAAATCAGTGACATTCCCATACACCAACAACAAGACAGAAGAGAGACAAATCAAGGAGTCGATCCCATTTACAATTGCACCCAAAACCACAAGATATCTAGGAATAAATGTAACCAAAGAGGCAAAGGATCTGTACTCAGAAAACTATAAAATACTCATGAAAGAAATTGAAGAAGACACAAAGAAATGGAAAAACGTTCCATGCTCATGGATTGGGGGAACCAACATTGTGAAGATGTCAATGCTACCTAGAGCAATCTACACATTCGATGCCATCCCCATCAAAATACCATCCACTCTTTTCAAAGAAATGGAACAAATAATCCTAAAATTTGTCTGGAACCAGAAGAGACCCTGAATAGCCAGAGGATTATTGAAAAAGAAAAGCAAAGCTGGCAGCATCACAATTCCGGACTCCTAGCTCTATTACAAAGCTGTCATCATCAAGACAGTATGGTACTGGCACAAAAACAGACACATCGATCAATGGAACAGAACAGAGAGCCCAGAAATGGACCCTCAACTCTATGGTCAACTTATCTTTGACAAAACAGGAAAGAAATGGCAAAAAGACAGTCTCTTTAACAAATGGTGTTGGGAAAATTGGACAGCCACATGCAGAAGAATGAAACTGGACCATTTCCTTATACCACACACAAAAATAGACTCCAAATGGTTTAAAGACCTAAACGTGAGACAGGATTCCTTCAAAATCCTAAAGGAGAACACAGGTAGCATCCTCTTCGACCTCAGCTGCAGCAACTTCTTCCTAGAAACATCGCCAAAGGCAAGGGAAGCAAGGGCAAAAATGAACTATTGGGACTTCATCAAGATAAAAAGCTTTTGCACAGCAAAAGAAACAGTCCAGAAAACCAAAAGACAACCAACAGAATGGGAGAAAATATTTGCAAATGACATATCAGATAAAGGGCTCGTATCCAAAATCAGTAAAGAACTTATCAAACTCAACACCCAAAGAAAAATAATCCAATCAAGAAATAGGCAGAAGACATGAACAGACATTTTTCCAAGAAGACACCCAAATGGCCAACAGACACATGAAAAAGTGCTCAACATCGCTCGGCATCAGGGAAATCCAAATCAAAACCTCAGTGTGATACCACCTCACACCAGTCAGAATGGCTAAAATTAACAAGTCAGGAAACAACAGATGTTGGCAGGGATGTGGAGAAAGGGCAACCTTCCTACGCTGTTGGTGGGAATGCAAGCTGGTGCAATCCCTCTGGAAAACAGTATGGAGGTTCCTCAAACAGTTGAAATTAGAGCTACCATATGATCCAGCAATTGCACTACTGGGTATTTACCCCAAAGATACAAATATAGGGATCTGAAGGAGTATGTGCACCCCAATGTTTATAGCAGCAATGTCCACAAGAGCCAAACTGTGGAAAGAGCCAAGATGTCCATGGACAGAAGAATGGATAAAGAAGAAGTGGTATATATACACAATGGAATATTATGCAGCCATCAAAAGGAATGAGATCTTGCCATTTGCAACGACGTGGATGGAACTGGAGGGTGTTATGCTGAATGAAATAAGTCAATCAGAGAAATACATGTATCATATGACCTCACTGATATGAGGAATTCTTAATGTCAGGAAACAAATTGAGTGTTGCTGGAGTGGTGGGGGATGGGAGGGATGGGGTGGCTGGGTGATGGACATTGGGGAGGGTATGTGCTACGGTGAGCGCTGTGAATTGTGCAAGACTGTTGAATCACAGATCTGTACTTCTGAAACAAATAACGCAACATATTTTAAGAAAAAAGAAAAAGAAGAAGATAACAGGAGAGGAAGAAAAGGGGAGTATGTCAGAGGGGGAGACGAACCATGAGAGATGATGGACTCTGAAAAACAAACTGAGGGTTCTAGAGGGGAGGGGGGGAGGGGGATGGGTTATCCTGGTGATGGGTATTGAGGAGGGCACGTTCTGCATGGAGCACTGGGTGTTATGAACAAACAATGAATCATGGAACACTGCACCAAAAACTAATGATGTAATATATGGTGATTAACATAACAATAAAAAAAATAAAAAAAAACTAATGATGTAATGTATGGTGATTAACATAACAATAAAAAAATTTTTTTAAAAAGGTGACACTTTTTCTGTGAGCATACATTGTTTTTTGTGACTTATGAATCTGTGTGCGTTTATTCTGTCTCTAACATTCAACATTTTAAATAAAATTTTATAAAGAATTAGAAGTCTGACATAAAATAGATCCGATCTGTTTTCTCTCTAAACTGAGAGGCCCTCAGGGTCAGGTACCATGTCTTTTTCATAGGCCGAGGAAAGAACAGCCTGCTGGATGCTTTTCCAGGATCCACCACTTGCCTCATCAAAGCATCGACATCTCCCCTTGTAAGTTTTCCAGAAGCAAACCCAGCTCTGCCTGCTTTCTGGAATTAGAAAAAAGGGAGAAACTAAGTTCTTTCAAAAATAAACCTACAGAAAAGGATTTCTATGATGCTTGTGCTTTACTGAGGGAACTTGGAGCTTGCAAACCACAAACATTATGAGCAGTTTTATATTTTTTAGGAGTCTAAATTAGAGTATGGCCAAAAACAATTGAGGATTAACTCCCATGTCTCCTATTATAAATCTCAGAATTATGCGTCGTCAAGCTAGGGAAAATATAAATAGAATGAATACAGTTTGACTGGCAGAGATTAGCATGAAACTCAAAGTTAAAAATGTATAGCCTCCAGTTGCGTTTTCCACAGCAATATCCAGATGGGAAAGAGAAAAGCACACTCTACCATGGAGAATCCAAGCTGTCACCACCTGAATCCACAGATCACTCAGCAAAATGAATAATAGAATGATTAGACTCTGTGTGTATCCAGATAGCATCACTTATATAAGGGATTCTTCCCAAGATCCTTTAACCTGATTTTAACCAAGCTGCTAAATCCAACTTCTCTTTTCTCAGTAGGTGATAAAGGGAGTAGAGTCACATGATACTCTGAGGCAGAGAAAGCCATTAAATATGCAGTTAGTAGGACCAGCTTTCAACAAGTCAATATTAAAAAAAGATGGGTGGGAGTAGGGAAGCGGGGTGTGGGGACTAAAGAGATCAAAGAAACATACAAACTAACAGTCTCTTAACTTAATTGGATCTTTGGTTTAAACAAATGAACTTTAAAAGATATTTTTTGTTTAATTGGTAAAATTTAAAAATGCAACTGATATTAAGGAACTCTGGTTAATTTGTTGGCTGCAATAATGATACCACCTGGTATTATAATGGCAGGGAAAAAGAATCTCATTTTGGAGTTAATACAATAATACTTAGGTTTGAGATGTCATATCCGCAATTTACTTGAAAATCATTTGGCAGGGAAAAAATGAAGAAAGTCAATGTGGCAAAACACCTGCATTTGTTGAATCTAGGTAATGAGTGTACAAGATGCATTTTACAATCTATATTTTCCCACATATTTGAAAGTTTTCATTAAAACTAAATTTTTTAGTTGATGCAGTTATAAATGTGATATTAACCTGTGATGTTAACTTGTATTGTTAAACAGTTTCTTTGCTTTTTTTTAACCTAAATGAACAAATGGCATCAATAGGATGCTTTTCATATAAACGTGTTTCTAAAATAGCTAAAATAAAGAATTTCATAATTGCTTATTGTGATTCAGATAAATGACGTGGTAATGAGTTTGACATGCCCTCATTTGTTCACTCATTTCCTCATTTATTCTCCTCACTCGAATGAGTTAGAGTGGTGTCCCAGAAAAACCATTCTCCAGCACTCACTGGATTTTTCATTTTGATGCCCCATAGACCTCTTGGCTTAAGTTTTATCAAAATCATCTGAGGTTCAATTTTGTTATCTGTAAAATAAGAACATTAATAAACTTCTCATAATTATGTGAGGGATAAATAAGATAGTAAGTATTAAATGCTAGAATTCAATGTCAACTAAAGGGTTGGTGGAATCATAGCAGTATCACTGACATCAGTGATACAGGGGGTTTCTTACTACATTCCAAAAATTCTTTCTGCTTCAGAGCCTTCTCTAATGTCTGCTCAAACAGCTCCCCATTGAAGAATCACAGCAAACTTTATAGTATATGCTAGATTACTTATTTCGTAGAAAGCAGACTTAAAATCCTAATTTCTTCTTATAATTTAAGATTATAGAATTTAGGAGTGTGGGCACATTTCAATGAAAGGGTTTTTTTTTTTCTATATAATAGAAGCCTTAAGATTATTTGTGTTACTGAGGATGTAAAATAAAAATTATAAAGTGCTCAGGAGTTTGTAGAGTTAATTTGCAAAAATTCTATTACATTTTAAATGGGTACCCGATGAGTTCCCCAACAAGCTTGAGTTAGAGATTAGCTAATCAGTACAATGCAGTGCAATTATTTCTTATGTATATTCTTTTTAAAAACGGGCCCAAGGAATCTCTATACTTTCTAAGTAAAATGCCATGCTGTTTTTAGAAAATCTCAGTTTCCAGAAACATTTGATTTCAGAAACAGACTACCCAATTAAATAGATTCTGTGCAGGGAGATCAGGTGGCAACCTTTCTTAATTGATTTTTAACAACTCTGTAACTCTATCCCTACCATTTGTGCAGCTGTAATTAAAGGCCCAGTGTTTCAATGTCTACTCTTCATTTCCTGACCTGTTCATAAATATCTGCTGTAGGCTGAGGCCCACGGTGCAAGGTTTTATTAATAATGGATTTGAGATGTAACTGTCATAGAATTTATGTTCCCCCAATAGAGTTGGCAGTGTTCCACTTCACGGGAGAGCTGGTTTCTGTAAGCTCACATCCCCACGAATGACAACAGCTGCAGTGGAATGAGTGGGAGCCAATCAAATGGAACCAACTTACTTGGCTGGTTCGATTCATTTGTACAATAGATGAGGACACAACAAAATAATTAGTCTGGCTATTCTCAGGTTATTAAGACAAGCTTAGAGAAATTCAGACAGAGCAAAATTTTCAAAAACGGTAAAAATAAAAAAAAAATTTGATATGGATTTGGAATAAGATAGGACGATTCTACCAAAATATTTCTATTTTGTCACTTAATAAAAAAGTGAATTATTGCTATTGTATAGTCTAATCAGAATGCAGAGCATGACTTAAACTATAACCTATTCCCATCAATGAAATATCTGGACTAATAAAATAATATTTCAGCTAGACGTGTATCGTAGGTAATCAATAAGGACTATATTACTTGAACATTTGATTATCTTTTCCTAAGAAATAGGAGACAACCAAATTAACAGTAAAACTCTTATTAACTATAATTTAGGTTGAGAAAATTCAGAAGGCAATTCAGGATTTAAAAATGCTTACAATGTTTACTAAAAGTACCCAGAGTTAGCCAAACTGTGACACTCGAGGAAATGGTCCCCAGTGCCACCCTAACTTCTAACACCAACTGCAAATTCAGGGGGTTCACAAAACCACATTCCAAACTCACAAAACTCCCTAAAAGCTGTTACACTTGTAGTTACTGCTTATTATAGGGAAAGAATACAAAGTAAAATAAGCCCAAACAAGAGATGCATGGGGCAGAGTCTAGGATTACAAACATGAAGCTTCCATTGTCCACTCCTGGCACTGATGGGTAAAATTTGCACAGAGTATTGCCAAAACAAGAAAAGTCATCCAAGTTTCTGTGTCCAGAGTTTCTACTGAGGCTTCATTATGCAGGAATGATTGATTGACTGACTGCTGACATGGTTGATCTCTGTCTTTAGGTCAACTTATACCACTTGACTCAAAACCCCCATGCTACGTCACACTGTTGGTCTTTCTGGTGGGGTCAGACCCTACCCTAAAGCTGCTGAGTGTGTTTGACCACATCCTAAGATCCAGTATTGTCAGCCCTGTACCCTAAGCAAAGGCACTCCTATCAGGTATGAAATAGATTACCTTCCAGAAGTCTATGGCAAAGACCAGAGCTTACTTTGGACAAGGCCAAATGTTTTACTACACAGTGAATATTAATGATCATTTTACATCTAAGTGTGCATTAAAGAAAATATGTAATAGACAAGTGTATTGTGTTATCTCCAGTTTTATCTTCTGTGATTTTTTTAAACTAAAACGGCATAATCATCCACTATTAAATATTCTATTCCCCAGCAGTCAATGACTATTTTGTTTATGTAGTTTGATGCATAATCCTTCCACACTTGGGATTCACGAATTTTAATCTCAAGGCATTTTATTTCAGTCAACAAATTTTGTTTATAGATCCATGTCTTCTCTGAGCTGTTTCCTAATTCACTAAAAAAGCTCTTCATCATACCATAAACCATTCCCCTCCACCTCCCCAAACACAAATTGTAACAATTCAAATTCTTGGTTCTCCCTCTGTCCAATCGAGTGACTTCTCAGTTAATTTACTCAGTTCAGTCTCATTTCAATTTAAAATTATCCCTAGGAAGATAATTTAATCTGATGGAAAATGAGTTAATGTCCATCAAATAGAACTGAGTTAAGTATTTTAGGAATGCTGGTTCCTGAATCTGATCAGTTTCAACACATGCTTACTAACTCTCCCATTTTTAAGGAGCACGTCTAAAAAGGATTAACATTTTCAAAACTAAGGATTATCCGGTGCCACTCTGAAAAGAAATACAATACAAGGCATCATGATTTTATAAATGTTGCATAAACAAAACTGGATATTATTACTCTTCCATGAAATTTTCCATTTAGAATATATTTACCCAGATGGGGAATACTGAGCAGAGGACCAGGCAACAGGAAAGAAGAAGCTGCCAATCAAGCCAATGATCATAGGAAGAAAACAATTTGGATCAACAACTGATTGCAGGGTTGGGACCAGAGCCTCGTTTTGCCATGAAAGGGGCTGAGAAACACCCGGCGTCTGCAGAAGACTGCAAGGATGCTGCTTCTGTATCTCCTAGGTGGATATCAATTCATATTAAACTTCTCTATAGGATCACCTAAAATGCTTTGGTATTCACCACGGAGGGGCCAACACATGAAGGAAGGAGCACGTTCAGAAATTGTCAGGACAGGGGCGCCTGGGTGGCTCAGTCGTTAAGCGTCTGCCTTCGGCTCAGGTCATGATCCCGGGGTCCTGGGATCGAGCCCCGCATCGGGCTCCCTGCTCAGGGGGAAGCCTGCTTCTCCCTCTCCCACTCCCCCTGCTTGTGTTCCCTCTCTCGCTGTGTCTCTCTCTCTCTGTCAAATAAATAAATAAAATCTTAAAAAAAAAAAAAAGAAATTGTCAGGACAAATGGCTTCTTTGGGAACTCCCTCCTAATGTAAAACAGCTATGACCCAAGTAGCCAAACTAAAGAGTTCCACTATAAGGGGAGAGATGACAAACGCTGAACATTTATTATATGCTGTGTGCTATTTATAGATTAATTCAATCCTCCTGACTATCCTATAAATTGGAGATTATTTTATTGATTTTTACTTTCAGATGAAGAAATGAGGTGTGCAAGGGTTGAAGAACCTGACCCAGATTAAGCTGCTCAAGTGGCAGGTAAAGGATTCAACCCCACTTTATAATACCCCAAAAAAACCGTGCTCTTTTCCCACACTCTTGTCGCAGCTGTTGCAAAACCATACCAAGATGGCCCAACTGCTCTGGATCTAGTATTGTGAACAGCCTTATTGATGGAACTAATTATTCCAATATTTTTTCCTTGAGGCTAAGGTAGAGATGCTCATAGCTTTCAGGGAATGAGATAGTCAGCCTCTCATTCTAGGATGAGATGGGTCAAACCTCTCATTTGCCACTTACTGGCTACACGACCTTGATCATATCACTCAACATTCGGAACAGTTTTCCTCTTAAGTGAACCAGGCATAACGTAACCAACTTCACAGGTTTACTATACAGATTACATAAGAAAACATAAACAAAGCACTTAGCACAGTGCCTGATATTAAGGTGTGGGACAGCACAGCAGCCTTTCAGGGTGCCAAATATAAAGGAGGATCCTCTTACTAAAACTGATCAGAAAGTTGATCAGTTGCTAGGAACTCAAGGTTTTCTATAAAAGTCCTTAAATAACAGGCAAACAAAATAGACACAGTTCTGCCAAATTAAAGTGGAGATAAGCCATGCTTAGTTTCATCTATCTGTTCAATTTTTTAAAGTTTTTTATTTATTTATTTGAGAGAGAGCATGCATGCACATGTGAGAGAGAGAGAGCAGAGCAAAGGAGAGAGAATAAAAGTGGGGAGGAGGGGCAGAGGGAGAGGGAGAAGCAGACTCCCCGCTGAGCAGAGAGCCCAACACGGGGCTCAATCCCAGGACCCTGGGATCATGACCTGAGCTGAAGGCAGATGCTTAACTGACTGAGCCACGCAGATGCCCCAACTTTTTTTTTTTAAGGCTAACAAGAATGTTACAAGAGTTACAATTGCAGCAATTGTAGCAACTTCAAAATCACCCATCCATCAGACCTTGAAGATGGAAGACACAGTTAACTGCACACGTGAACTGAAACGGTGCAAGATCTAGCAAGATCTAGTTACATTCAGCTGAAATACTGAACTCAAGATATGTATGGTCTGATGCTAAGACTTTTAGCTCTACGTAAGCAAGTTATATTACTGACTGCTTAACACTATTTGGTTGCTATAATAAAAATAGCTAATATGTATTGAAGGCTTACCATGCTGCCAGCAAGCTTCTAAGAATTTTCTATATGTCAATTCAAGGAGTTATCACAAGTTTCTTAAAAGCTGGCTTCTATTATTATTTCAGTTTTATAGATGAGGAAATAGGCACATAGAGTATACATGACTTGCCCAAGGATATACAATATCAGAACCAAGGAAATTTGAAAACTTGCTCTTACTGCTACATCATATTGACTAAGTTAGGAGTGTCTGAAAAATGTAAAACAAGGGACACTTAAGTCTATTAACCTACTTAATAGTATTGGTAACAAATACCCATTTCAAGCTTAAAAAGTAAATATAAACTTCTTATTTAGAGAAAATGACTTTCAACGCCCTTCCAAAGAAACATAAGATTAATATTAAAAATCTCTCTGACAAGGAGTTCCCATGTGTCTCAGTCTGGCCTTGCACATTTAAGAAACTGAAAATTGCTAATATAAGCAAGCAAAACTCAAAATCTACATTTGCCTTTGTTTTTAATCCTATTTATCACATGGTCCTTTTTATTATCTGCAAACTTTATTATGAAAAATTTTATATATTCAGAAAAACATACGGAAAAGTATATTGAAATGGGTATATCCATGCACTCTGCATCTTGATTCCTCAAAGGTAGCTTTTGGCCATTTTTACTATATTTCTATTTTTCTATACATACACACACATACACATGGCATGGATTGGTATTTTGTTTTTTGTTTGATTTGCTCTACCATTTGAAACTAAGTTGTTAATATAATGATATTTCACTTCAGAATACTTGCTCATGAATCCCTTAAGAATAAAAAAATCATTTTGTACATTATTGGAAATATTGTTAATTTGACTTTCTGTATCTCAGTTTTATAAGTGAGTCTAAATCAAGAGATACCCCAGTCATATAAATCTTAACTGATTCAGAAAGTTAGAATATGAACAGAATGGCCCTTGCATGCAATTGCTAGTGAAAGTGTCTGTGAGTCTTTAGTAAGTCCTCCTGTCACAGTCAAGTACTATCATTATCCTCAAATAAAAAAAGATGTACAAATCACAGGTTTGGTGTATGCTCAATTCAAGTACAGCTCAAAGCTCTTATGTGATTTGCCATCATTTTTACAATTATGTCTGGTATCCAGATGGTGTTTGTCCTCAGCACTTCAGCTTTTGTGTATGGGGAAGAACACTCACTACTCCCTCAACTTTGATATTCAACATATTAGTCTTAAAACTCCACTAACAAACAATGTTCCTTAAACATTAAACAATATCCCTTAACACGTATTCACTAAAGAAAAACACAAACTTGTGAATTGGACAAATTATCTCCAATATTTAAAAATTGATTACAAACTTCACAAAACACTGTAGGTATCTGATTTAAAATAATTCTAATAGAATTTTTTGAATACTGAAACCACTGTAAGATTTAGACCAAACATAGCATAGAAATCTAGAATGGTGTTTCCGAATGCAGCCTATGCAGCCATATTGCCCGTGTCCAAAATCTGACTCTTTCCACTTTGGGGAAATTGTGTCTCATTTTCTATATCTATAAAAAGGAGATTATAATAACATTTACCTTATTACTCTATTGTGAGCATTCAATGAGAATATATTAGCAGAGTTTGATAACACCAGGCATATGGAAGTGCTTGAAAATGTTGGCTCTACCCATAAGACCCAATGATTAGAAAAGTAATTCTCTAACTTTCTGGTCTCTGAGTCCCTTGATTGAGAATTTCACAGAATTTTAGTTTTACATTGGTTAATATTTGTCAATATTTACCATGTAAGAATTTTTTTTACCATGTAAGAAATTAAGGTTGAAGAAAATAAACATTAACTCATTTAAAAATGACAATAATTACATTTTACATTAGTGATTATATTATATGTTCAAGTAAATAATATATTTTAGAAGGAAATGGGCTCTGTTTTCTCCCCCCCATGAAATAATGAGAAGACTGGTGCTATCTTACATTTCTGCATATCTCTTTAGTGCCTGGCTTCATAGAAGACAAAGAAATTCTGTTTGCTTCCGAATTCAATGTGTCGCAACACGTTCTTTTGTTTGAAGTATGTGAAAATCCAGACTCCCATAGATATACAGTTGGAAGTAAGAGGAGTATTTTAATAGACTTTCCAGAAAACTTTGGATATTCTTCTTGATACTACACCAAAACTCAGTAAGTGGTAGTCTATTAAAGCTTCATTGCAATGTGCAATCTGAAACCAAATCGGTGAACACTGCTTAACTGTTAACTTTTACTGTTACATTAAATGCTCTCTTTTTGCATTGTTCACTTATTCTTACATGTTTTTCTACTATTGATTACTTGAAAAATATTAGTTCACTGAGTTGTGTATTTTTTCAAATATTAATATATTTTATTAAACAAAGTAATAATATATTTGTTGATATCACCACCATTTTTATCAGAAAAGTTTGTAAGGATTGGGAAGCTCTCAAGCTCACAGTAGCTGTCACAAGTTTTCCAAAATTTGAATTTTCTCTTAAAAGCTTGAATTGTATCATTGGCAACAAATATCAGTTGATTTCCTTTGAAATGACAAGATCACTTCTTTCATTTTTAAATAAGTATTTGCTAATGCCCAAGCATTTAAAAAACCGTAGTTTGTCTGTCAGTTAATCTTTCAAGTAAAAATTGTGTTTCATGAAAAGAAGGGGACTGTACAACCTCAACTCAAGTGGACAAACGCTTTTTCTTAAGAAAACCATCCTATTTCAGTATGCAGCAGAAATGCTATTTGTATACTTATTGTTTGGTCCCACAAAATATTAAGCAGACAGGTGCTCTCTTGCTTCTGGACAAGCTGGACCAATGGGGAAAGATTTAGCTTCTCCCATGTAACAACAGCAACAACAACAAAAAAACACAACAGACAAAACACAGGGATCAAAATTTTCAAAACCACTAGACATCAGCCAGTAAAGACCATCTATCCCTGAAAGACGGTAAACAAATGAAGCCAGCCCTACAAATGCCCTACCTCATTTTTCATGAATGTCCAGGTCATGAACACAGAGAGGAAATGAGGCAGGACTGATGGACTCACTGAATTGAGGCATCTGAGATCCCAAGTAGCTAAGTGTTCACAAGAAAGAAGCATGAACTGCACAAAGAAACAGCCCTAGAAATATTCAGAGGGTTTCCCTCAAATGTTCAGTAGGGTGTTGATTAGCAATTTATTTTTTTTATTTATGTATTCATCCATTCATATTGTTATTATATTATTATCCCTAGTCTTACACCTTCTTGAGGGTTAGTATTTTAACTAAAAATTTTTGTGGAAACTTCCTAGAACACCAATAATAACACCTTTTAAAAAGAGAAAAAACCCTACCTCAGATTTAAAAGTCCTTGCTGGTTCTGGCTTAAGACCAAGTGATTCTTCACATAACTCAGATAACTTGATTTGCTGCATCATGGGACACATCCATGCTTTCCACATCATTTCCAGAAAAGATGTGTTATTTACTTTTGTAGTGGCCAGTACCACCTAAGTCATCATCCTCATACAATTACCTATACAAGTCTTTTATTATGATTAAAAATTTCTGTTGGCTCTATCTATAACTTATAATCATCAGAAGGTCTAGCCATTTTATCTTCTAGCAAATGAAGGTTCAAATCTAACCCAGTAATTCTTCCCTTTGGAACATTTGGCTAAATTCTCCCAAAGGGTGATATTAATCAGTTAATTTGTAGGATCACCAGAGTTGATCAACTAGTGGAAAATATCTCTACCTCACTATCATATGCTGGAATTATTTGGTAATTAAGCATCTGCTAATGTCTTGTCTTGCAGAGTTCTCAGAAGAATTATTACCTTTACAGAAAATATTTGGCTTACTCAAAATTAGACCTCTTCACTCTGTCATATAGATTATGATTACACACAGATACATACATATATAACCTCCATATGCAGGAAAGAAACAAGCTCAAAGTATTTATAGTTGCTTCCTTTTTTAGGCATGTGTTGCCATCTTACTTACCAGTAATAACCTTCTATATACACTTATACTTAAGTAAACACTGAAACAAAGATATATGTGTATGTAGAAAACATGTACACATGCACTCTGTTTTACTTATTAAAATCAGTAATGAGAAGACCGGTCATGTACTTTCAAAGTTATCACAACTACCTCATTGCACATTTATTTGCACTTTTTCTTTGAGTTTCATTTTGAAATCATGGCCATTTCTAAACTCAAATTATTTCCATTACTTACAATTTTGAGCTTACATTTTCATCTCTTAGCCGGCGACAGCCTCCTTCAGTTGGATTATTTATCCATTTAGTAATAGTCCTGATATTTTTAAAAAGCTTTCTTGCTTTTTGGTAATAATAGAAAGCTTTATGCCCATTCTGAATTATCTCTGCCCTAGAACAGAATCACATCTTCTCTAAGAAGTTCTCATTCCCTTTTCTGTAGCTGGAATTAAAACTCAAATTCTTGGCATAAGGGAGCACATGTGAGTACTAGAGGTCTGCTTCTGTCATCACCTCCCATTTTAAAGGAATATAAAAATCAATTGTTTAAAACAAATGAGTACTATAGTTCTGTTCAGTAGTTAGAGTCCAGCAAGAGTCCAAGGCTATCTTCTACATGGGCATTTTTTCTTTCTTAACTTTTTTTTTCTTAAATGTTTATCTTCTGTCAACTTGGTTTCCATTTCCTGCTTCAAGAGCCTATGGAAGAATAGTGGAGAAACACGCAATGGTTGTTCTTACCCATTCGGTGGCCTGAGCAGTGGGTGCTGCAGACCAGTCCTTCATGGCAGGCTGGGTGTGCCCGTCTTCAGACAGAACGACTGAATAAGCACAGGGGACACCTGCCCCACTTCACACCAGTCTGTGACCTCAGGTTGAGCAGAAGCAAATTTGGGAGCAGAAACAGTCTATTCACCCTGAAATTCTTTCTTGGTCACAGCCTTTTCAGCAGCAGCCTGCTCTTCTTTTTCAATCTCTTTGGGATCTCTGTAGAAGGAGATCCCCCATGACCACTCACTGGCCTTTACTTGGTGCCACGCCAAGGGACAGCCTCCTGAGCCAGCATCCACCACATCAGATCCTCTGAGTGAGCTCTTGTAGCACTAGAGAGCAGTGTCTACACAGTGCAGAAGGGTCTGTGTTACACAGAGCTAGCTGGGGCAAGCAGGTTAACAGAAGCAGGCTCTGTGAGAGGCTGGCGGTCAGCCCTGGGATCAGGAACAACCACAAGTTGAGGCTCCCGAAGGGCTGCCTGGACCTGGTTAGTGAAAGTTCCAGGAGCGAAGTGGCCTAAAATGGGAGTGACTTCATCGGCAAGAGCAAACTCCAGCACAGCTTGCTGGCCAGTAGAGCTGGGGGGCAAGGCACGGATATTGGCCAGGTTTGCAAAGGGAACGAGGGCACAAGCTACCAGCAGAAACTCCTCCCAGATTCTCTTCAGATTTAGCAGTTACATGTCATCATTTTTCCCTATGTAGATGTACCATTCCATTTGAAAGTCGAGGTTGCATGCCAGCCAAGTGAATTCCCATTGCAAAGAATTTGAGGACATCCTCCACCAGTTGCAGGACAAAAAGGACTCTGGACGTTGTGCAAGTTTCTCTTTAAATGATGACAGGAACCCAGAGCAGCGTCATACGGGCCCCTCTCTGGGCAGCGCCTTATATAAAACGCTGCTGCTGAACTCTGTGGAGAGCTGGTGCCTTCTATAGATATCAAAATGTTATCATATAGTGTTCTAATATATATTGCAAGTATTACATTGTCCCCTTTGTTAAAAACTTGTTATTTGTATTTATTTCCCAAAGGCTGTATTTCTAGTAACCAAAGTATCAGGAGCTAGGAGACTGAATGAGAAACAATAAATTATTTGGTAAACAGAGCATCTGACATCAATACCACATCAAATTTCAACTTAAACTAACATTTAAATCTACTTAAGTTATAAATTACATACAATAAAATGCATAAATTTTAAATGTACAGTTCAATACGTTTTGACAAATATGAAAGCCTATAATGCTACAACTACAGTCATGAGAATCTATCTACCATTATAAAGTAAATGTCACTAAGGAGTTTATAATTTTCTTTAAGAACTTTCTATTATTTTAACTCCACTGTCATGTATCTTCTCAATTCTACAGCCTTAAGATTAGAATTACTTGTCTCTTCATCCATTAAAAAAATAGCTCATTTTCCTTATGTAGAAATATTGGGATTCTGAAATATCAAGTAGTGTGTTTGGTTTATTGTCTGAATATAGTTTTCATCTTTAGCTAAATGATCAGGTATAATAGCTGTAATAGTCACAACTCAAAAATAATTCATAATATGGCTTATATTCCTTCATCATTTTTATATCATTACGATTATATCTGGTTAAAATAATAGCATTTATAATGAGATTTTTATACACAGTTTTTCTTAGAAATACTTTTTCACATAGAACTACCACTTACTCTCAAGGTATCTTTAATTTACGGAGTTCAAATTATTTCTGATTATAGCCTCCCATTTGAACCTATACTTCAGAGTGCCTAGAATTGACTGCTTTGTATTCAAAACTACATAGATGCTAAAAACCAGCCCCATTCTGAAGGAGAGCTCTTTCTCTGTAATTTTTTAAAATTGTATTATTTACCTGAAAAGCTTCTGATCTCATTTTCTTAATAGTGCTTCTGAGGAAAAAATAAATCAGTGATTTTGGCTTATGTGTGGAAATGTGTCATAACATAAAACAGCTAGGAACTTGGATCTAGCCCTGTTCTCATCACTAAAACCCTAAGGGAATCACCTCAAATCTCTGGCTCTCAATTTTCCACCCTAGTGATGTTTCACAAATACAGAATCAATCATCCTTAAACTTTTTTTCTTTTTGGTTTTGTTTTACAAATAGCACAATTTGAGGACCTTGACCTTCTCACACTAGGTCACTAGAATTAAGGCTTTCCATTAACCTAAAGGTGAAACAAACATTCAAATAGGATGACAATGGATTTTTCCCATTATATTACTAGCAGAAAAAAGGAAATTGAAACTGATGAGGGGCTATAAGCAGAAACATGTTCACCTTTAGCCCATAAGGCTGACCTATAGCTTGCATAATTCTGATTAGGATCAACTGTGTGCTGGTTGCTACATTCTTAAAGGGTCTCAGGACTGCCTGTATATCTCACCGATAGTTAATATCAAACTGAACAAGAAGCACCAGAGAAATCTTGTGGAAGTAGTTTTACGAGGAGAAATTCAAAGAAAACATTTATGATCTAATACTCCCTTGCACATCCCCTCCCCCTAGAGCACTAAGCATCTACCCACCAGCTTCCTACAGCAAACGTGCAGCTCTTCCGGCCTGCCGGTCCTGTCCCCGTGCTACTTAAAGGAACTTACTACGTTGCACCATAAAACATCTCAAGAAATCTTAATTCTTTCTTGGCCGTTGTACTCAATGATCCCGCAACCAGTCTTTTTCAAACCCTCGGATTCTAAATTCCATATCTCTTACTGGTTCTAAAATTTCTTGAGCGCTGAGTTCCTACCTTCTTCATCTTAATATTGTAATACATAGCAGCAGGCCAGGCACATGTAATCACCTAACTTCGTTAATAATTGAACAGAAATACCTCAATTAATCTCCACTACCACCTTAAAAGACAAGCTGTTTCCAATCCATTTTACTCATTAGGAGAAAAGGATCAGAAAGTTTAAGTAATTTCCTCAGAATCCATGGATTATCAATGACAGAGGGAAGATCGCATCCTCAAATCTTCTAAAGTTAGAAAAGGTGGATAATTATGGAGTATAAATTCACATCAGGTTAAAAAATAATCGGACATTAGCACTAAATCATTTGAATTGGCCCAGCCTCACCGTACTAATAATACTGATACATTTTCAAACTGACAATCCAGCCTTAATTCCTCAGAGTTTATGGTTGTACACTTAGAAATTTGTTAAGAGGGTAATCTCATGGTAAGTGTTCTTATTATGATATATGTATATATTTTTATTTATTTATTAAAGATTTTATTTATTTATTTGAGAGAGAGAATGAGAGAGAGAGAGCATGAGAGGGAAGAGGGTCAGAGGGAGAAGCAGACTCCCTGCTGAGCAGGGAGCCCGATGCGGGACTCGATCCCGGGACTCCAGGATCATGACCTGTGCCGAAGGCAGTCGCTTAACCAACTGAGTCACCCAGGTGCCCTGTATGTATTTTTACAGGAAAAGAAATGGTTTGACCTGTTAGAGAGAAGTTCTGCTTATTCGTTCGGACTATCAGATCTATACCTAAGGAAAATATGTTAAGAGCAGTCTATCATAAGGAAAGTACAAATATCCAATAAATGTGGAAAAGAAAAATTTAGAATCCCTATTATTCAAAGAGTTAGAGGCACCTTTCAAACAAGATACTATTTTTCTAAATCTCTAACTCCAGTTTTTGGTAAAGGCTCAAATTAGAAACACCTTTCAAATTTGTTTTGGCAAAATGTGACAAAATGTGACAAAAGCTTTAAAAATGGGCCTACAATTCAAACAAATAATTTAATTTCTTAAAATTCATTTTCAGACACGAACAGAAATTCACTTATAATGTGAAAATCTGCATATAACTGAAATATTTAATAATCACTGAGTGCTTAAATAAATATTGAAGCATCATAACCATAGAGTGCAGACATTTCAAAATACATTGTATGAGACCAATTAAAGCTATAAAGAGAAACTTCCAGAATAGACAAATCTTTAGTGACAGAAAATAGGTTTGTATTTTCCAAAATTTTAACTTGGTTATTTTTTTAAGTAGGCTCCACTACCAGCGTGGGGCCCGAACCCACAACCCCAAGATCAAGAGTCACATGCACCACCGACTGAGCCAGCCAGGCACCCCTCACTTGACTATTTTTATAATGGGGTAAATTTCTATTAAAATAACTTTAAAAATAATCTAGTAAGTGCTATGGCTATAAGTTTACCTGCATGAGAACGATAAGTGAACTGGACAAGGTCTTTGCATTTGTTTTTCTTATCTTTCTACAATTCTATAATGACTCAACTGATACATATTATTTTTTAGACAAATCAGAGCTTGCAGTTGCTGCTAGAATTTCCAGAAGGAAATTATATTTACATATAAAATAATGTATAACCGACTTTGACGTTCTATGTCCAACACACTACTTCAGAGAAAACCTGTTATGCATCATTCAGTTTGACAAGCCTTTTTAAAAAAATATATAACTTTTCATTCCTATGATAGATCATTTGGCGCTCTGGCTAATTTCATCAGCATCAACACTTTAATTATATAATCTGAGTTCCCCAATGCCCTTTGGCAACACAAGTCTCAGCCTAATTCCTTTTTAGTAAGCAAATCTGATATGGTCTCTAAGAAATGCTCCAGAAGTACCTACCTATAGTATTCCCCCCCCCCCCCCCCCAGCATTAAAGCACACTCGAAGCATTCCTGTACAGCACTGAGCCCAAAGGTCAGCGGGCACACGAGAGATGATAAAATCATAAATCAGTGATGAAATAGCAGCTTAACTAACTTTTTTCAACAAGTGAAATATATGGTTTACAAATGCATTTAATATGTGAAAAAAAAACTTAAAGATGGAAGACCAATTAAGATGGTTAGAATCAGTGATGTAATTGACGATACTCTTAAAGTTAGTGCCATAACAAATTCAGAGTAAAATATTATAGCACAATGTATGATTAAAATAACTAACACACCTTTTTATTGCATCTCAAAGAGGATTTTATATAAAACAATAAACATCTTAACTCTTCAGCATTTTAACAAATGACTGTTTCCAGAATACGCGAGATCTTTGGGGAGCTCAGTGAATTAAGTCACATAAGCCGTTATAGTAACACATGACCAACTTCTCTTTATTTTTACTGAGTTAAAAGCAACTGTGGGATCTTAGCCATTTTTATTACATGAAAATTCCTCAGAAAGGGAAATTATTTAAATGATCAATTGCAAAGTTGAACCTCAAATTCTGTCTAAATACTTTTATTTTTTACTTTCCCTTTAATAGGACCAAACTGGTTCATTAGTTACTCCTTCAACTGTCTTCTTTGAGTTTTATGATTCATTATCACCAGAAGGGATGTCTCACCAAGGAAGTATTCCTGAAATGATTGATACTTAATTAGAGAAGAGGTTTAGGTCCACATGGCTTTGGCAGAATGGGTTCAGTGCTTGGGTCTGGATGACACAACCCTCACAGTGACCTCAGAGACTGTTAAAAAAAAAAAAAAGTCTAATCTCAACAATAGATGGGTGATAAAAGATAATGGATACGCCCCAGCAAAATTATTACCTCCTCTTTCTCTTCTCTCTATCCTCACAATAGTTTAGTAACTCAGTAAAGACAGACTTATTGTGTGGGGCAGTAATGGGAACACAGGGCCCTCCTACAACTACAGAATATTTTATCTGTCAGATAATCTAATTCTCTATTTTTCCCAAATCCTACCTTTGATAACATCTTGGGAAATTCATTGACTAAAAACAAACAAATAAAAAAAAACAACTATAGCTCTTTTTGTGGTTTCAGGAAATTGTTAGAATGAACATCTTCCTCAAAACTGTCTCATGCTGAATTGATATTTTTTTAAAACAGGCCAGAGCTCTTATCCCTTTTTCTATGTTTTTCTTTTTACCCAAATGTCCTATTCTTCAAACGAACTTACTACTCATTAAAATAATAACTAATATTTAGTGAGTAGCTACCTGGCTAGACACACTTTTAAATGACTGAAGAAATGGTGTTTAAACTGAAAATGGATGTGTGGGCACCTGGGTACCTCAGAGGGTTGAGCATCAGACTCTTGCTTTCAGCTCAGGTTATAATCTCATGGTTGTGAGGTCGAGCCCTGCATTGGGCTCCCTGTTCAGCACAGAATCTGCTTGGATTCCTCTCCTTCTGCCCTTCCCCCTGCTCACCCTCTCTCCCTCCCTCCCTCTCTCTCTCTCTCTCTCTCTCTCTGTCTAAAACAAGTAAATAAATCTTTAAAAATGGATGGGTGAATAAGAGTTGGTAGGCACTCTGGCATGCATTTGGGGTTGCAGGTAGGGAGGAATGTCCCAGGCAGAGGAAACATTGGGGAACATCCTGCATCTTCATAAATAGGTCAGGGAATCTTCCATTGAGCAGAAAAACACTCTGAATCATGGTAACCAAAAGGAGTGGGGTGGTGTTTGAGGTTGCCTGGGATGGCGCTCATAGGAATTTTGAGGGTGATAGAAAATCATCTATATCCTGATTAGATGGACAAATTTGTCAAAATTTAGCAAAATGTGCTTTTAAAAATGGTTGCATTTTACCATGTGTTAATTACATCTCAATAAAATCGATTTAAAAATAAAAAGGAAATTTGACACCTGAAAAGTCTAGAATGCTAAACATTGTTTAAGGCCTTGTAGGCCATCTTAGGGATTATGTTATTTTCCCTTAAGGAAAAAGCTATGACAGGATACTGAGTGATGAAGAGGTATGATAGCATTTTTTTGTCTTTAATTTCTGATGTGACAATGAGTAAAAGAACTTGGAAAAGTACACTTGGAGAGAGAGTTAGAAGACTCTTACAACAGTGCACAGGAAGCTCAGTAACTTAACCTATGCTTGTTGGCAGCAGAGATGGAAAGAAAGGGGTGGATTCAAGAGATGCTTAGCAGGTAAAATCAGCAGGATGTAGTAATTATTTGGCAATAATCAGTGGGAAGAATAGTCCCCAATTTTCTGACATGTAGAGTAATACACTTCGTGTTTGCTGAGATGAGGCATGCTAAAGGAGTAATCTTAGGTCTTGGACATTTTGAGAATGGAATGGAGAAGATGGGCCATGGACAAAGAATTGGGGGGGTCACATTCACCTTTAGATAGCGAGATGGGTAAAAAATGGACCTATAGGGACAGCTGGGTGGCTCAGTTGGTTAAGTGGCTGCCTTTGGCTCAGGTCATGATCCCAGGGTCCTGGGATCGAGCCCCGCATCGGGCTCCGAGGAGCCCACTTCTCCCTCTGCCTACCACTCCCCCGCTGCTTGTTCTCCCTCTCTCTCTCTCTTTCTCTCTCTCTCAAATAAAATCTTAAAAAATACATAAAATATAAAAAATAAGAAATGGACTTAGACCAGAACATCAAAGGCTAATAGCATCATCACCAAAGTTCTTCTAAATATTTGCCCAAATGACTGTTAATACATACACACACGCACACACACACACACACACACTTGTATGAACAACTCAAACCACAAATATTTTTAAACTGAAAGTTTTATAAGATAACAAAAACCAGAATTTCAAAATGTATGTTAATACTCTATAATTACTAAATGATATTTTAATCTCATCAAATTTCTTAAAGATTCCCTGGTCAATAAGTTTATTTTAAAAACCATGTGCTTTATTCCTCTCTTAGAGACTTAACAGTATCTATCATACACTAGAATATTAAGGCTCCTAAAAATTCGCTATGTAAAATATGAGTGTTGTTGAAACCAGTGTTTCTCAAATTTATCTGAAAACAATGCCCATTTTTGAGCAACAGGCTTTTGCAGATCTAAGTTGACAGAATATAATTTTTAAAATAGTAATCTATACAATTTTCAAACTGCTTTCTGTTTTGCTCCTTATTTCTCTACATGGTATCTGGCAGGAATACTGGAAACAATTCTTTTGTCTTGAAAACAGATCCAGTTTTATTATTTAATCCCCAAGTATTTCTTTCTGCCAGAAATTCTTCATATAAAATCTTCCAATTAATGAATCGGGTCCTTATATTGCCTTATTTTTAGCATTGTTCCTGTACCAGTAAGTCTGCATAAATTTTCCAGGATCCCTTCTGACTCTAAAATTATGTAGCCTCGTGCAAAATATATTCATCATTCTCCCTTTTAAAAAATTCCTCATTGCCAGAGTCTTTCTATACTATGAACTTATAACAATAAATTGGTATGACTCTATTGTAAAGCAAAAATATTAGAGCCATGAGATAAAGATGCTTTGGAATTCACCTAAGCTTAGTAATTTCCTTAAAGTCACCATCCAGCTAAGACTCATGAGAAAGACCTTAGCATAAATTGAATTTATATCTAAAAGCCCTAATTAGACTCCTGTCAAAGCCATTATCATTAGGCTTTCTATTGTGCTTAGCCGCTCGAAGAGTTGTTCTCACTGTGTACAGTAAATGAGGAAAACATCGAATCATAACATTTTTGGACTGGAAGGTTCCTTTGAGATTAGCTGTTTCAACCTCTTCAATTTATAGACGAGGAAAAGGAGGTGCAATGAGGTTAAGTGAATCGCTTAGAAGCAGATTTCAAAATCAAAATTTGTTACATGAATTTGGAGTATATTGTGTGAACCATCAAAAGGCTTTCAAATGCTACAAAATATTTCCCATAATCAAATACATAAAATCAGCTATACAAAAGAGAAAGAAGAAATAGAAGTACCAAACTCGTTAGATTTAAGTATGATGGCTGAGATGACAGTGTTCATTTCCAAGTATTTTCTTTTTCCACAAAGTTCATTTGTGAAGACTTGAAGTACATAGATCACTAAACCTTGCAAGAAAATGGAATCACCTATGTCATGAGGTATCTTCTTGTTTTATTAAAAAGGAATCTGGCCTGGCCTCAACAAACTATTTGCTGAGTTTGCAGTTTAAAACTAAATTTTCAAAAAGGAGATAAGCAATTAAAATAAGTGCTCTATATTCTCTATCGCTCTGTTTTAGATGAAGCAGGAATGGGCCAGGTCAGTGCTGATTCAAAGAGGAAAATGAGTCAAACAGAATTTGGTGGATACTGGTTGAGACACAGGAAGGCCTTAAGTGAGAGGCAGCATTGTATAGGTACAAAATGGGACTGAGCAAGATTTGTTCAAAAATCCATAAAGTCAATGATCCACAGCATTGGAAGAAATGGGAAAAATCATCTAGACTTGACTTCTTCTAAAAATGTTGAGAAAACTGAGGTCCAGAGAGGAAAAGTGATTTACTTGGGTCTTATACTAGTCAGTAGATAAGTTCAAACCAAAGGCCAAGTCTCCTGGGTTTTAATAGTTTGACCTCACCACACTGTAGAGACAAGAGGACACAGGTATCTGCAAGTTAACACTTGTGTAGAGAAGTCAGGGATAGAGTAAGAGGCCAGGGAGGATCTGGGTTGCACTTTGAGGGTGTCCCTGGGGTCCCAGAGTGTCTGGTTAGTACATACAGTTCTAACTGTATGTAAGATGCTAAGAAGCTAGTGCCTTGTGATTTTTGGATCCATAAATTAAAGTCATTTCTTTCTATTACAATCTTGTCTTCCTTAGTGGATTGCTCAAGATGATGGAGAGAGGGTTCACAGTACATAAGCTGTGGTATTATCACTGTCACCTATGCCAGGACCTGTAGCTCTGCCCATAAAGTACCTGACATCCTAGGAAACATGATTCTGCAAAATGAGATCAATATCTTTGCTTCTGTGCCATGATCATCTCTCACAGGACCCTACTCAGCTCATCCCACTCTCCCAAAACCAGCCTTCCATCTGCCTTTTTAAAATGGTGATCCTTTGAACACAGAACTGGATGAGGACAAAAAGTTACCAGAAAAAAACTTTGTCATTGCTTTTTGGGCTTGGGCATTTGTAAGGCATTCACCAAAACCATGACCATTGGCTTTTCTTTCAGGGTTATGGCCATACATGATCGATCTTGCCTTGTCCACTAAGAATCAGCCATTTGTCCTAAACTTCCTTCCTAGACTTATTTGAGCATTACTGCTGATTGTAAATCTCAGCTCTTACTATTTTGGCAAATCCACTCACCTAAAGATAGGACAAACCTCACCTGAATTCTGGGATAGGGTTCCAGGGTCTGGGATGGGTCAGACATAATCTAAAAATTAAGGACAACTCCAGAAAGCCAACGATAACATGAAAGAGGGTATATTTAGCATCTGGCTTATAGGGGATTGCAAAGAGGCAGAAAAAAGATAAAACAAGAGACCGGGAACAGGTCAAGAAGTGGTGTTTAAACAATATTAATTTGAAGGTGTAATAGATAAGATTAGGTTCCTACATCCCCTGAATTAGTAGTCTTCATATCCCAGACACTCAACCTTCCTACTTTGTCTTTTCAGATCCTCTCAGGAAAATGGGGTTTGTGGAGAAGGTTTCCATGCATAAACCAAACCAGAATCAGAGTCAGCACAATGGTCCCCCAACTGTAGCTCTCTCTCTCTCCTCTCCCTTCACGGCTGCTCATTCTTTCTGAGGTCAGCACTGTGGGAACCCTGTGTGCTTCTGTTGCCTCTGGGAACTTGCCACCTCTACCAGTAGTTTTCTTGTCTACCAAACTTCTCTTCTCAGCTTTATCTCAAACCAGGAAAGAAACACCTTCCTCTCCCAGTACCCAGCCATCAACAAGTATATTGGGCCCAATACCAGAAACTACCCTTGTCCATTTAGTTCTTTTCAATTTGCCACCAGCTCAGGTTATCTAAGGGGTTGAGGGGTTTGGGACCAAGGGTATTCAACTCACTGCACTGGAAACCACTGTCATTCCTCCCAGAATCTCCTCCCCACTCCCTTCCCGCCCACTGTTCAGGCCTGATCCTGAGTCTGGCGCCTCCTTCCAAACTTCAGACATGGTCATAGAGACGTTTTGTTCCTAAAAATTTCTTCATTCCATCTTGAATTGTGGATAATGATTTGGAAACGTAACAGTCTGTGTCAGGAGATGATGATTTGGAAACGTAACAGTATCTATCTGAACCCCAAGCGTGAAGAGATTTCATATTCTTCTAGGTACAGGAAGGACCACTGCCCAGGCTGGGTAACAGCCCTCACAGCGATGGCTCGGAGTGCTTCATCTTGAATGTTTTGCACTCAGAGGCCACCTCTAATGTGCACATGTGCTATGTTTTTATTGAACTTTGTTGAGTAGCCTGACACAGGCGATTCTGTACCTTGCCATCTCTTACACAATTCTTTCTATGAAGTCAATGCTTGATTAAATACCTCTTGATTATCAAGAGAATAGACAGACCCAATGATGTGACTAAACCAAAATGGAAAATCACTTATACTGTGTTTGCTTATTTTATTTGTATTTACAAGTGGCCGTGGACAGAGCTCTTCTTAGAATCTCTGTCACTTCAAAATTGCGGGGCTATCATCAGGCCTCATCGAATCATATCATTTTCCACCCTGCTTCCCTGTAGGATTACCTCTTTTTCTCTCCACCGTATTGTTTAAGAGGATCAATTTTACAATTGAGGGAAAGCATCAGACTAAATAGAGCTTTGTTCAATTGCTCCTAAGCTAAAGCTCACTGTCTTTTTGCCCATACTTTTCCAGGCTGAAAGAGGTAATTAAACATTTTAGAATAAGAGGTCTTCACTTGCAGCACCAGCTGGCTTGTGGGCTGCATTTAGTGATAACTATAACCACGGGTGGCAATAATTGTTCATGAACTTTAAGCAGAGAAAATGACTAGATAAACAAATAATGATTACTTGTAGATAGACTATCATGAGGCTATCTAAGCAATGTTTAGAGTCTGTTTTGTTGTGCTCCCATAAAAATAAAGGTTGTTCTTGTTAGACTTTTGTGTAAAAAAAAAGTTCTTCATAAAACTGAGGATTTTTCAAAAGTCTCTAATAATGCCAGTAAAAGACCCTTCTGCATGGTTTCATTGCCTTGAGAACTCTGATTAAAATATCACCACGGTAAAACAAATGAATAAAAAGAGTACCTTTAGTTCTATACTCACATGGTCTGTTTAAATAGTACTGCAGCTTAATTTGGATATGAATCAATGACAGTTCATACCAGCAACATACATGGTAAAAATTTTGGCTTTCCATATATAGCAAACTGTTGCATTATAATAACAGAAGAGAATGTTTCAAAACCCAATGGTGCTCCGGCATTTCTTCTCATAATAAAAAGAGCCTAAATAAAGCCAATTAGTATAAATTATGGCAGACTAAAATCAGGAGAAGCTGTGATCTAAATGCCCTCTCTCATAGATAGAGAGACCGATAGATGATAGATAGATAGATAGATAGATAGATAGATAGATAGATAGATAGTCAGATAGATAGTCTTACATGTGCTATTATAATTTACTTTCCCCCAGCGGCAAAACATTAGATGTTTTCTTTAAGAATTGTAGTATTTTTTTCTTGATTTTTGTAAAAATAATATTATTGTTTAGAAATAAAATTTCGAAAGAAAAGGAACCAACATTTCCCAGAAAGAGTATTTGACTTTGGCACTTTTCCTTCAGAATTACCTGTAAGGGTTGGTTATGAGGCTATAATCTAAATTTGTGCAAGCGCATGGTAACCCAAAGATATTGTTTAGAGATGAGTTACTACTAATTGAATAATTGTCATTGTGTTTGGAACTGCAGCCCCTTGGCAGGAAGGGCTTTGGCAATACTACATTTTTCTCATTCCATAGTGCTATGTATACAAGAGACACATTTTAAAATTTAAAGTTGGAAACATTGGGGATTTATGAATACCATTTGTGGTTGTTGAAAACACACAGAAAAACAACTGAGAATATTGCACACAGTCACAGAGATTCTTTTTCTCTGGTCGTTTCTTTAAACAATTCTTTCATTTGAAGTAAGATTTCAACAAACCTAAGTTGTAGTCTTGGAATTATTATGAGCACCAACCAGGCCCACTAGAGTTGGACTTACTGTTGATAGGACTTGGCTAGGAGCTATCGTGACCAGGGAATTATGGCTTACTGTAGTCTCTTTATGAACTCATAACATAAAGGTGGTTCTTGACATTTACAAAATAGACATTTTTTGTGTGTATTATAAATCCATGCCCTAAACCACCTTCCATGGGCCAAATTCAGAATTTCACACTAGCAGTGACTGAGAGTGATTTAGGGAAACCCATGGAGATTTGGGCAAGGGAAGGGAGGTCAGCCTTCATGATGGGGCTATGGCATTTGTAGACTATTATTTGCAGCAGGACCAGCAAAACCAAAAACTTAGAATGCTTTCTGCCCATGTTCACAACAGCGTGTCCACAGTCTCTTCTATTGTTCCTTTCTCTTCTAGGCTGAGGGGTCCTATGCAGATTCTGAGGACTCTAGGATACCCCAAGTTATCAGCGTCTGTGTCATCATTATCCACAGCTAGTGTCATTTTATCCCACTTATCTTCCCTTCTTCCCCCTCAACATTAACTCAACTCCAGGCTACAAGAGTGGCAATAAGAAGAGAAGGGAACGGGGGCGCCTGGGTGGCTCAGTCGGTTATGCATCTGCCTTCGGCTCAGGTCATGATCTTGGGGTCCTGGGATCGAGCCCCGCATCAGGCTCCCCGCTCCGCAGGGAGTCTGCTTCTCCCTCTCTCTCTCCTTCTGCCCCTCCCCCTGCTTGTGCTTTCTCTCTCTCTAATAAGTAAAATATTAAAAACAGAGAGAGAAAAGACAACTGGCAGTGTTCCTGTTCCGGCAGCTGGGGCGTCTCCCCATCCAGGTGGCCCTACTTGCAAGTGTGGGGACACTTGCCCAACTTTCCTCTGTCTTCATCATGCTCCAGAACACTACAGGCACCAAGCCTAGGTAGTTTAAAGACTGAAAGCCCCTCGACATTCAGATCAAAGCTCTGGGTGAGAGATCAGACAGAGGCAGGAATCATGTGAGACGGAGGCTCATGGTTTGATGTCTCTAGTTCCCAGGAAGGAGCTGGCAGGTTTTGTCCTGCAGTCACTTCCCCATGTCCCTGCAAAGGTTCACACCCACGCACTGGAATGCCTGCGGGGATGGTATTGAACAATATAGTACTAATTTTTAGCTTTCCAGAAGTGGAACACCACATCTATTACATTAAAAAAAAATCAAGTATTTCATTTGTCTTCAGACACTGGATTTCTCAAATAAATTTATATATATATTATATGCATAATATATATATAAGATTTCATTTATTTATTTGAGAGAGGGGGGATGAGAGAGAGAGAGAGAACCCGAGCACAAGTAGGGCAGAGGGGTGGAGGGAGAGGGAGAAGCGGGCTCCCTGCTGAGCAGGGAGACCAACGCAGGGCTCCATCCCAGGACCTGAGATCATGACATGGGCCAAAGGCAGAAATATAACTGAATGAGCCACCCATGTGCCCCTCAAATATATTTTTCAGGAATGTATCATATAATGATGTACGGGCTGCCTCTACCCGGCATAAGATGTCACCAATTTTCAATCTATACACTCACCTTAGAATTCTGAAATTATTTTGTAACTAAAAGCTCCTTTCATTTCAGCTCCTACCTATACTGCTACAAAAATAATTAGAAAAAAACTCATTTATTTATTAATCTGCCCTCCCATACATTCAGGAGAGCTTTCATTACAACTTCAAATAACACTAAGTTCAGATAACTGATCAAAAATATCTAGAGAACCTTCAAACCTTTAAAAAGCTAACAGGACAAACTGCACTTCCTGAACAAAACTCTTAACCATTTCTTGAATTTGCCAGAACATATGAGTTAACCATTTTGAGCAATCTTCAATAAATGCCAGACTGTCAATTAAACAGGAGAATCCCAATTTCTTCTAGTCTTCAGAACAATTTTGCTAAGCTTATTGGAGGACAGAACTTTTTTTTTTATTTATAGATTTTTATAATGACTTTCTACCTAGAATCTCATGTTCTTCATATAATTGTTCGGGGGGAAAATTTTTAATAGATTTTTTCCATTTCTATAGATTTTTAAAACTTAGGAGAAAATTTATAAACAAAGCACTTTTGTGTCTCTGGGACAAGCTAGTAAGGATATAATATTCTAGCTGTGTGTATCCTCTAATACAGCAGCAGACGTGGTTGGGATCTATCATATGGTGTCAGCCTTAAAATATTGCAGGTGCCTCACTCTTTAGGGGAACCAAGAATAAATGAAGGAGACATAGAAAGCGGGGACACACTGTCATAGGGTAGCACAGTGGGTAGTACAGAGAATACAGCCAAGCATTGTAATATCCACTGATGCTCTTTACTTACATAGCTTTATTTTTGTAAATGCTGATGTTTAAAACTCTGAAGAGCCTAAAATGTTCTGATTATGTCAACCTCATTGTTTCTGACATATCTAAATAAATATGTTGGCACCAACAATAGTATCATGATCAGCAATTTTATTTAAAATATTTTATGGACCTAGTAATCACTAAATGATTTCACAAGCATTACTCCAATACAGGTGCACAAGTATAATTATTATTCCCATTTTACAGATGATGCAATAGAAAGTCAGAGATAGCATCCAGATATGTGGGAGAAACGAAGTGACTGAGAAGAAAGTCAGCCAATGTTTCTGACTAAAAGTCTAGATTTCTTCTCTATCCTGTACTGCAGAATCCCCTCAAAATGAATGAAAATCACTTAATCTCCTGTTAGAATTTGCCAACAAGTGTATTCTACATTATCAACCCATTATTCGCCCTGATACAAAATATTTGTTCAAATACAAAGAAGGAAAGAGAATTAATATTTGCCAATCACTCACTACATGCTAGGTGGGAAATTTTTATGATTGTCACAGGTATCTTAACAAGTGTATTAAAATTCTCTTCCATTTGACATTAAAATAATTTTGGCTGGGAAAAAAAAGACCTAATTACTGTTATTACTTTGCTTTTGAAATGATTGGCTATAAGTTATTCCTTTAATTAGGATGAGCTCTGATTTCTCAGCAGCCATTCTGTAGAAAATCTAACCTACAGATTGTTTTCAAATATAGTGACATTTTTTATGAATACCAAATTTAACAACTCATGAAGTTGACATAATATTATGCTTCCTAGACATTTAATAAAACATTTATTCATTTAGATTTTGCCATTTTCTTTTCATAGTTTCCAGAAAGAGATTATTTTCTTGGTCTCCACTTTTTTTTTTTTTTTTTTTTTTGCAGGCCACTGAAAAACTTACAGTCCCCTCACACTGTGCCTCTGGTCCCTGATAAAGTCATGTGGGCACTGTGCCAAGCACTTTACAGACCATATCTCATTTGATTACCTTATTTAAAAAAAATGAGTTAAAAAAGCATGCTGGGTACAGATAATAGGTTGCTACAGTAAAACACTAGAAAATCTATAAATAAGGAGGAGGATCTTCAAGGGAATTCCTAACACACCAGCAATTTTAGTGTTCTTCTATTTGAATAACAATTGAATCCTGTGGGAAAAATTGCAGTGAAGATAAAGGGTAAATTAAAGATACATGGGTAAAATTCTTTTCTCGCCTTTAAGAATGTTACTAGAACCGTTAATAAAGGGTAGACTTTATTTGATAAACGTGTGTCAAAGTTGGCCTCATTAGTTGTGACAAAGGCATCATACTCATGCAAGATCTTAGCAACAGGTAAATTGAGTATGGGGTATACTAGAACTCTCTGCACTATCTCTGCAATTTTTCTGTAAACCTACAACTATTCTAAAATAAAGGGTTCCTTTTTGAAAAGGCAATTATAATACAAGTGTTTTAAACAACAACAAAAAAATGTCCCTAGTACTACTCTCCTTACTCTTTCCCTTTATGGACAATTCAGTCATAAAGTCATTAGATGGGGCAGCGCTAGCCACATATGCAGAGGGCAGCTCTTTAGGGACTAATGAAGCTCAAGCGTGGTGAAGAAGCAATCTACATGGAAGAAGGCTCCAGGTTTCTTGCTGTTAAATGGGTTACAAACATAGAAAGAGAGAACTAAATACTTTTATCTTTTCTTTTTTTTTTAAGAATTTTATTTATTTATTCATGAGAGACAGAGAGAGAGAGAGAGAGAGAGGCAGAGGGAGAAGCAGACTCCCAAGGAGCAGGGAGCCCAATGCGGGACTCGATCCCAGGACCCCGGGATCATGACCCGAGCCGAAGGCAGACGCTTAACCATCTGAGCCACTCAGGCGCCCGAGAACTAAATACTTTTAACTAGAATTGGAAGTATAAGCATGAACTGATGGTTTTCAGTTTATTTCTTTTCAGAAATACAGAGAGATCAATGTGTGTGTGTGTGTGTGTGTGTGTGTGTGTGTGTGTGTGTGTGTAAATTGTCCACTGAGAAGGAAGTGGGATCAGTTCCACCTTAATAGCAACCTGGTAGCCAGATACTAACTTCCAAATATCATTTTCAACTAAAAGAAATTAGGGCTCTTTGGAGAAAGAGCAGATAGGACTGGGGCAGGGAAAGTACAAGATGAAACATCTATTGTGCCAGAAAGCAAGCAAGTGTACAAAGAATGAGGGGAACATGTCAAAAGTATACAGTAGCCAGCTTGCAAGGGTTCCTATAGTCAAATGCGGGATGGTAACATAATAAAGTAATAATGAATAAAAGAGGAATCTAAGAGTCCATACTGATATAAAGCAAAAAATGAATAAGCTAAAATTTGATGAAGAATTAAGACATTTAAATAGTTTTAAATATCTTCCAGGATAGGCAGAGTGCATCCCTTTCCAACACTCCTTGCCAAATGACCATGCCCTTATGACTTGTGTCATATTTGTGTATATGTTACACTGTATGGCAAAAGGAACTTCACAGATGTAATTAATTTTTTAAATATTTTATTTATATATTTTGAGAGAGCGAGCAAGTGCAAGCGGGGTAAAAGGCAGAGAGACAGAGAATCTCAAGCAGACTCCATGCTGAGCGTGGAGCCTGACACAGGGCTCAATCTCATGATCCTGAGATCATGACCTGAGCTAAAATCAAGAGTCAGAGGCTTAACCACCTGAGCCACCCAGATGCTCCACAGATGTAATTAAATTTACTCATCAATAGATCTTAAAATAGATTGTCTTTGATTCCCTGGATGAGAAAGTCAGGGAAATTCTAAATATGAAAAAGATGTGACTCACAGTTGCTAGCTCTAGATTCAGAAACTCACACTCCCATGGACTGGTCAGAGGTCTCTAGGAGTTTTGCTGTAAATCTCAGATTGTTTCAAAACATATATATACACACATACATAAATACATTATATTTGTATGGCTATATAGTAATATATAATTTAACGGATATAATTGGGTATAACATACAATGTATATAATATATAATACATATAACATATAATAATATACTGTGTTATACAATATACATAAATACTAGTAATTTATATATTTACATATAAATTATAAATATACGACCATAAAATGAATTAATTTTATTAATATCCATATTAATGACAATATTTTTAACTTAGAGTCTAAAAAGGAAAGAATTTGACTTGAAAAACTGTACTGGATTTCTGGTATTTAATACAGTAAACCAATTTTCTATGCTTAGCTTTTTTTTTTAGCTAAGAATCTTATTTTTTTATTCTTTTAAATCTATCCTTAGCTTTTGTCCAAGTTATATTCTGTTATGCTGAATTTCTACAGAATAATGTGGTAGCATAGATTGTTAAAGAAAAAAGAGTTTATATTAAAATATGAAGAAATTGCCCTGTGTAAATATGGCTACATTAAGGGATTTTATTTAGTCTAGATAAGGGAATACAATAAGATAGCACTTTAAATGTTACGTGTATGTATGTTTTTATGTATGTATTTATTTATTTATTTTTATTTTATTATGTTATGTTCATCACCATACATCACATCATTAGTTTTTGATGTACTGTTCCATGATTCATTGTTTGCCTATAACACCCAGTGCTCAATTCAGTATGTGCCCTCCTTAATACGCATCACCAGGCTAAGCCATCCCCCCACCCTCTCCCCTCTGGAACTCTCAGTTTTTCTCAGGGTGCATCGTCTCTCATGGTTCATCTCCCCCCCTTCATTTTTCCCTTCCTGCTATCTTTTTTTTTTTTTTTAACATATAATGTATTATTTATTTCAGAGGTACAGGTCTGTGATTCAACAGTCTTACACAATTCACAGCGCTCACCACAACACATACCCTCCCCAATGTCTATCACCCAGTCACCCCATCCCTCTCACCCCCACCACTCCAGCAACCCTCAATTTGTTTCCTGACATTAAGAATTCCTCATATTAGTGAGATCAGATGATACATATCTTTTTCTGATTGACTTATTTCACTCAGCATAATACCCTCTAGTTCCAACCACACTGTTGCAAATGGCAAGATTTCATTGCTTTTGATGGCTGCATAATATTCCAGTGTGTGTGTGTGTGTGTGTGTGTGTGTGTGTGTGTGTGTGTGTGTGTATACACACATCTTTATCCATTCATCTGTCGATGGACATCTTGGCTCTTTCCATAGTTTGGCTATTATGGACATTGCTGCTATAAACATCGGGGTGCACGTACCCCTTCGGATCCCTACCTTTGTATCTTTGTGGAAAATACCCAGTAGTGCAATTGCTGGGTCATAGGGTAGCTCTAATTTCAACTGTTTGAGGAACCTCCATACTGTTTTCCACAGTGGCTGCACCAGCTTGCATTCCCACCAACAGTGTAGGAGGGTTCCCCTTTCTCCACATCCCCGCCAACATCTGTCATTTCCTGACTTGTTAATTTTAGCCATTCTGACTGGTATGAGGTAGTATCTCATTGAGGTTTTGATTTGGATTTCCCTGATGCCGAGCGACGTTGAGCACTTTTTCATATGTCTGTTGGCCATTTGGATATCTTCTTTGGAAAAATGTCTGTTCACGTCTTCTGCCCATTTCTTGATTGGATCATTTGTTCTTTGGGTGTTGAGTTTGATAAGTTCTTTATAGATTTTGGATACTAGCCCTTTATGTGGTATGTCAATTGCAAATATTTTCTCCCATTCTGTCGGTTGTCTTTTGGTTTTGTCTGTCTGTTTCTTTTGCTGTGCAAAAGCTTTTTATCTTGATGAAGTCCCAATAGTTCATTTTTGCCCTTGCTTCCCTTGCCTTTGGTGATGTTTCTAGGAAGAAGTTGCTGTGGCTGAGGTCGAAGAGGTTGCTGCCTGTGTTCTCCTTTAAGATTTTGATGGACTCCTGTCTCACATTTAGGTCTTTCAACCATTTGGAGTCTATTTTTGTGTGGGGTGTAAGGAAATGGTCCAGTTTCAGTCTTCTGCATGTGGCCGTCCAACTTTCCCAACACCATTTGTTGAATAGATTGTCTTTTAGGAATGTATGTATTTATTTATATTTATATATTTAACCAAGAAACTTTCAGAACAAGTTTAATTTCCAGCTAGATAACCAGAACACATTCCACTAAAAGCTGAGGATGAAAAATGGGTTACTATCCAAATTTTTTCCTCATCTTTCTATATTTAAGAACCAGACAGTCTTTTTTTGCAACATGAAGGAAAGCAAGGGGAAATAAAAGTGAAAATTTTAACTCTCCAATAAAAACATAGCTTTTATTGGATGTCAAACATAACACTAGGCACTTAACATGTTTTGCTCTATACAATAATTCTAGGAGACATGGCCATCTATTCCCATTTCAAAAACTGGAAAACTGTCTAAGAGATTTAATTCATAGCTTAAGGATCTAGTTTTATTAAAAAATAGAGACAAGATCTGAATCCAAAATTGTATTCACATGAAACCCATGGTCTTTTCAATGAACTAAGCTCCTTCGATTTAACCTTGTCGTAATCCCATAGGGTGGAAAAAGCAAGTGCTATCATCATTAAGGTGTGTGTGTGAGAGAGAGGGCAATAAAAGACTGATTAACAATCTCTACAAACATATAAAAATACATATAAAAACAAACACATTATACACACAGACACACACATACTTACCCATAAACATTAAAACACACGTGTAACCAGGAAGGTTACACAACAAACTTAGTTAATTCAGAATAAAATTTTGTTTTTTATGTAACATTTCATATAAGAATTAAAATAATGTATTATTCTATGAATTCTATATTCTTTCATCTATTATTCAATCTGGTTAGGTAACAACCAAGTGTACATTTTATATAAAAAATGTCTGATTTTAGTAAACCTTTATAAGAGTATATACACTATTTTTTAAACATGAAATACTCATTTGACAAAAATTTTCCCAAATACAAAACTTAGCTCTGTAATATTAGCCAATACCCAAGAGTGGAGTAGCTAAAATATTAGAGCCAAAAGCAAGTACAATAAATATCGATCCTGCACACCTTTCCCTCAATGAGAATCTTCACAGATCCAAAAATGTCTTCTATTTATTTCCTTTTTTGTTTCTTTCTGAATATTATCGACCTATTAGCCATGCTTGTCAAAAAGTACAGTATAAAACCTGTGCCAGTTCACTATTTCTATTTAGCATTTAGAGACCCATATAAGGATACATGTAGGGCTTTTGCTCAGGGTCTTAGACATAGTTATAAAAAACTCTTTTAGCATCTTTAAAAGATAAAGTGTTGTGTAGACAAGAAAGTGCCTAAGTTTATGTGGCTCCTGGGAATATGTCTCATTTGTAGTCTGAAAAAGGAAAGATTTTCACTTGGAAAACCATACTGGGTTTCTGGTATTTAACACAGTAAGCTTATTTTCTATGCCTACCACTTGTCCAAGATATTTTTGTGTGTGTGTTGAATTTCTACAAAGTAATATGGAAGGCATTGATAGAAGAGGGGGGAAATTTTATATCGAAAACATTTTAAAAATTGACCTTGTGTAAAAGGCTATGCTGAGGGACTTTACGTAGTCTAATTAAGGAAATAAAATAAAATTTTAAAGTGACATTTAAAAAATATTTTTAAACTTTGCACATGGGGAATTAGATACTCCTTAAAAAAATTCTACATGATAATAGTTGTGGGAAACTTATGTTCAGGGTTTTTTTATTGAGATATAATTCACATTACATATAATTCACCGATCCTTTTATTGTGGAAAAAAACATAAAATTTACCATTCTAACCATTTTTCACTATTGCCTATATTCCCACTGTTGTGCAACCAATCGCCAGGACAAATCCTACAAAACTGAAATGCTATACCCATTAGACAACAACTTCCCTTCAGTCCCTCCCTCCCCTCAGCCCTTGGTAACCACCATTCTAATTCTCTGAATTTGACTACTTTAGATATGTGGAAGTAGATAAGGGGAAACACATAGTATGTGTCTTTTGCAACCAGCTTCTTTCACTTAGCATGAAGTCCTCAAGGCTCATCCCTGTTGTCACACTGTCAGGACTGCCTTCCTTTTTAAGACTCGGTAACATTCCATTGTATGTATAAACCACATCTGTATATGTACATTTGGGTTGCTTTGACCTCTTGAGTGTTATGAGTAATGCTATTATGAACATGGGTGGGCAAATATCTCTTTGAGACCCTGCTTTCAATTATTTTGGGTATATATCCAGAAATGGGATTGCTGGTTCATCTGATAGTTGTATTTTTAATCTTGAGGAACCTCCATACTGTTTTCCGTAACGGTTGCACCATTTTACAATTCCAGAGACAGTGCACAAGGGTTCAAATTCCTCCACATCCTTGCCAACTTCCTTGTTGCTTTTTTTGTTGGTTGTTCTTATTTTTTATTTAAAAAATGTTTTAATTGGGCGCCTGGGTGGCTCAGTTGGTTGGGCGACTGCCTTCGGCTCAGGTCATGATCCTGGAGTCCCGGGATCAAGTCCCGCAACAGGGTCCCTGCTCGGCGGGGTATCTACTTCTTCCTCTGACCCTCCCCCCTCTCATGTGCTCTCTCTCTCTCTCTCTCTCTGTCTCTCTCTCAAATAAATAAATAAAATCTTAAAAAAAATAAAAATTAAAAAAAATAAAAAATAAAAATTTTTTTAATTGTAGTTGACATATAGAATTAGTTTGAGGTGTACAACTAAGTGGTTTTAACTTTATGTGTATTACAAAATGTTCACCACTAAGTGTAGCCACCAACTGTCAGCAAAGTTATTATAATATTATTGACTATATTCTCTATGCTGTACTTTATATCTCCATGACTTATTTATTTTACAACTGGAAGTTTGTACCTCTTAATTCCCCTTCACCTCTTTTACCCATTCTCCTAACCTCCTCCTCACTGGGAACCATCAGTTTGTTCTCTCTATGAATCTGTTTCTATTTGGTTTGGTTTGGTTTGGTTTGGTTTAGACGCCACATATAAATGAAATCATATAGTATTTGTCTTTCTCTTTCTGACTTATTTCATTTAACGTAGTACTTTCTAAGTCCATCCATGTTGCCACAAATCACAAGATTTCATTCTTTTTTATGGTTGAGTAATATTCCATTGTGTGTGTGTGTATCCCACATCTTTATCCATCCTTCTACCGATGGACACTTAGGTTGTTTCCATATCTCGGCTATTGTAAATAATGTTGCTGTAAACATCGGGGTACGTGTATCTTTTCAAATTAGTGTTTTTGTTTTCTTTGCGTAAATACCCAGAAGTGGAATTACTGGATCACATGGTATTTCTATTTTTTAATTTTAGTTCTATACTGCTTTCCATAGTGGTTGCCCCAATATACCTACCCACCAAGAGTGGACAAGGGTTCCCTTTTCTCTATATCCTCCCCAGTACTTGTTATTTATTGTCTTTTTGATACTAGTCATTGTGACAAGTGTAAGGGGATATCTTATTGTGGTTTTGGTTTGTTTGCCTGATGATTAATGATGTTCAACACCTTTTCATGTATCTGTTTGTCATCTGTATGTATTCTTTGGAAAGATATCCAAAGCAGTCTACAAATTAAATACAATCCTACCATTTTTTATATAAGTGGAACAAATAATCCCCAAATTTGTATTCAACCCCAAAAGATCCCAGTCCCAAATAACCAAAGCAATCTTGAGAAATAAGAACAAAGCTGGAAATATCATACTCTCAGATTTCAAACTAAACCACAAAGCTACAGTAATCAAAACAGGATGATACTGGTGCAAAAATAGACACAAAGATCAATGAAACAGAATAGAGTCCAGAAATAAACTCACACTTATATTAACCCAGTTAATCTAGGACAAAGAAGGCAAGAATATACAATAAGGAAAAGACAATCTCTTCAATAAGTAGTGCCAGAAAAACCAGACAGCTACATGAAAAAGAATGAAACTGGACCCCTTTCTTATACCATACACAAAAATAAACTCAAAATAGATCAAAGACTTAAATGTAAGACCTAAAACCATAAAACTCCTTAAAAAATCATAGGCAGTAAACTCTTGGACATCTTAGCACCATTTGGGGGGTTATCTGTCTTCTCAAGCAAGGGCAACACAAAGCAAAATCGAACAACTGGAACTACCAAACTGAAAAACTTCTGCACAGCAAAGGAAACCATTAACAAAACAGGCAACAGAAAAGGTAACCTTCTAGATGGAAGAAGATATTTGCAAGTGATATATCCAATAAAGGGTTAATATCCAAAATATATAAAGAACTCCTACAACTCAACACTAAAACAACAATCTGATTAAAAATGAGCAGAGGACCTGAATAGGTTGTTTGTTTTTGTTTTTGTTTTTGTTTTTATAGTAGCCATCCTAATGGGTGTGAGGTACACAATTATTTTTAATGTAGGTAATGGATACCATATTACTGGAAATTTTATAGAAAAAATTAAACACCTTTTAAAATGGATAAAGGTCAACTTCTTTAAAACGGATGAAAGTCATTCTTCCTTAGATTCTTTAAAATGAATGAAAGTCATTCTTCCTTAGATTCTTCAAAATGAATGAAAGTCATTCTTCCTCAGCTTTATAGGGATAGATTATTGGCTATGAAATGTATCTTTGTTAAGGAAAGCTGTATCACTCCTACCTGATTTCAATTACTCTGGTAGAGGCTACTATAATGGCAGCAGTGAAGAAGAGGGAGAGATATCCAGGGTATATGAGAATGCATCACCAAAATATATTGTTGCTTGATACAGTCATGAAAAATTTTCAGCCTGGTACTTCTAACAGCCCCAATGCAAAGCCCTTACCTAATGGCAGGGCCTGTGCTGAATTTGGTCAGAATTAATATACATCTCACACCTTAAACTCAACTGTTTCTGGTAATAAATTAATAGGTTTTTTTTTTTATTTTAAACCTTCTGAGATGTGGCATTCTAATTCTGATAGGTTTCTCAGTTTATCCCAGGAGTTTAGTGATTTCTTTCTTATACCTGGTTTTGAGTAAATTCAAAATTTAACTACTAAAGAACTCCTGGACAGCAACTGGTACACATTTCTGGAGGGTCCTTGACAATATGTGTCTAAACTCTTACAAAATACATAATCATTTTGCTAGATATTTCACACCTGGAATTGTCTTAATGAAATTGTGCAATGAATTAAGAAAAATGGAGATTCAAAATGTTTAAGGATGCTCAAGAGTAGGGACTGGTTAAAAAATGCATTTGAACATTAGAATCTATGCAGCCATTAAACATACTTCTATAGCTTTGTTTTATGTTTTATTTACACTATTTTATGGTTTTTTATATACTTTTATACAAGCTTTGTAGTATACATTTTATGTACTTTTAGTACTTACGTGTTTAGTATTTATGTGTTATTAACACCAAAAGGTTTTCATGATATATCATTAAGTGGTAAAATAAAGACAGAAAGCCAAAACTCTAAGTAGAAGGTTAAAAAAGCATGTGTGTACAAGTCTGTGTAACACCATCACTGATGTATTTTAAATAAAACTCATTACATGTTAAACTAAGGACATACCTACACATAACTGCAATTACAGAAGAGAATCACAAAATATGCATAATCATTATTTTTTTTGGATTGAGGTTGAGGTGAAGATCATCTTCTTGTTTGTTATCTCTGCTTTCTGAATTTTCTATAAAAAATATATACACCTGCTTCATATAAAATAATAAAAGGAGTGGAATCCTGGCCTGCATGCAAGCCATTTCTCAGGTTGATCCAGAGTGTTTTGGCCTTGTTTTCTGAGATGCAGGGCTGACCACCATTAAAGATGGCAACCTTCCACTGCCAGAGGGAGCAATGGGCTGAGAGGCTGAGAACATCTGTGTAGGAGGCATTTTTTCTTAACTGAGTGTTGACTGCTATCTCCTCACATTCAGAGGAGGGGCAAGATAAATCAATGTTGTCAATAAAAAGTATTTCTGTGTCCTTGAGAGAGAAGATTCTATGTGTTGAAAAGACCATTCATAGGTTTAATTTGGTTTTAAAGCTTAGTATTAAATTTAATGAAGTTGCAAATTCACGAATCCTAACTCAGCCTTAAGTCTTATCGTCAATTTATAAATTATTAGCCTAGTGTATTTTAATAGTACCTTATAGGAAAATTTTAACTGATCACTGGCCCAACTTAAAAATTATTTCTTTTAAATGTAATTCCTTGAAAAAATGCTTATCTGACAAACAGAATGGATTAGATTACGTAGGTAGGTAGGTAGGTAGGTAGATAGATGATAGTAGATTGCATATGCATACATAAAATCTTAATGTTCCTGTATTATATATAACTTGGCAAGATTTTATCTTAAAGTAAATCAATCCAGAAATCTAGATCAATTATTCGATCATACATCTTAAGATGGAATTAAAAGGCCAACTTATTACTTCGTAGGACATATACTCTTAGAGATTAGAAATCCTTAAAATACCAAGTATGCACATATCCCTTAACACCAAAAGTACTGCCGCTCAACATTTAATTCTCTTAAACATTTTTACTGTAAATTATAAATCACCCAAGGTTAAAAGATTTTTATCCACGAAGGGTGCAAAGATAGCACTACAAACAGCTTTGAGGTTTCCTTCTCAGGCAGTTGAAGTTATATGCTGATCGGGGATTTCAACCAAGTTGCTGACTGGATTTTTGTCAGTGCCGCTAAGTGTCAACATGAGCCCTACTCACAGTCTTTAACAGAGACTTCATAACTTAATGAGGGTTGAATTCAAAACCTTTGACAGCCACATAGCCTATATTCCAAATTTATTTGTATCCTTACCTAATTTTTAAGTTAAATTAACTTTCATCCCACTAACTAGATCACTTAATGATAAATCCAACATGAACATGTCACTGTTTCATTCAGTCCTGAAATTTTTTTTTTTTTACACTCTTTCCTTCCATTAGGACCACAATTCTTATCTATATTACACAACATTTGATTGAGTTTTGTGTCTCTCACAGCTAGTGGTCACAATGTCTGAAGTCTTTCTCCTGACAACTGTGGGTATATATGCACATGTATCTTGGAGACACAAAGCAGGAGTGAAAAGATGGTTAAATCATTGGTAAACTGTTCAGTCTTGGGACACAGAGACCTCACTGTCTTCTTGCTACCCTACCTTCTACCCCAGGCAAGTTGGTAATATAACACTTACTGATAAAACCTAGGAAATGTGTTCTACTTTAAAATATTATATTTATATATACACTTTCTTTCTTTCACTCATTCATTCGGGTTCATTCATTCATTCACAAAGAAACAGACCACTTCTCCAGCCTACCTTTTGGAAAAGCACAAGCTCAGTTGCTCGGTCTGTGATGTGGTGTCATGGGCTTCTGGGGTCAGCTCCATCAGAGCTGTCACAGTGCCATTCACCCTGTGGCTTGCCTTGACAGCAGGGTCCTGACACCCAGAGAGTTTAACACCTTCACAGAGTCTTTTCATTGGAACTCTATTGACTAGAGAATGTAATAGTGAAGGAGAAAAAAATGTTGCCTTATTTTTAGCGTGCCTTGTTTTTCCCCTGCCAAGAACAGAAAGGTGTAATAGACTTAACTGTGGTCAAGGATTTATTTTAAAAACAATTATTTACTGATTCTCAATCCCAAAACAATGCTGGAAAATCTAAAAAGCAGTCCATCATTCTCTGAAAGAGTTACAGCTGGCGATCCTTCATATTGCAGAGCTCTCACCAATCTAGGAGGCCTCTGGTTTTATCTGCACCATGAATAAAAAGACACTGGCATCCAGCACCGGGATTATCATCTACCTCAGAAGAATGATTAATTTAAGATAAATAGATGCTGGCTTCAGACACACCGATTGCATTTCCCAGATACTATTGCAGCAATACTCACTCACCTCAGATGTGATGAAGTATTCAGAGGGATCACTCTTTTCCACTCACATAATACAGAGCATTCAAGATGTAATCTAGCTCCCTGTATGGTAGAGTTGAATTTTATTCTGCTTTACCGTCACCCTGCCAACAGAAATCTCTTCTTCCTTAATTTTACTTTTCATAACATAAATTTCTTTTTGTTTCTTTCATTGCCTGCCTTTATATTTCATTAAATAAAAATGGCTTAACCGTAAAATATAATAGTAAGTTTATGCCACTTAAAACAAATTAGTTAGTCAAAGAGACTAGCAATCACAACCTGATAATTTTTTAAATGTTGCAGAACATGACTATGCTTTAGTTTTCCCTGAAAAAATTTTATTTGTTCTAGAGATCAGCTTTTTAAAAGCACAGGTTATAAGTTGTCTTCAGTCAAAAAAACCTACAGATTTTTAATTTTTTAATTCACAAACAGCTAGTTGAAGGCAAAGAGGATATGCACTAAGCCAGAAACCAGCACTTAGATTCCAATAACATCATGACCAAGAAGAATTTCCCTCCTTTTATGAGGCATAGGTCTTGGAGAATGACCTTATAAAACATGTAAGATTAGCCTGGTTCTTAAATACATCACTGGAAGCAAATTTCTAACAACCAAAAATGAATTATTGAACCCAAGTCACACCATTGGCCTCCACCTCTGAAAATTCATTAAACATCACTTCCCACAACCCTGTGAGCCTGGGCCCAAAATAGGTCTTTAATCAAGAGCTGAAGCTTAAAAGTATGCCTTTTTTTTTTTTTTTTTATTGCTGCACTGTCTTATCATTGAAAAGTTTCACATGCACACATGCACACAAATGAGATAGATCTGGAGTATGGGTCCATGGTAGCTAAGTACACTATTTTGTGAAGTAGATTAGAGATTTTAACCATCAAGCAATGGCTAGGCCAGGCTATTTCTCTACCTAGTAAAAAGATTTCCTAAAATTTCAGATATGAAAGTTATCTTACACTTTCTGCTCTGTTTATGATAAAAATAAGATTATCCTCCCATCAAACCATAAGCAAAAAAAGTGTGGTCTCTGTCAAAGTCAAATTGTCCTTAATAAAAAATTACAATCACAAATGAATATAGTTATAGCAAATACAATCAATATTCAAGTTGTTTGGCTAAAAGTTGATAATTCTAAGGAATGATTGATCCAAATGACCTTAATTTTTTACCCTGAAGCTTACTGTTTGAGTCTGAGAATTTTGCCTTTATAGTTATGCTTTTATTCATCTTGTGTTATCAATAGTTGAATTTTTCTGAGTATATCACAACTAAACAGTATAAATGGTTTAGCCCATGGAAAAGTGAAAAGTTTTACATGAATATAAAGTATTCACATAGAAATCATACTTCTACTAACTAGGTCATTAGGGTAGAAGTTACGACTTTCTTACTTCAGCCATAATCTCAACAAATGTGATGTGTAGAACCTCTCGAGGCTAAAAGAGAGACAAAATGATCATTTATCCACATTTCAGCACACAAAGGCACAGAGTCCAAGATGGCTTTGCCTAGGAATTCTCCTGGAATAAGTATTCATACCAAAAAGGTTTTTCCATAAGGCCAACTGTAGTAGGTATGTAGCTGAGTGGTGCCTGTCATAGAGACAAGGAACTAGGGTGACAGATAAGGCATGGACCAGAAAGGCATTCAGGCATCTCTAACAGCTGCCAGCACTGAAGACTGATGACGGAGGACCAGATGCCAACACTTCCCCACTGTGATCCTATTGTAGACCCTGGAAATTTGTCCTCCCAAATGACGTAGTCACCCTAGTATATGCTCATTCTCTATAATTCACTTCACAAAAAAGTGACTGTACCTTATGATCACATATATTCCAACAATGGTACCTAGAATCACATGAGGCTGTGAAATGTTGACAACTGCTAACGTTAGTGGGTATGGCTTCTGAAGAAATATGGAAATGCCCTGAATTAAAATGGGCAAAAGGGCTTTAAATTTAGTATAGGCTGGAAAGGTCGCAGGATAATAAAGACTTGAATAGACAAAGGAAAATCTGTTTAGAGACCTAGGACATAGCCGATCTTTAAAAGATATTTCACTATGTTGCTCTTACCTATCGCTGCTCTGGATATGTTGAAGTAAAAATGATACAGGTACTTAGACTTGGATTAACATTACTCTTAATTTAAAAAGAAATACTTTCCAAAGTTTTAAATCCTAGCTTAAATCTTCATTACATATGCAACAATATTTTAGCTGGCACTTCTGACTCTAAAATTTTGCCTTCCTAAATATCCTGAATATAGTTATTAAAACCATTCAACATGGCACCCATCCTGTTACTTTCCTGTGTAAAAATATCTCGTGGCTCTCTACGGAGCATCATAAAATTCAGATTCCTGTAACTGTCTTTGGAATCGTTCTGGCACCGCTTTACTTATTGAAGCATCTATCACGTTTCCCGAAAAGTAATCTCATAAGAAATATCATCTTACTGTTTCAGTATTTCATGGACGTATGTTTTTGTCAACCTTGATATAAGGTAAGCAACTTGATGGCAGTGATGGCAATTGGCCTCTTGGTGTCACATTTCCATCTCTTAACTGAAAAAGGAGTATGTTTATGTCGGGAGTGCCAAGTTTCCTTCCAACTCTAAATTTCTTTTAGTTCCATTTCCTCCATTCTGCACAGCACATTGATCAACATTAAAACCAAATGCACGCACTAAAATAGATACTTATTGATGATGTGTTTTAGCACAACAAATTATGTGCACCAAAGCAGAAGTTTGCACCAACATTACTAAGTGACTACTCCAACCGTAATTACTGCTGTACATGTAAGGCAACTTTGCTATTATAACTCAAAAATGTTTAAAGTCATGAAAACCTAAATTAAGATTTAGTTGTATTTGTGTCACATGACATAGTGTACACCAAGGGTGTTAGTAATTCCTGTGTCTTTAGAGCTCCTCTGTTTGCCAAAGCAGCACAAAATACATCCGATACAAGAGGAAAACCGAACATGACTCGGAGTTCAGTGTTATTTGTTGTCTCCAAAATCTCTGTTGAGAACTGATGATCTTAAGATATTTTCAAAGCTTACAATATAGCATTCCATTTTCAGACTCAACCTTCCTGGCTGGACACAATGTCAGTTTAGAGAAAACAACAACATAGTATGCTAGTTTTTAAATAGAGAAAATCCTAGGGTCACTATAGGATAATTGCCCTATTATCTTCCTCCTCTATAATTTACTATCAGAGTGCTTTCATTCCTCTTACTGACAAATGGTTTGAAGGAGGGGTCTACTCCTTGACCACTCATTCTATATTGACTCAACTCAATGAGTACACCCTGGCTTCCCTTGATCATTTTACTGGATCCTTTTTTTTTTTTTTTTTTGAAGTCTCCAGGAAACTCGTAATTGCCAATACTAGAAGGTCACCTCAGTTCTCAAGCTTTTTAACCTCTCTCCTCCACCCACCTTTGATGTTCTCATTTGCCCGCTTCTAAAAATTAAGTGTTCCACATGGTACTCTCTCCACCTTCTCCCTTCCTGTTATTCTCTCACAAGCACAATGGTTCCCAGGGTTTCAACCTTTTTCCTCAGGACAGATGACGATCGACTTTGCATCACGATCCTGACGTTTCTTAATCTCCAGACTCCTAACTGCATTTATACTTGGATGTTCCCATGGCAAGTCCACTTCAACCTAATAGTTACAAACTGTTTTTCTTCTCAAATCTGGGCTTTCTCGTCTATCCTCTATCTGTAGTTTAAAAATCTAAGTCATCCCAGCCATTGACATTCAAATCCATGGGCCATCTTTAACTCCTTCCACAGCTCACCTCACACATCCAGTTGACCAAATCATGCCTACCTTGATGATGACTTGCATATAGTCCTTAGTCTTAGCAACTACCCAAATCTTCAAAGACCCACCTTTTTCTCAGGGGTAGGCTTTAGGCTAGCCATACAAAGATAGTCTCACGTCACATAAGGCTGTTCTGAACTGAAGCTCCTGGACTGTGTCTTGATAACAGCTCCATTTTCCATCTCTAGGTCTTTCTATTCTTACTCTCAATCAGTAAGCCCAGACATCTCCGACTGTTGATCCTTCTTGTTCAACTTGGTCCAGCATCTGCCCTTTTATAAGTTCTACCCATCGGCAGGCTCTTAAAGTAGACTAGCCCAGACCACAAACAGAGCAACACATGTATTACCTTTTGCCAAACCAGTAACAAAGCCTATCGGGTTTTTTAATGGTTTTTTTTTTCTTTGAATAGAACAATAATGTAGACACGCTTAGAAATTTTTTTTTAAATGCAAAACGAGTATCACCACCAAATTCCACCATTGTTTTGAAAGAGAGAGAAAAAGAGAGCATTAGCCGGCGGGGGGGGGGGGGGGTACAGGGTGGAGCAGATGGAGAGGGAGAGAATCTTAATTAGGCTCCATGCCCAGCACAGCCCGATGCGGGGCTCAATCTCATGACGCTGAGGTCATGACCGGGGCGGAAACCAAGAGTCCGACGCTTAACCAACTGAGCCGCCCAAGCACCCCCTAAATTCCACCAATTTTAACATTTGGCTAGATTTCTCTCTGGTTTGTATTATCATTTTTAAAATAAAATGGGGATCACATATTATACATAACTGTGTATTATATTATTTACTTTGAGAATAACTGTTTTCCATGCATTTAGAATATTCTTCAAAAATGATTTTAGGGCATCATAGTATTCCATAATTAATATATTAATTTTTCAAAGTTCTCCCTTAATCCCTATAATAACCATCTTTACATTAAAAAGCTTGTCAATAATTTTATTTCTTTATGATATACCCAGAAGAGGCATTACTTAGAGTATGGAAATTTTTAAACTCGTGATCCAAATCACCAAATGGCTATCTAGAAAACTTGAACCAATTATGCTCCTCAACCGGTGGAAGATAAGAGCACTCATTCTCCAGCGGCAGAATTCTTAAAAGTGTTCTGGTTGCCTCCAAGATTGCCCGTCCCTAACTCCTCTGCCCATCACAGGCAACTTTCTAAAACACAGTTATGATTATAGGCACTCAAAAACTCCCAATGATTCCCTACCACCCACAGAGTAAAACTCATACCTCTGAGCATGGCCTCCAAGTCCTCCACAGACTAGCCGCAACTTCCTGTTTCTCCTTCCCCACGTCTCCCCCCTGCTCACCCTCCAGCCTGGGCCAGCACTTCTACACCAGGCTACACTTACAATCACCTGGAGGGGTTTTCACAAACACACAGGCTAGAGTTCTTTCCATGCTAATTAAATAAGAACCAGGAGCTGGCTTCTTTTTTAATTCTCCACCAGATGATTCTAATAGACAGCCAGCGTTTGAATCACCACCAGCAAGCCCGTTCTTTCCTAAAGTGAAATAGGTGGAAACATTAGAAGAGCATTTGCAAAAATGCAAATTCTCGGGCCACACTTTAAGCATACTAACTCAGACTTTGTGGGGCTAGAGACCAGGAATCTCTAATTTAACAAGCCTGCAGATTCTCTAGTTTGAGAACTACACTCTACTTCAACAAGACCACCGCCATTTCTTCAAGCGCCACATTTCCTAGCTCTGCCGTATATGCCTTCTGCTCTTTAAGCTTCTCGTTTACAAAGTCTGTTCTGTATCTTCCCTAATCCCCATCTCTTCCCTGGTCCACCCCCCAAACGATATCTTTTGTTATGCCCAACTTAAATACTAGTTCTTTCAGTCAGGTTTAATTGTTACAGCATTTTTTGTTTTCCGTGTTCATTGTTTATGTCCTTATTATATTTCTGCTCTCCTGCTCTGTACTAAACATAATTGTGTTGACGTTAAGATCTGCTAATAGAATTGACTTTTTCACGTGTAGGTACAACATCTGATTTACAAGAATATCTCCAGAGTGTCTGGCACGTTTTTCTCCAAATAGTAGACATATGTTAAACGTTTGAATTGAATAACAAAATATTTTTAGCCTGTGCTCTCCTTGATAAATAATTACCAAACACTGCTCCATAATGTTTTTGACAAATAGAAGCAATGCTGAAGAAGGTAATCTAGTTTTCTTTTTTAGTAAGTCTTTAAATATCTAGTGATTTGATAACTAACCTTTTTTTTCTCTGCTAAATCAAGTATATTTTGTCTAATAGTTTAGGTATATGATCCTAGTAAAAGGCTCTACCCAAGTTGTTAGCCATTTATTTAGAACATGAATTCTCATATACAATTATTTAGATCTATCAAAACACAGAAAAAGTTAGTGGAAATGATTTAGAGTTTTCCGTTTTTCCAGTACATGAGCACAAGCGGAAAGTTAAAGTGGGATCTGGTATTCCAAGTAGAAAATAGTCAGTCGGTGCACATCCTCCCATTCTAGAGAAATGAATTCAAGAAACATTCACAAAGCCACTTCCCAGCTCTTTTCCCCTGAAGACCATGCCCAAATAAAAGCTCTTTCATTAAGCTTTCCAAAAAAGCCACCCTTTCAACCTCAGGGCTTCTAAAGCACTGATCATCATTCACTTTGTATTTATGATGTTTTCCCCTGGCCTGTAGTCATTCATGGACATCTCAACACCCCTCACTGGACCCTCAGGTCCTAAAATTAGGGACCAGCTGTTTTCCATGTTTGTGTTTTGTACAATGCCCACGATATTACCTGGTGCACCAAAGGTGTAGATAAATCTGAAATGAATGAGAGAATAAAGACAGGAAATCAATTTTGTTGAATTACAGGTATGAGGTAAGAGTTTTCAATTTCCTTTATCCAAACCACAAGGTAGCCTCCATTTCCAGAAAAATTGTCCTGTCATAGAGAAGCAAAGAATGGCCCTGTGGGCATGGATACTGAGAGGGAATAATTTATCTGCTCTTTACCCTAGGTAGACAGAGTAGGGAGGTTGCTGAGAGCATGTGTGAACCGTGTGTGTAAAGCACTTAAGTAACTCATGCTTTAGTTTCCTCTTCTATAATTGTGGGCAAAATTTCTGTCAACCTTATAGGGCTGTTGTGAAGCTTAAATTAATTAATATGTGTAAAAGCATGTAGTGTAGGGCACATGGTAAATAATCAGTTAATGGTATTTAATCTTTTTAATCCTTTCCTTCTGCCTTACAAAGACAAAGGACACTGGGAGTTTGTTTTTCAGAAACGTTTGGTTCCAGAAAATAAAACCAGAGCAGGAAGAATATGGTAAATATTAAGGTGCATGCTTGACCCGAGTTCCAAATACATGTTGTGTACTTACGTGAGAGGAGTTGGATAACAAGAGCAGATAGGAAGAATATCTGGAGAAGACTCTTCAGCATTATAGGTTTCCACTCGGGTTCTGCCACTTGTCAGTTGTTTGAACTTGGATAACTACGCTAACGGACCACTCGGGGAGAACAAACCCCAATGTCTTTTTATCCCATTGGACAGAGAGAGGAGGTCTTCTGTTTGAGTTGCCACCTGAAGATAAATAACTGGTCCTTAATCGATGGAGCACAGGATTGTGGCATCTGAGAATTCAAATATCAGGTGTCCATCGAAAGGAGCTTGGACAATTATAATTACATATAACAGCCAATTAAAAAAAAATGGTCCAAACTGTGTGTTGTTTCTATTCCTAGCTGCTCAAAACTTTACTCCTGACTTAAGAGTATTGTTGATGAAAGGCAAGAAAAGAAGGTAAGTTGCCTTTAAATGTGACGTGACAATGAAACAACAATGTGGAAGCAAGAATCCAACAACAAAACATGCCTCAAAAGATGGAAAGATACATGGGGAAGATAGAGGTCAAACCATTATCTATGGTGGTAAAAACCACTGATTCTAAATGTATTCAGTTGGACCACATGAAACTGAGAAATGTATAGAATCCTTGAATTGTTATGTTACACACCTGAAACTAGTGTAAATTATACTTGAATAAAAAAATTAAAACATAAAATAAAAATTGTCAATACCAGACAGTTTTTAACTTATAAAAATGACAACTTAAGGGGCGCCTGGGTGGCTCAGTCGTTAAGCGTCTGCCTTCGGCTCGGGTCATGGTCCCAGGGTCCTGGGTTCAAGCCCCGCATCGGGCTCCCTGCTCCGCGGGAAGCCTGCTTCTCCCTCTCCCACTCCCCCTGCTTGTGTTCTCTCTCTCACTGTGTCTCTCTCTCTCTAATAAATAAATAAATAAAATCTTAAAAAAAAATGACAACTTCATATGTTTCAAGCCAACGCCAATTAAGAGATCATCACTCTTTTGAAGAAGGAATGGCTCAGTGATATTTTGCATAGTTTATATGGGGAATTATAATGATGAAAGATTGTCATTTTTCTATTAGGTTTATATTGCTGGAACCAAGATATATGAAAGAGAAGGGAAATAAAAAGTGCACATGCAGCGAAAAATCACAACTGAGCTCCCTTTTATAGGGGTAAAAAGGTAGAAAAATTGGACTATAGGTAAGAATGGTGTCATGAAGAAGAAAATCTTATCTATGGATAAAAGGTTAATTTAAGTTTGTGCATTGAGAAAGGGCTTCTAGACATGCCCTATAAATTCTCCCAATGACTTTGAGCAAAGCCCCTGTTAGGTTACCAAACCCTACAGTTGCATGTCCCTATCTTCTCTGTTATAATCCATTAATGTGCAGTGGAAGTGCCAGGAATCGCTGTGGACTTGGGAAGGGGAGAAGTGCCTTCTCCTAGCAGTCTCTGGAGGGGAAGTAAACAGGAAAGACTTCATAAAATAAGTATCTCCTGCATTTTATGAGGCAGACATGTCACAGGTCCTATAGTTTCATGCTCTCAGTTGAACAGGTGAGGTGGAAAAACACTGAAGATAGTAGATTCTGATTATAACCCCAATAAAGAGCAAGGTCTATAATGAAATCAAGAACCTATGATAGATTTCAAAGTAAAAAGACTTAGTAACAGAACACAGCTGGCAGATAACATTTAGGAAACATGAAAAGGTAAGACGAGGGGTGTTGGCCTAGGGGATGAGTGAAAAATGTGTAACTGAGACACAAATAGGGTATTTGTAAAGGGAAATATACAGAAAATAATAGTTAAAGTGTTGGCTTTTTAAATTTAAAAGGGTAGAGGTACATCCCAGGAGAAGTGTTATAAACAGGATTACAATTTAGGAGTCCTCTGTACAGAAAAAATACTGGGCTGGAAAGTTAGTCTTTCTTTTTCTTCTTTGTCAACCCCCACAAACTAATGGTATCTGCCTTGAGCCTTAGACTGAGAAGGAGTCCAAATCCAGGGCTGGCCTCAGCAGGGAAGTCTCCATGGTCAGTCAGCAATGTCAGTCACTAAGTTTGGAGGCAAGAGTGACATCAAGGACCAGCCACCTGCCCTCACAAAAGATGGTGCTAAGCTACTTGGACATGGAGGTAGAATGAGAGATCTGCATGATGAGCACAGAGCCTCAGCTTTGCCCAAAGCTGAGTGTGAGAGGGAACTGAGCAAGGCCATAAACAGAAATTTGAGAAGAAATTCAGGCAGGTCCAGAATCATAGAAACCAAGGGAGAAGAGAAGGCCATAAAGGAGGTATGGTCAACACAATCACATTCTGCAAAGCAGGAAGAAGAATGAGGCTGAGAACAACCCGTAGACTGGGCAGTGACAAGTTCTTGCGTGCCTTGGGAAAGACCGTGTCATTTCAGGGAGTGATGAAGTGAACCCTGTGAGGAATTAGTCAATGTTTATGTACCACATCCTTAAGGAATTATTAAGTCACCTCTCGGCCTCCACTTTTTGGGATAACTCATTACTGTATATCATTAAAGCCAGATCATAAGTTTGGATATCACAAACCTTAGGCGGGGGAAAGTACTGTAAGGTTGACTTTTGGGGTGCCTGGGTGGCTCAGTCATTAAGCGTCTGCCTTCAGCTCAGGTCAGGATCCCAGGGTCCTGGGATCCAGTCCTGCATCGGGCTCCCTGCTCAGCGGGAAGCCTGCTTCTCCCTCTCCCACTCCCCCTGCTTGTGTTCCCTCTTTTGCTGTCTCTCTCTCTGTGTCAAAAAATAAATAAAAAAAAAAAGGAGAGAGATACAGAAATCCTCAAAAAAGAAAAAAAGAAGTACTGTAAGGTTTACTTTTTAAAAAATTGAATAAAGGTGTTTTCTAATCTTGTTTTAAAATTATGGTTAGAGCTCACATGAATGCAATTTTAAGATATGGTATTATTAATTTTTATTGTAAAAACTAACTTAAATTTACATCAAATTAAGGAAACCTTATAGAAGAAATTTCTTAAAACAGAGTCACCCTTACACAGACTCTGACATGTGTTCTTAAAGTATTTAAATTAATGCATCTCAATACCCCCTCTACCCTAGGCGGACAGAGTAGGGAGGTTGCTGAAAGCATGTTTGAATTGGGTGCAAGGTACATAACTACTCCATGCTTTAGTTGCCTCTTCCATAAATTGTGGACAAAAAGTAAAAAGAAAAGACTATGTCTAGTAAGATATTCAGGTCCCCCATCTGTCTGACTTTCAAAGGCACCTGGTAAAGAAGAAGCCATTCTAGAAAAGAAGCCCTCATTTCCTCTCCTGTGAGGCTGAGATGTCTGTTGAGATACCCTCATTAAAGGAAACAATGGCACTTGCCAGTGCGCTCTGGCCCTTTAAGACCCCGACAGTCTGATTCGCTAGGCACCATGGAAACAAGAGGGCACGCAGCACCCAAGACACTGGCAGTTGGACAAGTAATGGAGGACAAATGGGACCTCATGGACGGGTAAAAGCAAGAAGCACTTGAAGAAGAAAAGAAATGTTAAGATGACCTGGAGGGAAGAAAAAGAGATTGGTAAGAAGAGTAAGTGCAAAGTAACAGAATTTATTATTCGATGCCCACAACAACAACAAAAGGAAGGGAGAAGGGCCATTTCTGACATTTGTTGATAGGAAAAAAACCCCAAAGAATCAAAATTAGGTACTCTAAAAATCGAATGTTATTAGACAAGCCACAGTACTAACTTTCCGTATCCCGAGTAAAGATGGAGTAAGCCAATTAGGACTTCAGAATCCCCCAGATTTTTTTTTTAATTTACTGACCAGTTAAATTTTTTTTAATGGAGAATTACCATAAAATACCACTTTTTTTTTTGATTGACAAATCAAGGACAATCTGTAATTGCCATTACATATATGAAGACATTTTAATGTGATACCAATGCTACGGTGAGTGAGTGTCAGATACATTCCTGTGTGCGCGCGTGTGTGTGTCTGTGCACACGTGCATGTGCATAAGAGCACATGCCTGATTCAGGAAAAGGGAAGAAATTTAATATAAGTTGAAGGAGAAAATAATAATGCAAACAAAAAAGAGTTAACTTGCTGTAGATTACGTTCTTTCTTCTCCCCACTCACGAGTGTATTAAGAGTTCTTTCCTATGATGTGAATGCTATTTCACTGTAAACTTTTAAACAATCTCTATAATTTACATCTTGTTTTAACATTCTCTTTTATTTCAAAGATGGTATTGTCGATAATACTGGGAAGGGATTTTCCTATTCACTAGCATCTGACAAATAATAAACTTTTTTTTTTTTGTGAGAAGAAATAAAAGAGTTCACCACTGAAGAGGTATCCCGATAATGTGAACACTGTGCTAGGCTAAAAACTGGAGTCATCGGCAAGAACAAACAGGACCCATCATGACATTCCCAGGCCGTATGGGAAAGATCAACAAAAGGACTTTTCCAGTGGAATCTCCTCTAATGCCACAAATCCCGCGTGGCAATTACTTTCATCTTCAGGAAGAGAAGCAAAGACTACAGCTAAAGAAATTCCTTCTTCATAGGATGTTTCTAGTGGCCGAGATAACAGCAAACACAGAAAAAAAAGATATTGCTGACTACTATGAACAAGCATTCCAGTCGATTTTAAAACACCACCTAGGGGAAGCAGTGACAGGGTTTCTGCTGGTATATCCTACTTCTATCCTGCACATCCTTGAGAGCTCCAATGGTACGCTTTACCGAATTCTTTTGGATTATCTTAACCATCAAAAGAGAGAAGCAGAATTTTTTATCCAAGGGATGAAAATTATCGTTGTATCCCATAACATCCCAACCAGGCTCTTCATGCAATGGCATGTTTCAGTGATAAAAGTTCCAGTCATGTATCTTGATGATGTGACACAGACACAGTCCACCGAAGAGGTCATCACAGAGTTTCTCACTCAGACCCATAAGCTAGCGCTCCATCTTTTCAAGATGGTTAAAGTGGGCGCTAAAGGACCAGGGGATAACTTGCACCAACTTGCACCTGAACTGCTCATCCCAGAACAAATGATAAAGTACTTGTGCAAATCTGAAGAGTTCATGGATCCAGACACTTTTCTAAACATATACAACAAACCCATACACGTCACTTTGGATTCCGAGGTGATATGGCCGGCTCCTACCTATTTCTAGGATTGAGAGAGATGTGGTGGGTGGGGTGCAATCTCTCAAGGAATTGGTGCTACTAAAATAAAAGAACAGGATTTCTGAAGTAACTCTTCTTTTGAAAAAAGAAAGCACCAGAACGCCACAATACACACAAGGTAATATATTAATCTTTACAGAGGATGTTGAGCTAAACTTGAAATTAATGTTTATTCTGATATTAAGTTCAACATGTTATTTTAATGGGTGGAGGGGTTTAATAAGTTAATAATTTTTCAAATGTTAACATCATTTTGATGAAATGGCTTGTTTTTTTAAGAAAAGTATAGATAATAAAGGGCAAATTCCGATTCCAATTCTCATTCATTCTTTCTCTTTAAGATTTTATTTATTTATTTGAAAGAGAGAGAGAGAGAGAGAGAGCGAGCACACACAAGCAGGGAGAGCAGGAGAGGGAGAAGCAGACTCCCCACTGGGCAGGGAGCCTGACATGGGGCTTGATGCCAGAACCCTGGGATCAAGACCTAAGCTGAAGGCAGACGCTTAACCGACTGAGCCACCCAGGCGCCCCTCACTCATTCTTTCAAGAGTAAATGAGCAGTAGCCACCACGTAGAATCAAATTTCAGGAAAAACCAATTTGTTCTCAGAATATAAAATTTAGGGGAAAGATACCATCATTGAGTTGCTTGCAACCTACGTTTAGAGGCAAGTATGTGTAAAAGTAAATATGATATGGTATGATCATTATTATAGTTAGCACTATGTAGGAAATACTTGAAGGACTAATCTCTGTGAGATATGATTCCTGAATTCAGAACACAAAACCTCAACTTTGAAAACAGTTCCAAAGCTCATATATTCCGAACTATATAATCAAGAATTCTGAGGCTATTATAAAGCTGAAGAACACAGTAGCTTTTTGAAACAACCAGAAAATACATTGTCAGAAGGCACTGCATTCTTTCATGCAAAATCATTTTTTGAGCATCCCTCACATGACAGACATTTGCCAGATGTTAGGGATATGGCAGGGTACATAGAAAACATGATTCTTGCTAACTTGTAAAACATTTATAAATGATCCCACAAAAGATATACAAATTGGTTTTTTTCAATTTACTTCCTATAAAGCAATTAATGACGTGCAATTTCTATATGACCTATTTTAAGTTGATCCTTCCTTCACCTAGGACCAATGCCCTTATTTAAAATAATCAATGCCCTTAGTATAATTTATTTAAAATTATTTAAAATAGTATATTATTTATTATTATTTAAAATAGTATAATTTATTTTAAAAAGTATCATTAGTTTAAACTATTAAATGGCATTAATATCTTGATGGCTTCAGTGATATTTATCCAAAATTATTTCAACATCTCATGAAACAGATTTAGTAGAAGAAATACTGTTTTCCGTTTTCCGTTTTTTTTTTATTACTATTTGATTTTCAGTCTCTTTAGGGGGAAAAAAGCAATCTCAGTATACATCTCAAATTTGTCATGTGCAGATAATTTATCATCACTTGTTCCATATCAGAATCAAATTTCAGGAAAGACTGCTTCTATTTTTAAATTTTGTAATATAGATTTAGATACAGAATGGCATTTTTCATTCTTAGCTGAACTTGAAGTTCTGTTCATTTAAATTTAGTAACAGAAAGAGTATATTTTAGATTAAACATGAAGTAATTCTTCTGGTTAAGAAAGAGTATATAACTTACAAACATTTTATCAATTTAGCAAATATTAAACACCTTCTATTCATCAGTAATGTGCTATTTGCTCTGAAATGTGAAAAAGACACAGGCATCCACCCTTTTAGAATAAGTATTCAGCAACAAAATGAATGGAAGTAAAAAATGCTTTCCAGGCAAAAAAAAAAAAAAAAAAAAAGCCATAGAGGAAAGACTTGAAGAAGTAAGCCTTGATCTAGGCTTGTGGATGTGAGGAGAGGTTGGGGAGGGCAGATGAGCATATTTACAAGAACAGAGAACAAGCAAAAACAGGAAGGAGAAAATGAACCATAAGTGTTCATTAAATCAGGTAAAATTCCTTTAGGAAGGTAAATTTTGTTTGTTTGGGAAGAGTATTTTCTAAAGTTAGCTAGTGAATAGAAGTGCAGGTTACAAATAAAATTGTATATTTATCTATATAAAAGTACGGCGTATTTCCCAAAAATGCCCATGGCTAATATCACATCCCACATGCTCTTCTTACAATGTGGCCTTAACATTCATACATATCATGGTGGCTTCTAAATCCCCTCCCCTTAAAATCAAGCAGACCTTTGTAATTGCCTTGACCAAGAGAGTACAACAGAAGTGATCCCATGTGACCCCCCCACGGCTAGGTCATAAAAATGCTACTCACTTTACCACCATCACTTCAATGCTAGCTAGCTCTTAGATCCTAAAAATACGCTGTGAGCAATCCAAGTGATTTTCCAGAGGACATCCCCAGCCGAGGTCCCAGCCAACAGCCAGGATCACCACTAGATATGTGAGTGAATGAAACTTCCGGTGATTCCAGACTCTAGTCTTCCAGTCAACCCTGGATTTCAAGCCAGCCCAACTGACACTGTGTGGAGTAGTAGAGACGGTGTGTTCCCACTGAGCCCTGTCCAAATTGCAGATCTGTGAACGAGATAAACGACTGTCGTTGATTTAAGCCCCTATGTTTTAGGTGGGTGATTATGTAATAGTCTGGAATAATATATATATAATAGGAATAATCACATATATATGTATACATATATATGTAATTTCATATCATTTAGTTTTCATTCATCTCTGCCACTAATATTTACTAAATACCTACTGGTAAATGTTTACTAGAGGGCCAAGCACCATGCTTGTCACTGGGGATACAAGCAGCAGCTGAAAGGTGTGTATCTTCCTAGCATAGGCCTAGCACACTGCCTAGCATCGATCTTTTATTGGTCTATAATACTTTCGTATCAGAAAGCATTATAGACCAATACGAAAAGCACTGACTGAAAATTAATTCACTAAGCCAAAGAAAAACATTAAAAATCGGCATCATTTTTGGAGGAAGTTATAGGAAAGATCTCAAGGATAATATTACCGATTTACTTAGTATACTGTTAATTTACATTTGAAGGATTCTTGAAGTGTCCATTATGAAAGTAACTGGAAAAGAAGAGCAAAGAGACTCTAAATAAATCAAACTACTTATGTATTTATTTCTGTTTTCGTGAGAACAGGAGAATGAGTTTATTCAAATGGAAATTACCCTTCCTAGAAGTCACATTAAGGGGGTTTCTACTTATTTTTCAGCTACAACATCCCTGCTGAAAACATTTTGTGACTTTTATGACAGATGAATGAAGAGGTTTATAAATCAAAGGGAGTTTAAATATTTTAGCTACATCTAGTATTATGACTCCCAAATAATATATACTCCAACTTGATTGGTGACCTTGATATTCAGTCTTCATTCATAAAAACATCTGTTGTTGTTGTCGTTGATTATTGCATTCACTCTCAAAGGAATATCTGCTGTCATCAAACATATTAAAAGAATGTGACACTGTCTCTAAGGGGGAACACAAATATGTTTTCAGTAACAGTTGTATTATTGAGGTTCCTATATAGCTCACTAATATCATGTCTTTAAAAGGGAAGACACATAGTCTATGTTTAGATATATTTGATAAAATGCAGAAATACTATAGTCAGACCTTACAAAGGTAATTTAATTTGATCAAGTCAAAAAAATGTGACTTATTAAAGCTTAGGAAGACTCATAAGGTAATTCTCAACCCAATGAGAGTTACAGTTTCCTTACAATAAAACTTTCCACAAAGCTAGAGTACAGGGGCGCCTGGGTGGCTCAGTCAGTTAAGCGTCTGCCTTCAGCTCAGGTCATGATCCCAGGGTCCTGGGATAGAGCCCCGCATCGGGCTCCCTGCTCCATGGGGAGCCTGCTTCTCCCTCTCCCTTTGCCTCTCCTCCTGCTTGTGCTCTCTCGCGCTATCTCTGTCACTATCCGTCTCTATCAAATAAATAAATAAAATCTTTTTAAAAAAATTAAAAATAATAAAAGCTAAAGTACAGTTAACCCAAGCAGAAAATGAGTATTTTAATACTGAACATATAACGTTCAGTGTTCTTATAACAATGAACATAGAACATACAACATATACATATCCAGTGAACATGTAACATTTAAACTGGTGAGGCCGGTGCCATTCTAATTCTTTTATTTTGATATGGGTATCCTCACAGAAGACTGACATGCCAAGGCTCTTATGTTCTTTTCAGAATAACCAAGGGCTTTCAGGAAGGTTATAGTTTTCATGAAGGTTAACTAAAATAATGTTATTTGGAGGAAAAAAATCCTCCCAGGGTGAATTTAAAATTTTTACTGTCTTCATCATAAGTAAAGAGGCATGTGGATTCATTCATGGAGAATTATTGCTTAATACAAATAGATTTTTACATTCAGTGACTTTATCGTAACTTTAGCGACACAAAACCACATTTCAATTCAGTTAAACCTATCTCTAGCAGTAGAATTCCCCCAACTTCCACAAGGAAGTGGAAATGAGACAGCCTATCACCAACTTTGAGATTATTTCATAGTGTAGAAAATGATTTAATGTGGAATTAGAGTTCTCCCTCTTGTGGCCAATTATGTAAATTTCCAGATTACCTGCTGATAGGACCTATGCAGTAAACACAGTGCATAGTTTTTAAGAGAATATAAAAAGAACCCCCCAAAGCACTTTTCAAATGTCTGCTCTAATCTCCCTGTTTGACAGATAAAGATTCTGAGACCCAAAGACATGAAGTGTTTTGCCAACAATGAAAGCAAGAGTTGATTAACAGAAGTTTCCTATTTCCACTTAACTACTTTACATAATTAGTTGTGGTCATGGGTAGGGGGGTCTGGATTTAATTCTGAGTGGTCTCTTCACTGCGGCACCATACCCCTCCTGTGCTCCAGCCCTCATGTAGTGCCTCCTCCGGATGTCCTCCTACATTTCCACAGGCATCTCCATCTCCATATGCTCTGTGTAGAATGCACCCCTTCCCAGCCACCACCCCTCCTTCAATCTGCTCCCCCACTTGCACTCCCTGTAACTAGAAAATGGACCACTCTCCACACAGTTGCCAAGTTAGAAACCTGAACATTGTCCCAATTTCCCCTCTTCCTTATTACACTGACAGCCAATCAATCCACCCCTTTTCCCGCAGAAAGTGTTTCTAGTTGTCTGGCCTTGTTTTTGTGCTCTCCTTAGGGATCTCCCTCACTCCCATCTCATCTTCCTCCTGCTAATCTATATAGTATTTCTATCAGTGTTAAAAGCAGCGTACCACAGGTTTAAGAGAGCCACCTCTGGGGACCCCTGGGGACCCCCGGGTGTTAAACTTCTGACTCCTGGTTTCCGCTCAGGTCCTGATCTCAGGGTCCTGAGATCAATCCCAGTCTTGGGCTCTGCGTGCTCAGCAGGAGCCCACTTGGGACTCTCTCTCCCTCTCCCTCTGCAACCTCCCTCACTTGCTCTCTCTCAAATAAGTAAATCTTTAATTTAAAAAAAGAGAGAGGGCCACCTCTGCTATCCAATTTCTGTGTTGAAACCTGGCTCAAGAACCTGGAGAGCCGTATTTCATTTCTTCACCTCTCGGCACCTTAGACTCCTCACCTACAAAGAGAGCGTGATAACAGTATCTACATTATAAGATTGATTATAATCAATAACATATTGATTATATCAATATATTGATATAGCGATATCAATACTCCCGGCATATAGTAAGCACTCAACAAATGTCATTCCTCCCATCAAAATACTTCAGTGGCTTCTATTTCACCTCCAGGATAAAAAACAAAATTCTATCATGATCTGCAAAGCTTTGACTCCTAATATTCCTCCACTCCGTCTTTATCCTCTTTCCTCTCACTTCTCTTAGCAAAATTCTGCCTATTGATCAAATTATATTTCCTCTGTGAAGCCTGGCAAACTCAAGAAACCCACACTGTATGTGGTACTCAACCACATTCTAGCAATTCTTCTATTGTAAGGCTGTTGTCTATTTTCACACCCCTTTCCCCGCCAGCAACTTGTAAGCTATTACTCTGGGATTTGGGGTATTCAGATCTTCAGTGTCTCATTTTTAAAAAGAGGCTGTTAAAATATCTCTAAGAATTTTCCCATAAAGTTAATTTTACTTCCATCAAAATGGTTGTGAAATGTCAATATATTAAAATGTTCCTATGTAATTGATCAGGTTTTGGTCATTGTCCATGGAGCTCTTTAAAATAGCAAGTGAAAATATAACGGTTGTACCTTATGTGAAGTTTTCTGTTTTACCCACATATTAATTTCTTCCACTTTAATTTGGAAGGATACTAAGAATATCTTCTGGAAGTGATTCAGCGGAACTTTTATACTTATGTATTACTATTCACTGAGCCAAGTATAGGAACTCATTCCCAATTCATTGGATTAAAAATAAAAATACTCTTTCCTATTGGAGCATCTGAGCAAGCTACTAGTAAGGTATACAACCTTTATTCCATATTTTAAAGATGTTTTCTTTATGTTCTTCAAATCCTTTTTTTACCTGCCACACTCACCTGTTCTTTGAGAGATATGTGCTTAATAAGGCTAATATTTATTATGTATCTCTTCTTAGGTTATTATAAAAGTGAAAATTTGCTTCCATTTTAGTTATGCGCTTCACATTTCTAATCTCATTCTAAAGTACTAAGCCATTTTTAAAAATACTATTTATAAAAGAGTGCATTAAATGTAAAGCCTTGATTTATTGAGGAAAAAATAAATGTCTGAATACTGAACACATTTACATTTTACCAAAATGCATTCTAGTGTAATGACATCCTGAGGGATCTCTCCCACTCATCTCTCACCTTCCTGCTCTCTCTCTTGTTTTTACCAGACTCAGTTTATACTAGACTTTGCTTTTTGAAAGCACAAATAATAAACTACTCTACAACAAGGTTTATTTCATCATAGATAAAACTACACACCTTGTAGTATTTTGATTCATCGATTCTTCACTTTCTATCCTCTATAGTGACAATTCTTGAGCACATAACTGTTCCACCAAAATCAAAATGACAAAATGAAAAGAACATTGAAGTGAGATGACTGACTCTTGTTATGTACTCCATTACCAACTCATTAGGTGGCCCCAAACAAGTAATTTTTTTCTTTTGGGGTCTCTGTTCATCTACATCGTAGAACCTCTGAGCATTATAAAGAAGTCCATGAAGCCCTTGAACTGTATCCAGAAATGTGTCTCAAAAGAAAGACATGTTGTCTTAGAATCAGGCAGGAGGACAGGATTAAGATGTTTGTATTAAAATTTTGAGGGGCTCCGAGGTGGTTCAGTCGGTTGGGCGTCTGCCTTCGGCTCGGGTCATGATCCCAGGGTCCTGGAATAGAGCCCTGCATTGTGCTCTCTGCTCAGTGGGGAGCCTGCTTCTCCCTCTCCCTCTGCCTGCCACTCTGCCTACTTGTGCTCTCTCTCTCTCTCTCTCTCTCTCTCTCTCTCTCTATCAAATAAATAAATAAAATCTTAAATAAAATAAAATGTTGAAGGCTGATGTCTGAATGAATGAATATCTTGAATTCACCGACCCTATCAGAAAGTACCTGTGGGCAATACCAACATTTTCCTTTAAAAAGTCTATCCTGGATGCATTCATTTTAGTGCAAAGATGAATGGGAAATCAAAAAGCCAGAAATCTGTATGTTAGATTATGACACCTAAGTAGCATGTTTGGGTAGCACTCTAACATCAGGAGACACAGAGAAGAGAGGGACATTTTTCTTTAAGGCTGATGGGAAGCTACTGAAGATTTTAAGCAGGGCATAATAAGACTGGTTTGGCTGTTGAGTGGAGAATGGACTGGCAGGGGACATGTTGGTGCAGATAGGCTCCTTAGGAAGTTGGCAAGGGGTGATAATAGAGAGAACCAGATTAATGACTGTGGAAATGGATCTAAGGGGACCAATTTGAAAGATAATCAGGAGGTAAATAAACATAGGTTATGAGGGAGAGAAACGTGTCAAACATTTTAGATTTCTAGTTTTTACAACAAGATGCTACCATTCCTGAGGTAGGAAATATATGAGGAGTATAGAGTTTGTAAAGTAAAATGGGCTTTCCATTACTGATATATGACAGCTACGTCAGGTTGGAATAATTTTTGATACTTCCATCACTAATACCTTTAGAGGAGGTATAGAGAACATGCAACATACTAAATCTCATACTTTGTTGAAATGGCTAAGTACTAAATACACATTTTCTGATGTAAGTAAGTAACTTCCAGGAAACTCAAAACACTTTGATAAGTTAGAATAAATTAAGCTAAAGGAGAGATTGTCCCAATGATAATCCTGAGTCTGATAGTCACCATCACAGCTCCCCTTAACATTGTATCTGTATTCAGTGGAGCCAAATACGAAATCAGCAGCACTTACTGAGCTCAATTCCTTCCATTAGTCAAATAAAAGTCATTCAAAACATTACTAATTATTTACGGAGTGTCACATACATTTACTGAAGGTCATGCCACTGTCATTTATTGATGTGTAGTCATGTGTTAAGGGCACAAACACATAAAAGCCTCCATAGGGCCCTTCCCAAATTCATTGATACATTATTTATTCCATTTGCAATAAAAATTTAGGTAAAAAGTTGTCCTTAGGCATTCTATTGAAATGTTTTGCCCTCTGTTTCTCTCAGCTGGTTGTAGGACAACATGATACACCTTGAATTGTATTCTCTTTCTGAATTTAATCTTTCAGCAAGTGTGAACTGAAAAACTGTGTCAAATGCTTTATCAGGCATGGGGGCTTGGGGGTACAATGCAATAAGTATAATTTCTACCTTAGAGAGTATGCAGTCTCTATCTCCCTCTACCCCAGACACATAAAAAAATTAAACAGTTATAATTATAGTAATTATATTAATTAATATATTATATAATAATATATATTTATTAGCAATGGCTTCCTAAATTTACCTAGTGTAGAGGATTAGGGGATGCCTCTCAGGGAAGACAGACACAAGGATTTCTGGAAGTTGCATAGAACTGAGCCAAAATAAAAGGCAAGGAGTAGGAAGGGAGTGTTTCTGGTGGAGGATATATTTATGTATACTTGATCAGAGGGATGTGCTAACACCCAAAGGCAAGAAGAGCCATACTGTGCTGGGAGATGTGAAAGAATATCAATAAGGCAGGACTTGAAAAACAAACGGAATCATAAGAGATGAGATTGGACAGCTAGGCATGGGACCAGATTACACAGACACTTAGAGCTACATCAGCACCATGACTTCACCTCAAGTGAAATGGGACACAGTTTTGTTTTAATCAGAGAAATGCCATGATTAGATATGCATTATAGAAGAACCAGTTTGAATTGGGAGAAGAGATGAGAAGGGTACTTGGCAACGAGGCTGGACAGACTCACCAGAACGAGATGATAGGATGTCTGTACAATGATAATGACAAGAACAGAAGGCACATGCCATTCCCAAAGACAGACAATACTGGAAGAACAGTAGCTTGGGGATGTGCAGGCAGTAAGAGAAAGTTTTCCATTTTGAACATGCTGAATCTGAGGTGTCTGCAAAGCATCAATGTTAAACCATCCAGTAGAGCTTTGGATATATTCTCCGAAGTGATGGAGATGGGTCTGGTAGAGATAAAGACTGGACATCATCACAGATGACTGAGGATTCAGGAGTGATCCTCTCGCCCAGCACAAGTCGATGGTGAAGAGAGAGGACAGTCTACCTCAGAACCCTGAGGAATGCTATGGGAAGAACAGGGACCCACAAAGAAGTTGAAGAAGACATTGTTTAAATCACCCAGAAGCAGAGAAAGCAGAGCAGATCAGGCAGTGACGTGGAAGCCAAAGGAAAAGAACAATTTCTTTTAAACGAGAGTACCCAACAGTATCAATTGTTGTCTCAAAGTCAAGTAAGAAAAGGAATAAAAAGGAGATTGAATGACAACGAGATCAGTGGTAACTTGGAAAGAGTGACTTACGCAGTATATCGGAGACAGAAGCAGATCGTGAAGGTTGAGTGAGGAAAGAGAACAAAGTATAAAGAACATTTCTATAAGCTTGGCTGTTGAGTTAGTTCTTAGTGAATTTGCAGAGTCAGTTTGGGAATGCACAGGGCCCTCTGGAGATGTTAAAGTTTTTACTAAGAGGAAGACCAGTAGTTTATTCTGGTTTCAAGAAAGGAATCTGTCCTCTTATGTGAGATTAAACATCCAATCATGGACCAAGGAGAGAAGAGCTGTACCCAGTTTTGAATGGCAAAGATCTGGTCCTGTACCTTCAAGGTCCTCAGGTGACAGTCTGTACAGTTCTGGAACAGAATGATTGCTCAGTAAACATTTGTTTAGATAAATGCACTAATCTCTGGGAGAAATCTAGCTTTGCAGAAAGTGACTTTATAATATTCATGAGCTCTGGGGCTCCTGGGTAGCTCAGTTGGTTAGGTGGCCATCTCTTGATTTCAGCTCAGGTCATGATCTCGGGTCCTGGGATCGAGCCCCACATCAGGCTCCACCTTCAGTGGGGAGTCTGCTTCAAGATTCTCTCTCTACCTTTGCCCCTTGTGCCACACATGCTCTCTCTCCACCTCTCTCTAAAACAAATAAATAAATCTTTAAAAAAAAGTATGTGCTCTAATGTTACAGCTCAAACTTTGGGTTATTCCATTGGTATTTCCATGGTCAAACTTTTAGAGTTGATTGCAAATTATGCCATGTCCTTTTTCTACTTTATGGATCAACCCCATCGCATTTGTAAATTTCGCTCTGGCCATTATCCAGAGTGCTTCCTCCTTTGCCCAGTCAGGGCAAGCTAGGAAATTGCAAATTACAATCAAATCTCAATTTTCCAAACTAATGATTTTAAAGAGCAATAATGCATAATCTAAAATGATGGTGAATTCATGAACCATTTATCTCTGTAATGTATATTCATTAAATTTGACTATAAGTACATCCTATATGTCTTTCATAATAAAATTATAAAGCATTTCAACTGAAATGGCTCAAGAGGGCTTGCAAGCTTTTCCAATTCCTCTAGTCCTGCTTCCTACTACATCCTATTGTTTCTATCACCTTTCATGTTTAGGTGACTCATTAAAATAAACTAACATACCATGATTTTTCCTTTTTAGGATGGGGAGATAATAAGCAGCATTTCCTTATTATTGCTGTCATCTGCTTCAGCTATATTTCTCCATTTCTGTCCCTCTGAAAAGTTTCATTCACAGGAGTAAAGAGACTAGTATAATGAACCTGTATATCCATCCCCCACCTACGACAACTATCAGCATCTCTTTTTAAAATTTGCTCTTTGTTAAGTGACATGACTATGATCTCTCTGACATATTATAGACAAAGAAAGGACACAAATATGAGAACTAGAAGGAGTTTCAGACACTGTCTATTGCAACCTCATCCCTTGGTTACAAAAATGGACAGTTGAGGCTCAAAGCACAGCACTGAATGATGATAAGATGAGAACTAGACATCATCCATGTCTTGCTTATCGCTTTGGGTAGAATCAAGACTACATCTCTACTGCCTTATTCTTGGTACAGAATATTTCCAAAAACTCACATGTTACTAAATCCTATTTTCCATCATCTTACAAACCACAAGCTAAAAGCAAAAACTTAAAGTGTTTTAAAGTCTGGCATATTAGGCACATGATTATTGGGTTGATTTTTTAGGGGTGAGCAGCTAAGTGATGGACTGTAAGAAGCAAAGAAAGTCCTCACCTTGGTTGTTTCTCAACCAGGACATCATCCATGAATGTACTTCGTATTTATCTTTTTTATGGGATGCTTTCAGGAATACCACACACAAGGGAAGGTAATTACCAGTTTGACATTTTCACTTTTGATCTTCTTGCACAAGCAGCAAATGTTTTTGGATACTGAAAGATGTTTAGGGCTTTCAGATAATACTAAGTTGAAATGAGTGTAATGTTTTCCTGAAGAATCCTCTCGTCCATAAAAATTGCTTTGTGGGATAATTCTTCTGAGGACCATTAACTAATGTCTGCTGCTAAAGATGTTGACTCAGGGTAGCGTGTCATGTCAGAGATATTGGAAACCCACAGCTTACAGGCAAGCACATTCTGCTAATAGAACTGCCACTTCTTCTCTCTGGCACTACCTGGTTCTTCTTGCTAATATTAATCAAATGATACTTGTATAAGCACAAACAATTAGTTTACAAATGACAAGAAGACAATGTTTCCCCCTTCATATCATAGAAGAGACACCAAAATACCTCTTTGATGAAGATAACTCCCAGTTGATTAACAGGAATAAAATGCTTGCATAAATAGAATTACATGTGCATATATGGAATAGTATTATAGGTTAGACATATTAGTACACACACACACACATACGCACACACACATGAGTATATACACAACTCTCTTAACCCAAACTAGAGAAACCGATTCAGATTCATAAAACTGCTCCCAATCAAGTGGGAGAACCAGGGATTTAACTATCATAGTTTAACAGTACAGTACAAGAAAGTCCTTTTGTATAAATAATGGAGATCATTTCTCTACCAGTTATGTCCTCCCCACCTCCTCTCTGATTCCCATCTGAGAAGCTGCTGGTGCATCTTTCCCAGAGTGTCTCCTCCCATAGCTCCTGGTGTGGGCCACAGACTGAGTAGACCTGCCCCCTTCTCTCCCACCCAATCTCTCTCTCTCCCCCTGCACCATTACATGTGTGCACATGCGCACGCACGCGTGTGCACACACACACACACACACACACACACACACACACACACACACACACAGGCTGGACCAGTCATTATCTATCAGAGGCAGCAAGAACCCATCTGTAAAGCAGCAAATGGTGAATCTGAGATAAGAAACAGGTGAAATATCTGGAAAGACCAGAGACAGTCACCTCAACCCCAGATTGCATTTCCCAGCCCTGACTGAGGCCCTAACATTTTCTATCCATGAATCTTTCCACTAACCAATGCTTCTCTCTTGCTTAAGTTAGTTAAAGTGATTTGGGGGCTTTTTTTTTTTTTCTTTGAAGCAAACACAAAATTTCTTAGCAGCCTGACATGGTTTTCAAAGCAACCTACTCACACATAGTACAGAGTTCTAGATTTCATATTAGAAGATTCATGTTTGAATCTCTTATTTTCTGCTAGCTAACTGTGATGTTAGGAAAGTTATTAACCTCTCTGAGCCTCAGTTTTGTTGCCTGTAAACTGAATGAGCAGCCAATATGAAATGAGATAAATCATACATGAAAATAACCAGTAACCCAGGAAGCGCTTATTGAATTCATCACAGAATTTAGAGTATGCTGTGCAAGTCTGCAGTTTCCATAATGCAGTTATGACAATAAGCTTTGTGACAAGGACAGAAGATGGTCTGAATTCTGACCAGCAGCCTAGGGAGACCTCAGGGATGTCAGGCCAATTAGTCAAGCTGCTGATACATAATGCTTCTGCAGCAAGGCTCCAGTAGTCTAGAGATCTTCCAGAAAATCCCCTAGCAGGATAAAACACAGGGTAGGTCCTTCAGCTGGATTTTGCTCCTGCTCTTAATATCCTCGGGAAGAATCTGAGCTATAATTTGATAAATGCTTAAATGATGATTCAGACAACTGGACTCTGATCAGTTATTTAACTTTTATTAATATGTGTTATGAATACCCTGCTTATATTCTTCAATAATAATGTGAACATTAGAAAATCACTCACCACTGTAATTAAATGGTTTGATATACTTATGAAGGGATTTATTATTATTTTTAAAAACTCAAATTCTAATAAGATGAAAATGGATTTATGTCGGTTTTATGAGTTTTCTTTCTCTTATATGTTTCTAAGAAGAAATTGGTTGCTTAATCACATATACCTGAAGGAATAAAGTAATAACACCATTATGCCTTGTCACCTGATGTACATAAATTGATTTTTAATATTCATCCTTGTGAGAATTAGTGTAAGATAAAATAAGAAAAAGTACATAATAATAAAGGAAGCAAATAAACATTTTTATATCCTCCTATGAAGAGAGATAATTTGGGGTTTTCACCTTGAAAAATTACATTATCTATAATTTACATGAGATAAAAAATATTTAAAATACCTGCTTCCCTTTGGAAGTGTTATGCATTCATTGTGTCTTTGGGTTTTTGGAAAATGCCTTTATAGGCATTATTACTGCCAATAATAAGAGTTTTCACCATTAGTTTTTTACTAAAGTCTGAACATTAGTTAATTATACACACACATCAACCACTGTACACATGGATATTTTGCCAAACTTCTACCTGTTATTGTGCCATGTGTGCAGAAACACACATTTTACATTTACTTGAACTTTATATTTTCATTTCGACCCACTGTAAGCAACTAAGATTTGATGAATGAATAAAAGAATGACCAAGGGGACAGTTTGATTGAGTGTCTACTACACTGCAGACCCTGGATGAAGTCAAGACACAGATCCTATTGTCAGAGACTCAAAGAAGGAGAGACAGATATGTGAACCAACAATTGAAATGGCATTAGGTGGTAATAAAGGAATGTGAAAATCATCCTGGTGGCACACAGAGAGAAGCATCAATTCTCCATGAAGTCGTCTCACACCTGAGCCTTGGAATCTGAAGGTCCTGGATCCAAGCCCAAGCTCTCTCTGCCATTCAGTGGTTGTGAAATGGGGAGCCTCATCTCATCTGCAAGATGGAAGACAGTAATGCCTACATCTTAAAATCGTTTTAGAGATTAAATAAAAGACAATGTGTGAAAGGCTTGTTTCAGCCTAGTATGTCCGACATAAAATGAGTGCTTTTAACCTGTTACTGTGACTGCGAACTGAGAATTAGGGAGGTGTTTAGAACAACAGGGAAGCTTCTTGGAGTTATCCCCAACAGTTACCAGTGGAAAAAGGAGAGGACAGAACGTGTACAAATCACAAAACCTTCCTCAGCCTCTGAGTCACAAATCAAGGCAGGATTGGTGAGTGGCCACTAGTTCACTAATTTCACACTGTTAATGTGAACAGCACACTCACAGGCACCCTGTTTAAAGGGCGCATCCAAGCCTTCACCCGCCTCAGCATTTTGATTCCATCCAAGCTAGTCCAGGGACCTGAAATCTGCAGGGTAACCCCATTTAGAAATAACTGATGTGAGGCGCCTGGGTGGCTCAGTCAGTTAAGCGACTGCCTTCGGCTCAGGTCATGATCCCAGGGTCCTGGGATTGAGTCCCGCATCGGGCTCCCTGCTCCGCGGGGGGCCTGCTTCTCCCTCTCCCTCTCCCCCTGCTCGTGTTCCCTCTCTCGTTGTCAATCTCTCTGTCAAATAAATAAATAAAATCTTTAAAAAAAAAAAGAAATAATGGATGAAGCTGAGCTCTGCAGGCCATTCTAGCTTGATTTTACTACAAGTAAACAAATTGCCATATTTGACTTGTAACTTAGCAGTCTTATTGTTCAACTTTATATTCTGGAATCAGGAGAAAGTGACACATATACACACACACAAAAGTACTTACTATTGATTACATTTAAATCAGCCACCTTGATGGCCTTTGTCTAGGATATTTACAAATTTGAACCCCAAGTTTTGAAAAATGAACCATAATCACAAAGATCAGAACTGTCCTCTTCTAGGACATTTGTTAGGCAGGTTTATTTGTACAGTGTGTTTTTTCCCTTCTAGACTATAAATTCCACTGAAGCAGACGACATGGGCACCTGATTTGCATCGGTACCTCCACCAGCTCACACAATGCCAGACACGGTTAATCAAGAAGCATTTTATTTTCAGAAAAATGGAAAACGCTTGCCTTCCTTGGCAGGAGGCAGGAGTGGTGGAAGAGGTGCAAGGCAGGGGTAAGACTGGAAAAATATTTAGGAAGTAAAATGAGCGGACATACCAATCTGATGAGGGATTAAAGGAAAACACTCAAGTTTCGAGCCTACAGTGTTGGATAAAGATGATGTCCCAGGGCCGCCTGAGTGGCTCAGTGGTTAAGCGTCTGCCTTCGGCTCAGGTCATGATCCCAGGGTCCTGGGATCCAGCCCCGCATCCGGCTCCCTGCTCAGCAGGAAGCTTGCTTCTCCCTCTCCCACTCCCCCTGCTTGTGTTCCCCCTCTCAGCGCTGTCTTTCTCTCTGTCAAATAAATAAGTAAAAAATCTTAAAAAAATAAATAAATAAAGATGATGTCCCTAACCAAGGAAGAACTGGATGGAAGATTCTTTCAGTTTTAGAGATTATGTGTTTGAGAGGCCTATGAGAGAGAACAACCAGTGAATAACTACAGAGGTATATGAACCTAAAATTCTGTAAGCAGAATAATGGCCCCCATCGATGCCCGTAATCAAATTCTCAGAACCTATAAATGCTATCTTACATGTCAAAAGGGACTTTGCAGATATGATTAAAACTAAGAACCCTGAGGGGAGGAGAGGAGCCTGGCTAGATAGACACAATCTAATCACAGGAGTCCTTTAAAGCAAAGGGTTTTTTCCTGCTGCAGAGAATCAGAGATAGGTAGCAGGAGAAGAATTTGTTGGCTTTAAAAATGGAGATGGGTAGCCCTGAGCCAAGGAACATAGGCAAATTCTAAAAGCTAGAGAAGGCAATGAAACAGATTTTGCCTTAAATTCTCCAGATAGGAAGACAGCCCTGCCTATACCTTGATTTTAGTCCAGTGAGATCTCTGTGGGACTTACAGAGCTAAAGATTAATAAATGTGTTGTTTTATGCCATTAAGTTTATGGTAATTTGTTAGAGCAATAGGAAACTATATACATTAGGTCTGGGTAGAACAGAAACATTTGGATCCATTCTTTGGATTTCTGTATAAGAGATATAAAACAATTTCTTTCATGAGTTAATGCTCCTCCCTCCTAGTTTCTGCAATCTCAGAGCATGTGGTGTAAATGCAATGCTGGGTATTTCTCTGTTGTTGATCAGTTCTACTTTCACCATTCCTACTCTTTTCTGCAACTGGAAGCCAGAAAGCTACAGCTGACCCTTGCACAATGCAGGGCTTAGGGCTGCCAACCCCATGCAGTCGAAAATCTATATAACTTTTGACTCCCCAAACCGTAATGACTCCTAATCCACTGTTGACCAGAAGCCTTACTGATAACATAAACGGTCAATTAACACATATTTTGTATGTTCTATGTATTATATACTGTATCCTTACAATTAAGTGAGCCAGAGAGAAGAAAATGTTATTAGGAAAATCATAAGGAAGACAACACACATTTATAGCACTGTACCAGATTTAGCAAAGCAAATAAATCTGTGTATACGTGGACCAGGCAGTTCAAACCTGTGTTCTTGGAGGGTCACTTGTACTCTCTGGAGACGTGTCAGTGGCGTATCCACAGAGCTCCTCTCCAGCCGGTTTCTGGTTTGGTCTGTCAGTGGAAAGCACTGGTGGCAGAGTGCAAGTTAGAATAAGGAAAGAAACCATGATTTTCTTTCTTCCACTTCCACCTGAAGCCGCCTGGGCATCTTTGCACTCCTAGGTTCCGGTGGCGGTGGCAGCAGGCACCAGTCAACGGCTGGCCTGGGCGCCAGCCAGGGCAGACACACCAGCCACATGGGCAGGGAGGCCCGCAGAGAGAGGGCCTGCAAACTCTTAGATGCCCACAGCGCAGACCCCTCCGGTGCTTTCAGAAGCAGCGACAGGACCACCAGAGTAAGGTTTCCAGGGTTTAGGGAATACCATTTCCCCTTTGCTCCTCCAGCCCCAGGGGCTAGAGTGACTTCCTACAATTACTAATCCCTGGGTAATAGCACCTTCCCTTATTCTCTCCCACAGGCTATTTCACACATTTGTAAAGAATTCCTTGCACTGTACACCCTCTGAAAAGCTACAAATGGTTTCTGTTATCCTGACTAGACACTGACACAAATGCTTTCTGCGACAATGATATACACGGATTGAATATTTTCTATGCGTGCCAAAAGCAGAATGTATGTGTCTAAGAGTTTGCATCTACACACGGACCTTAATATTTGCTCATATGTATACCACACGCAGTCCTTAGTCACATAATATTTCCTCCTTTCAAATATTTTCCTGTAGTAGGTTTTTATGGGAAGAGAAAGTGATGGGTGAAAAAACACCTGATTGGTTCATTAGAATTTCCAAAGGCAGAGAAAGATATTTAAACACGATAATGAGTCTAGATGCTTATCAGCACGGAGACAGCAACTTTAGATTAAATATCTATCCCTAATAGAAAAGAGGGGAAAAAAATTCCTTCCACAAGGCAGCAAGATCATAACAACAACTCATCTACTTAACTCGATTTGCTTTGACAAAAACAATAGGAAAATGTATCACTGTCATGAATTAAAGCTGCATCGGGTAAGTAGGGCACACTGAGCATTTTCATTACGGAAGTTGTGAAAACATGGGGCTGCTATTTGCAACAGCTGTGTTAACCACAAAGCTATCTGGCCTCCATGCCTATGCTTCCTTTCCCAAGAAGACACAACTCTAGTAAAGAGCAATCTGACAGGGTCATCCAAAAGAACAACAGTTTCAACAAGTTGACATTAAGGTGCCAAGTTCCCAGTCACTGCGGAGAACATGTTAAAGGGTCAAGGACACCTGTCTGTGGCAGAATGAGCCAACTGTTCTAGGAGTAACCATCGACTGCCTTTCACCGTGCACTTACTAAGTGCCAGACACTGTGCTAAGCATGTGGTATTCTTTGGCACACTCACATTTTACAATGGCCCTAGAAGACTGGTAATATGCCCAGTGAGCAAGCTGAGCATCAAAGTGGTGGAGCAGTCACACAGTTAGTTGGAGCTGGAGAGGGAGGTCAAACCAGGATGGGTCAGTTCAACTCTAAAATCAATGTGGTTTACCTACTCCTCTACACTGAATATAAGAAGGGAAAATGTCCATGCTCCCACCTTAAACCTACAGGGGTAGGAGGGATAAATGCATAAAATAAGACAAAATACAGGCATAAAGAACACAACAAAACCCTATTCACAAAACAGTTTCTATCTTAAAATGTGAAATAATATTAAAAACATGCAACTATTGTCACCAACCAGCACTGGGAAGGACTTATCTTTTAGTGGGCACAGATGCATTTCAGAGATCTAAAGAAGTGATCATTGCATTGGGTCTTCAAAGTTATTATATTAATGGTCTCTAATACCTTTGATCAAACTTCCTTAACAGGAGTTTCTATAATTGATTCAAAACATTCTTTTTTTTATGTTATGTTAGTTACCATACAGTACATCATTAGTTTTTGATGTAGTCTTCCGTGATTCATCGTTTGCGTATAACATTCTTTAAAACTTCCATTTTCTTTGTTTTCTTGATGGAAATGTTATATACCCTTAAAGCAAGAAAACTCTCATTTGGCCAGATCACCCCAAATTACCCTGAGAGCAAAGAGAAGTATTTGGGGTGAACTTTAAGCCGTATCATTCTTGTGTATTTATCTATGAAGTTATTTCTCAGTTTTTCTCTCCTTATAAGAAAGGGCCTAATTATAATGGATTTACTCCACTAGTAACTGAATTAATGATGACTCAAATTTGGTACTCTTCTATTTTCTTGTTTATAAATCATTTCTGGTTTTGTGTGTAACAAGAAAAACAAAAGCCATCTCATTTGGCACAACCCACAGAAAGTAATGAGAAGTTCTCATGTCTACTCCAGAGTATTTAATTCTGTAGTGAGATTAAAAGTCACATTCTTACCCGAGATGATTTCCTTGTTACATGGTGAACAGGATTCTACCTGGTCGGCCCTCGTCTGCCTCGTCTTATACCCTGCCCCTGCCAGGTCCCCTGCCCAGATCCAGAGGAAAAGGAGGGGCCTTTAACCATCCAACACTCGCTCCCCACCTTTAGCAGAAGCAATTGTGCTTTTGTCAATTTTGCCTTGCTCCTAGGATTTCCTTTGAACAAAGCATACACATCAGCACTTAAAAAATAAGACAACAACCTGAAAACCACTGGTCAAACATTAGTCAGTGGTTTCCCAAGAGGGAGGGAGGTGATATTTGGAGGTTGCAGATTCTTTCCCCATTTCACCAAGCACGGCACTCAAGATCAGAAACTGAATCCTAGGGCTAGCCTTATATTCATGACTTAAGGAAGAATTTAAAACTTTACATGCCTAAATTTTTGTGGCACAAGCAGATCACACATTGTATTCCAGTTAGTGCCTACTGGGTCTAATTCTAAGATCTTCAGATTAAATGATGCTTATATACTACATAAATCCACCCAAGGTGACTTTCTATAAGTATCTTTATGCCAGTTATGATTTCTCACTAGTTATGGTTTCTCACCTGCTCTGTTCCCTGGGAAGAACTGGTTTTCTCTATCACTTTCAAGGGTGGAGTCCACCCTGATGATCCCAGAGTATGGAACTGAGTATGACTTAAAAAGAAAAAAAAAAAAAATTCACAGCAAAGTGATCTACTATTGGAAGGAACACATAAAGAAGGTTTATTAGTCTTTATTACTTTTCTTTTATAACACAGTTTCACAAATCTCCCTTCTATGATGATAAACAAATCATCAGTGGCTGTCTCCAAAGACTTTCTAGCAACAACAGACAGAACTCTTGAACTCATACCATATAGCATATGGATATTTGAAGATGAGCACTAAATTTTATTGAAAATATATGGTCACTTCTTTAAATATATTTAAATCCATTTACATTAGGATTGATTAATATAAATAAGCATTGTTAGGGTATTATCTGTAATCCTCTTGGCAATAATCCTGTTTCCCTAGTAACACAAACTTGTATTTCATCCTTGTGCATGTGTGTGAAATTATAACAACTTTTGTAATAAAGTTTACACATCATTTGCACATAAATTTCATTTTTTATGAGAAGTCCAAGCTAGAGGTTTCTTTCCTTGAATTATTTATTGTTATCTCACCACTAAATACATAATTCACATCTCCTCTCAAATAATGAAAACTCAACAGAGCCATTCCTAACCACTTGCAAGAGATTACAAAATCTACATGATGGTCGGATCTTTGAATTTCAACATGTAATATTAAGGAAAAGATAATGAAATACTTCACAGATGTCACCCTGGATATAATCCATGTGTTTTATTACCATAAATCCATTCATTCTTACCTAATCAGGATTCTTTTGTTCATTTGTTTCAAATAGTTAACAAGTTTGCTTCCATCATTCATAGTATAGACAAATGAAGCAATTAAAACACTCTTTTGTTACCTACCCCGACCCAAAAAGTGGGCCTTCATTCAACACTTTGCTGGCAGCTGAGCTGCAAATATAGGCATTCTTTACTAAAGCTCACTTTTACATCATTTTAAAAAATAAGGCAGTTTATAATCTAGTGTAAGGACATTCACTGCCTTTGGGGTAGGTGGTACTTGGTATATCTGGGGCTCTCAGGGAATTGTTATGTTCTCTATCTACATCTGAGGCATTAAAAAGCTGTATGCTTATAATTTGTGACAATTTACATATTATGTTACTCTTCGACACAGAAGTTAAAAGATAACTTTCCATTTAGCTACCACTATATCTAGCATAGAAAATGTTGGGGATTTCATGAAATAGAATTACTACTTCAATTGGTACCATCATTTTTTTATTTAAAAGTAATGCTTTCCTCCTTAGGAATTTCCAAATGTCTAAATCAAAGACTAAAGAAATTAAGAAAGATAGCCTTAAGAAATGATCTGGTTTTGGGGGAGCAAGATGTCGGAGGAGTAGGAGACCTGGATTTCGACTGGTCTCAGGAATTCAGCTGAATAGGGATCAAACCATTCCGAACACCTACGAACTCAACAGGAGATCGAAGAAAAGAATAGCAACAACTCTCTGAACAGAAAAGCGAACACTTTCTGGAAGGTAGGACGTGCACAGAAGTGAATCCAAGGCGATATTCGGGAGGATAGATGGCAGGGGAGGGGGCCTCCATTGGCCGCTTCTGGCAAGTGATAGAGCCGCGCGGAGCACAAAATTGGAACTTTTAGAAGCCTGCTCCACTGAGGGACGTCGCTCCAGTGGCTAAGCGGGGGGTGGAACCCTCGCGGGACAATGTGGTCTCAGGACCCTCAGGGTCACAGAAAGACCGGGGGTGCCTGAGTGCGGCAGAGCTCCCGGGTATCGGAGCGGGGAAGCCAGCTGCAGAGACGGAACGAGGCGCGGGCTCTCAGCTCGGGGTTGCCATAAACCGTGATCCACAGCACAGTTGGGCCACAGCTCCTCCAGCAGGGACCCAACAAGCGGCAGATCCAGGGAGACTCCGCTTCCTCCCCCAGGAGGAGCGGCGCGGGAGCGCACCGCAGGGATCTGCTGGGTTTGGAGACTCCACACGGGGTCAGGTGCCAGAGATAGAAATGCTCAGTCACAGGCCGAGTGAGCACGGAGTGCGGCCGGAGACCGGGGAGACGGGAGTGACTGCTTTTCTCTGGGGGCGCACTGAGGAGCGGGGCTCCGAGTTCTCAGCTCCTCCAGGGCGGAGATTGGGAGGCCACCATTTTCACTCTCGTCCTCCATAGCTGTACCGAGAGCTTGCAGGGAACAACAGCTCCCGAGAGCAAACCCGAGCAGATTGCTTAGCCCAGACCGGCAAGGGCGGGGCAATTCCGCCTCCGGCAAAGACATTTGGGAACCACGGCAACAGACCCCTCCCTCAGAAGATCAGCAAGAACAGCCAGCTAAGACCAAGTTTACCGATCAATGAGAATGGCAGAACTCCGGCGCTAGGGGAATACTGCACGTAGAATTCATGGCTTTTTTTTACCATCATTCATTAGTCTTTCAAAGTTAATTTTTTTAACTGGTTTTTTTTTTAATTTTTCTTTTTCCCCTTTTCAACCAACATCTTATCAATCCTTTTTTTAAAAAAAAACATTTTTATTTTTCATTTTTAGAGTCATATTCTATCCCTTCATAGTAGTTACCCTTATTTTTGGCATACGTATATAAGTTGTTCTCTCTTTAAAATTTTGAGATACAGTTTCTTCTCACATATCAAAATATACCCTAAATCTCTAGTGTATGGCTTTGTTCTAGTCTCCTGCCTGATCACATTCTCTCCCCTTTTTCTTTCTTTCTTTCTTTCTTTCTTTCTTTTTTTTTAATCGTCTTCTTTCTTTTTTCAAGCTCCTTATCAATTCCTTTTATAAAATCCTTTATAATTTTCATCTTTACATTCATCTTCCATCCCTTCATCGTATCAACCCTTATTTTGTACATATATGTCTTTCTTTCGTTAAAAATTTAGGAGGCACTTTCTTCTAAGAGACCAAAATACACCCAAAACCTAGTGTGTGGCACTGATCTATGCACCAGCCTGATCATATTTGATCATATTCTGTTTTTTTTTTGTTTTGTTCTGTTTTTCTTTGTTTTTATCTTTTTCTTTTTCTTTTTTTTCTCTTTTTTCTTTCTTTCCCTTTCTATTCCCCTGGTTTCAGGTCTTTTCTGATTTGTTTAGAGTATATCTTGTGGGGACGTTGTTAACCTGTCAGCATTTTGTTCTCTCATTCATCTATTCTCCTCTGGACAAAATGACAACACAAAAAAAATCACCTCAACAAAAAGAACAAGAGGTAGTGCCTTCTGCCAGGGACCTACTCAATACGGGCATTAGTACGATGTAAGACCTAGAGTTCAGAATCATGATTTTAAAGATACTAGCTGGGCTTGAAAAAAACATGGAAGTTATTAGAGAAACCCTTCCTGGAGAAATAAAAAAACTAAAATCTAACCAAGTCAAAATCAAAAAGGCTATTAATGAGGTGCAATCAAAAATGGGGGCACTAACTGCTAGGTTAAATGAGGCAGAAGGGGGAATTAGTGATATACAAGACCAAATGATGGAAAATAAGAAGCTGAGAAAGAGAGAGATAAACAACTATAGGATTTTGAGGGCAGAATTTGAGACATAAGTGACACGATAAGACGAAAAAACATTAGAATAATTGGGATCCCAGAAGAAGAAGAAAAAGAGAGAGGGGCAGAAGGTATACTGGAGCAAATTAGAGCAGAGAACTTCCCTAATGTGGGGAAGGAAACAGGCATCAAAATCCAGGAGGCACAGAGGACCCCTCTCAAAATCAATAAAAATAGGTCAACACCCCGACATCTAATAGTAAAACTTACAAGTCTCAGAGACAAAGAGAAAATTTTGAAGCAGCTCAGGAGAAGAGATATGTAACCTATAATGGTAGAAACATTAGATTGGCAACAGACCTATCCACAGAGACCTGGCAGGCCAGAAAGGACTGGCATGAGATCTTCAAAACACTAAATGAGAAAAATATGCAGCCAAGAATACTATATCCAGCTAGGCTGTCATTGAAAATAGAAGGAGAGATAAAAAGCTTCCAGGACAAACAAAAACTAAAGGAATTTACAAACACGAAACCAGCCCTCCAGGAAATATTGAAAGGGGTCCTCTAAGCAAAGAGAGAGCCTAAAAGCAGCATAGACCAAAAAGGAATACAGACAATATACAGTCACAGTCACCTTACAGGCAATACAATGGCACTAAATTCATATCTTTCAATAGTTACCCTGAATGTAAATGGGCTAAATGCCCCAATCAAAAGACACAGGCTATCAGATTGGATTAAAAAACAAGACCCATCAATATGCTGTCTGCAAGAGACTCATGTTAGAACCAAGGACACCCCCACACTGAAAGTGCAGGGGTGGAAAACCATTTACCATGCTAATGGACACCAAATGAAAGCTGGGGTGGCAATCCTTATATCAGACAAATTAGATTTTAAAACAAAACTGTAATAAGAGATGAGGAAGAACACTATATCCTACTTAAAGGGTCTATCCAACCAGAAGATCTAACAATTGTAAATATCTATGCCCCTAACATGGGAGCAGCCAATTATATAAGGCAATTAATAACAAAAGCAAAGAGACACATAATAGTGGGGGACTTTAACACCCCCCGGACTGAAATGGACAGATCATCTAAGCAAAAGATCAACAAGGAAATAAAGACTTTAAATGACACACTGGACCAAATGGACTTCATAGACATATTCAGAACATTCCATCCCAAAGCAATGGAATACACATTCTTCACTAGTGCCCATGGAACATTCTCCAGAATAGACCACATCCTAGGTCACAAATCAGGTCTCAACCGGTACCAAATGATTGGGATCATTCCATGTATATTTTCAGACCACAGTGCTTTGAAACTAGAACTCAATCACAGGAGGAAAGTCAGAAGGAACTCAAATACATGGAGGCTAAAGAGCATCCTACTAAAGAATGAATGGGTCAATCAGGAAATTAAAGAAAAATTTTAAAAAATTCATCAAAACCAATGAAAAGGAAAACACAACTGTTCAAAATCTTTGGGATGCAGCAAAGGCAGTCCTAAGAGGAAAGTATATAGCAATACAAGCCTTTGTCAGGAAACAAAAAAGGTCTCAAATACACAACCTAACCCTACACCTAAAGGAGCTAGAGAAAAAACAGCAAATAAAGCCTAAACCCAGCAGGAGAAGAGAAACAATCAGGATTGGAGCAGAAATCAATGAAATAGAAACCAAAAGAACAGTAGAACAGATCAACAAAACTAGGAGATGGTTCTTTGAAAGAATTAAGAAGATTGACAAACCCCTGGCCAGACTGATCAAAAAGAAAAGAGAAATGACCCAAATCAACAAAATCATGAATGAAAGAGGAGAGGTCACAACCAACCCCAAAGAAATACAAACAATTATAAGAACATATTATGAGCAACTCTATGCCAGCAAATTAGAGAACCTAGAAGAAATGGATGCATTCCTAGAGATGTATCAACTACCAAAACTGAACCACGAAGAAATAGAAAACCTGAACAGACCTATAACCACTAGGGAAATGGAAGCAGTCATCAAAAATCTCCCAAGAAACAAAAGCCCAGGGCCAGATGGCTTCCCAGGGGAATTCTACCAAACATTTAAAGAAGAATTAATACCTATTCTCCTGAAACTGTTCCAAAAAACAGAAATGGAAGGAAAATTTCCAAACTCATTTTATGAGGCCACCATTACTTTGATCCCAAAACCAGACAGACCCCATCAAAAAGGAGAATTACAGACCAATATCCTTGATGAACATGGATGCAAAAATTCTCACCAAAATACTAGCCAATAGGATCCAACAGTACATTAAAAGGATTATTCACCATGACCAAGTGGGATTTATCCCTGGACTGCAAGGTTGGTTCAACATCTGCAAATCAATCAATGTGATGCAATACATTAACAAAAGAAAGAACAAGAATCATATGATCCTCTCAATAGATGCAGAAAAAGCATTTGACAAAGTACAGCATCCTTTCTTGATCAAAACTCTTCAGAGTATAGGGATAGAGGGTACATACCTCAATATCATAAAAGCCATCTATGAAAAACCTACAGCGAATATCATTCTCAATGGAGAAAAGCTGAGAGCTTTTCCCCTAAGGTCAGGAACGTGGCAGGGATGTCCACTATCACCACGGCTATTCAACATAGTATTAGAAGTCCTAGCCACAGCAATCAGACCAACAAAAAGTAATCAAAGGCATCCAAATTGGCAAAGAGGAAGTCAAACTCTCACTCTTTGCAGATGATATGATACTTTATGTGGAAAACCCAAAAGACTCCACCCCAAAACTGCTAGAACTCATACAGGAATTCAGGAAAGTGGCAGGATATAAAATCAATGCAGAGAAATCAGTGGCATTCCGATACACCAACAACAAGACAGAACAGAGACAAATCAAGGAGTCAATCCCATTTACAGTTGCACCCAAAACCATAAGATACCTAGGAATAAATCTAACCAAAGAGGCAAAGGATCTGTACTCAGAAAACTATAAAATACTCATGAAAGAAATTAGGGAGGACCCAAAGAAGTGGAAAAACATTCCATGCTCATGGATTGGAAGAAGAAACATTGTGAAGGTGTCAATGCTACCTACAGCAATCCTATTCAATGCAATCCCCATCAAAATACCACCCACTTTTTCAAAGAAATGGAACAAATAATCCTAAAATTTGTATGGAACCAGAAGAGACCCCGAATAGCCAGAGGAATGTTAAAAAAGAAAAGCAAAGCTGCCGGCATCACAAATCCGGACTTCCAGCTCTATTACAAAGCTGCCATCATCAAGACAGTATGGTACTGGCACAAAAACAGACACATAGATCAATGGAACAGAACAGAGAGCCCAGAAATGGACCCTCAACTCTGTGGTCAACTAACCTTTGACAAAGCAGGAAAGAATGTCCAATGGCAAAAAGACAGTTTCTTCAACAAATGGTGTTGGGAAAATTGGACAGCCACATGCAGAAGAATGAAACTGGACCATTTCCTTATACCACACACAAAAATAGACTCCAAATGGTTGAAAGACCTAAATGTGAGACAGGAGTCCATCAAAATCCTAAAGGAGAACACAGGCAGCAACCTCTTCGACCTCAGCCGCAGCAACTTCTTCCTAGAAACATCGCCAAAGGCAAGGGAAGGAAGGGCAAAAATGAACTATTGGGATTTCATCAAGATAAAAAGCTTTTGCACAGCAAAAGAAACTGTCCACAAAACCAAAAGATAACCAACAGAATGGGAGAAGATATTTGCAAATGACATATCAGATAAAGGGCTAGTATCCAAAATCTATAAAGAACTTATCCAACTCAACACCCAAAGAACAAGTAATCCAATCAAGAAATGGGCAGAAGACATGAACAGACATTTTTCCAAGGGAGACATCCAAATGGCCAACAGACACATGAAAAAGTGCTCAACGTCGCTCGGCATCAGGGAAATCCAAATCAAAACGTCAATGAGATACCACCTCACATCAGTCAGAATGGGTAAATTAACAAGTCAGGAAATGACAGATGTTGGCCGGGATGTGGAGAAAGGGCAACCCTCCTACACCGTTGGTGGGAATGCAAGCTGGTGCAACCCCTCTGGAAAACAGTATGGAGGTTCCTCAAAAAGTTGAAAATAGAGCTACCATACGATCCAGCAATTGCAGTACTGGGTATTTACCCCAAAGATACAAAGGTAGGGATCCAAAGGGGTACGTGCACCCCAATGTTTATAGCAGCAATGTCCACAATAGCCAAACTGTGGAAAGAGCCAAGATGTCCATCAACAGATGAATGGATAAAGAAGAAGTGGTATATATACACAATGGAATATTATGCAGCCATCAAAAGGAATGAGATCTTGCCATTTGCAATGTCGTGGATGGATCTGGAGGGTGTTATGCTGAGTGAAATAAGTCAATCAGAGAAAGATATGTATCATATGACCTCACTGATATGAGGAATTCTTAATCTCAGGAAACAGACTGAGGGTTGCTGGAGTAGTGGGGTTGGGAGGGATGGGGTGGCTGGGTGATAGACAGTGGGGAGGGTATGTGCTATGGTGAGCGCTGTGAATTGTGCAAGACTGTTGAATCACAGATCTGTACCTCTGAAACAAATAATGCAATATATGTTAAGAAAAAAAAAAGAAGAAGAAAAAGATAGCAGGAGGGGAAGAATGAAGGGGAGTAAATCGTAGGAGGAGACGAACCATGAGAGATGACGGACTCTGAAAAAGAAACTGAGGGTTCTGGAGGGGAGGGGTTGGGGGGATGGGTTAGCCTGGTGATGGGTATTAAAGAGGGCACATTCTGCATGGAACACTGGGTTTATGCCCAAACAATGAATCATGGAACACTACATCAAAATAATGATGTAATGTATGGTGATACAACAATAAAAAAATTTAAAGAAAAAAAAAAGAAATGATCTGGTTTTTGTGTTCTTAAGTCCATCTTCCATAAAGTTGATGGATACAATACAAAAGGGAAATATCTGGGGGAAGTAGTCGAAAGTGTGGACAGTATTTTTCTAAATGTACGGTAATGTTCTATTGAGTTTACCATCTTTCAAGAATACAAAAATTACAAGTATATTTCAAAACTTGTATTACATTAAAAAGTGTAATAAATAAAGCACTTTGAGTTACAGAAATTTCAATTAATGTATAAGAGATGGATGCAAGTGATGTACAGGGCAGATTAGTTCTCACAAATTTTTCAATCCTTCACATGATTTAAGAGTGAAAATCTATCCACCAGCTCTCCCTGAATAGTTGCAGGGATGTCATGTCCTGGGGGTAGATCTATCCTCTTTTTCCAAAGGGCAGAATGAGGAATAGTGAGTAAAAGCAAGAAGGAGGCAGAGACATCTGGGTAGGGGCAAAAGGAGACTCAGCATTAATCCGATTAGTCTCACAAGCGGATCAGTCACTTTAGTGAGCAGAGGCTTCCCACCCCTGGAAGTGTTCACCCATGTTAAGAGTGGTTGTATTTGTTTCCTATGGCTGCTCTAACAAATTACCACAAATTTACTGGCTTCAAAGAACACAAATGTATTGTCTTTCAATCCATTAAGTCAAAAGTCTTACTGGGCCAAAATCAAGATACTAACAGGGCTGTGACTTTTCTGGATGCTCCAGGGAGAATCCATTTACTTGCCTTGCTGAACTTCAAGAGGTTGCCTGCATTCCTTGATTTGTGGCCACTTCCTCTGTCTTTGAAGCCGGCAGCATAGCATCTTCAAAGCTCTCTGACTCTGACACTTCTGCGTCCCTCTTATAAGGGCCATTGTGGTACACTTGGCCCACCTACATAATTCAGGACAATGTTCTCAACATCCTTAATTTAGTCACAACTGCAAAGCCCCTTTGCCATGTGTGTAACAGATTTGAAGGTTCTGAGGATTATAACATGAACATCTTCGGGGAGTTGTTATTGTCCATCATAGTGATATATTTTAAAAATAGATAGTGGGAGGGCGCCTGGGTGGCTCAGTTGGTTGGGCGACTGCCTTCGGCTCAGGTCATGATCCTGGAGTCCCGGGATCGAGTCCCGCATCGGGCTCCCTGCTCAGCGGGGAGTCTGCTTCTCCCTCTGACCCTCCTCCCTCTCGTGCTCTCTATCTCTCATTCTCTCTCTCAAATAAATCAATAAAATCTTTAAAAAAAAAAAAAATAGATAGTGGGAGCCTAAACGAGATTGCTGAGGGCCCTTCCAATATTTACATCTTATGAATAAGGCAAAGAAATCAAATATCTGTTAACAACTGTTAAAAAAAGTTTATTTGTATTAAGAAACTGACCATACAATAAACCTGATTTCTCCATCCCAGATAGTAATACTATCTCTATGTATGTCCACCTTAGAGGGCTGGCTATTTTAGCTAAAATTCCTTGTTTAGAAGAAGTCCAAGCTTCCTTTATTGACAGTGGCCACATCTCGACTGATCCAAGAAAGAACAAATGCTAACAAAATGTTGTTGGAATGTGTGTGACTAATAGGTTCAAGCAATGGGAAAGTATTGGCAATTATGCAAAAATCACCCACAGTTACTCCAGGATGGTGCTTTCTCGAGGGCTATAGTGACAACTGATCAGGGAATTATTGTCTCTCTTTCAAATAAAGAAGAAATGACAGAGAGAGAAGGAGAGAGGAGAAGGAGGAGGGGAAGGCAGAGGAGTCAGGCAGGCAGGCAAGAAGGAAGGAAGGAAGGGAGGGAGGGAGGGAGGGAGGGAGGAGAGAGGAAGGAAGAGCGAGAGACAGAGAAAGAAAGAAAAGGTGTAAGAACCACTGTTTTTTTTCTCCTTATTATACATTCCTAAATAGAAAGGGAATAATCAAGTTCCTAACTTGTAATTCATTTCTCTGAAGCTATTAAATATGTGCCAATGAAAAATATGGCTTAACTAACTCATCTATTCATATATAGCCAATCTTCAGTCCCTTGTGGCCTTTAACAAAAATGTTCTGAAATGGTTACATGGAATAAAGCACTCTGCAATTTGGGTTAATAGTAAGTATTAAATTATACTTGAAGCAATTGACCAAATAACCTTGGTAGATATTAAAGGAAGAAGCATTACCATGAAAACAGTGACCACTTAATCCATCAGTAGAACAGTGTGCATTCTCAAAGATCCTGGGGACCTAACTTGGGAAAACAGTCTCTAAGGGAAAGTTTTCCTCATGCAGGTACCGGCGGGACCAAAGCGAACATATTTACGCCAATTAAATTTCTACCAAAATCTTTTTCTTCCCTATTGAAATCAAGAATGAAGCACCAGCTGTGCCCAGCTCTGGGGATATAAGGCTAACAGCAGATATGACCTCAAGGATCTCACATCCCATGACTGACATGGAGACCAAGAAAAAACTCCAGTTCAGTAATAATCAAGGTAAGCAATGGATGTGATGGCAGCCTACAAGAGAAGTGTCTGACTCATGACAGAGAACTCACGGTCAACTCACATGAGGACCCAACTCTTCAGTTAGGTCGGAAAGAATATATAAAACATGATGCAAACAATGAAGGCCAAAAGAGGATTTGTGCCAGAGGGAACAGCATGGGCAATGGAATAAAGGTCTAGAAACACCCATCATAGTCAAGAACTCTTGAGTCGTTTGGTCTGGCTACAGCAAAGATCAGATGGAAAAACAGAGGTAAAACAAAAGACGTAGATAGGGGCTGGATCATGAAGACTCTTAGATATCATCCAGGGACTCTGAACATTTTAAAGATAATGTGAATGTAATTACTATGGCCACCAGGGCATCTCTTGACTTCATGTTTAGATGAAGCAAATTAATAGGAAGGGACAGACTTAAGGGGAGCCTCCATCCCTTCCTTCCTCATTCAAAAAAAGGGGGGGTCCAGGGTTATTTTCTGGTTAGAACATGATATTTCATTCACAAAGAAGAAACGCATCTAGGCTTTGCTTGCCAAGAGAAATGTTAGGGAATATAATTATTCGTTGCAAGATGGAGAGAGATCTGGAAAGGACATATGTGTGTGTGGGGAGGTACTGACTGGATTTGTTGCTCAGGAGGTTGATGGGACAAGTGAAGTGCTGAGTAATAGCTGTGGGAAGGTGGGCAGGGGAAGAACACTAGTAGGTAGGTTCTGAATGGAGATATGAGGGAAGCTCTAAATTCTGAGCTAGAGATGAAAGTTAAATGTGGACGGTGAACGGAGAAGAAACTTGTACACTTTAGTTGGGAAGCAGACAGAATGGGGCGGTTCTCACCAGTTGCAGGGGGTCTGTACCTCTGGAGTTAGACATACATGCCAACATTTACCCATAAGCCCAAAAAGACACTGAAAAAAAAAAACCTAATCATCATGTTAACGAAAGGAATAAGGATCAATGGCAAGAGGAATAACAGGGAGGGAAAAGATTGTTTAGAAAAAAAGCAAACTGGCAGTAGCCGTTTCAAAATAAACTATATCCTGCTTCCCACACCCACACTAAAGTGAAGTAAAATTTGCCAAAAGAGATTTGCCAATTGTCAAAGCAAAAAATTGGCAGTCCTAATTATGCTTGCTACAAACGAACAAAATGACTACTTTCAATGATTCCATGAATCATTGTCAAAGCTGGCCAGTACAAAAGCCTGAGTGGCATCCTTATATTTAGATAGTCTATATTTTATTATTTATTTATAGCCTGACTTGCAAGTTCACAACAGAACTAAGTCTTCTGAAAGAAACTGTATACATTGAAACAATAAAATATAAATTTAAAAGAATGAGAGCCATGGAAAATAAAATTAAGATAAAAGCTGAACTGGGAATAAGAGATGAGCAGGGGTGGGGATAGCGTGCTGTTCTGGATGCCAACATTGATTCCCCACAGCTTTGTTAAGCCACAGATTTGTCTCTGAGCTTCCTACCAGCCAAGGAAGGAAAGAAAGAAAGAAAGAAAGAGCTAACTCTAATAGTTCTCTTTATCTGTAAGGAAAAGGATATTATCAGTTTTTCAGAAGTATATGTTGAGATTTTAGGTATCAAATTTGAATGAAAGAAGGGACTAGTTCAATGCATGCTATCACAGGAAACGTAACATCATACATGAGTAAATATTTCTAAGAGCCCTTTTTCATTTCATATGCTATATAATACTCTTTTGCATTTTTTGTCTTCAGTAAGCCAGCAAGGTCTTAGTTACAAGTGAGAATATTGTCTAAGGTATAATATGACTCATCTTCCCAGAATTTCTTCTCAAGTTCAGTAAGTACTTCCAATGCAAGGGACACTGTGGAACTTGGTGATTGGTATAATCCTATCATCATCAAAACTACACTTTGTCATGAAAATACATCAAATATTTAATTTCTCTCTCCACACCTTATCCACTAAGTAAATCTGACTCAAAAAACCCATCTACCAAAGGCTGTCACCTGTCCTTCCATAAGGATTACCTGAAAAACGGTACTTGTTAAAACCAAGGTATTTTCAAGCAAAGTAGCATTTTTACTTCAATTTTGATTCAAATTACTTTCTACAAAGTATGTACGTACATACTAAAGAATTATTCTGACAATGTGTATTTTGAACAAACCAAATTCACACTGAAATGCACTTCATAGGGTTATTTGAAATATATATTACTCTTTCTGCTCCTTGCTCCAAATACAGCCTAAAACCTACTGATATTTCAAGCTCTGTTAATACTTATCACATGGAAAATATGTATCATAGTGCATATCCATTATACAACAAAGATCTCATAGCTACTCTTTCAACTACAAATGATCAAGTTATATGTTAAATACCATCCTCATTTAATCTACATGATGCCAATATGTTTTATTTTAATTTTGTTTCCAAATTATGGAGGAGAAATTTAAAATAGAGGTTATCTTAACTATATGTCTAAAAGAAACAAATCAGAGGATTTGATCTATCAAAATTTAATCATGAAATAAATGTAGTATAATCTAATAAAAGTCACGAACTATACCACTTAAATACTCATCTGATTCTTCTTACCACAAGAGCTTTCCAAAGGCAGATACACACAAATTTAAGACCTAAAAACCTTGACACTTCAAATTGAAAGCATAAATGCCAACTACAAGTTTCTGAAATCAGTTAGTTGGGGGAAAGAAGAAGGGTTGAAAAGGCAGTGAGAAGAAAGGAGTTTGCTTAATACACTATTTGTCATAACAAAGAAAACATGTATTATAAGAATCATACCTGAATCGTCTTTATTGTAAATATCTACAAGTTTCAGTATGAAAGGCAGCATTAGCCTACTCATGAATTCCAAAAGAGGACATAGGTGACTTCTCTATGGGAGACTACATCTTCATAATTATATTTGGCACATGAAAAGTGCATCAGTTTGAGAGCATTTTTAGATGTGTTTAACATTGACTTAGTAAACATAATGAAAACACACAACACAAGAGTATAGGCATTAGAAGAAACAACAAGGTTGGGTCTGCACTCATTGCTTCACGGAAGGAGTTCTCTCAAGAGATGTACCTTCAAGGTAATTTGTTTCTAGAACTTTTTTCATTTATACATATGCATTTAAAAGAGAACTTTATATGATTTTTTAGTCCATTTGAAATGCTAGTTTCTTTGTATGCCACCTCCTTCCATTAGGCACTTTTGTCAGATGTATAATTTATAACGAGATCACTAACCAGAACAAAATACAAACAACAACAAAATCCAGGGACCCTGATCTGTTGCTCAGATGAAAATCCCCCAAATTTCCTTCATATCCAAAGGTATAGGCATCTCCAGAAACAGATAATTGTAGACATCTAACTATGGTACTCTCAGGAATAAGCACTTCTTAAGAAGTACCGCTCTATGTAAGCTTCAAAAGAGTGGTAATAAGCTAAATGTGCACCACGGATAAAATATACAACTCTGATTATTATTAATATTTCGTCAGTCGGTAACTTGGATGATAGTCATACTATTAACCACACACAAATTAAGTAACAAACCATACTCGAATCTAAATTTGAGGCAATATTTGTCATTACAAAAAATAACTATGAATAAATTCAAACATAATTTTGGCACTATGTAGAGGATATTATTTGTTTCATTGAACTCAAACATGGTGATAGAAGAATGTAGAAGTCCACACACACAAAAAAATGAATTCACTTATAGACTGTTTTCTTATGGATACTTCAATTACGATAACAAAGTTTTACAGTTAGCATATTTGATGGTAAAAATTCACAATGTAACACATAGGTGGCTTCTCAGGTTTGAGCACTGATAACATTGTATCTGTATGCCTATGTGTGGGTATTGACAAATATGGATACAAGTGTATGTGTATATCATATGGATTTTTAAAGTCATCATTCAGTCATTTTATTTCAGAGTTGTGATAGGGTGGGGGATAAATATCCTAAAATGTGAGAGGGTGCAAATTTACTTTCTAGAATTAGAGACTTTTACCATTAAGTACTATGTAATACTCAATGGTGTACAAAGAACTATGTAATACTCTCATTTTTCTTTTCTTTTCTTTAACCTATCCTGGATTTAAAGTAACATAAACTATCTCATCAATTATTCACATTCTAATTAGGATGAAGAGCAGTATGCTATTTTTTTTTTCATATCATGTCTCCAAAAGAAAAGAGATGCAACAGACAAGACATTTGCATGTGTTCACTTTGAAGATAGGAGCTGAATTTCACTCCAGGATTTCCAGTTAGCTGATCTGCAAAAATTGTTTGGGGGTAAAATGCTTTATTTATTTCTCAAGTATCCCACTAAGTATCTATTATAAGAACTCCATGCAAAGATTCAATGTTTCCTAAATGAAATCCTTTGAAATAAAAATGTATATAAATATAATCATTTCCCCTGTGCTGTCAGTTTAATACCACGTGTCTAGATTCTACAGGCATGTGATTTGAACAAGACAAATGTATATAACTACTTTAAATATATAAGTGCAGAATTACATCCAGAAGACACTGAAATGCTAAATTCATGTTATCTAGATTAATATCAGAAGACTATATATATATTTTTCTATATATGTATATGTTATATATATATAATGTAAGGAGAATCTCTTCTGATAGTAAGTATAATTTCTTCTGATCTGTCTCCTTACATCAAAAATTAATTGTGGCTTTTCTCTTTTCTATAATAAAGTTACAAAATAGTCTCATTCGATAATCGTGTTATGTGCTACTTTTAAACAGCTCTATTAAAAAGGAAAGTATGGATTAAAATAGAAAGGACACTTGGATTAAAAGAGTAAGAACCAAAGTTGAAGTATTGCAGACCTTAGTAAGAGTGAGTTAAATCAACTAATGACTGTATCCCAGTCCAGAGTCCCAGATAAACTGAGTCTCAATGAGTGGAAATAATCCAAGTCAATGATGTAGAAGTTAGTTTGAGACATTCTGGGCATAAAATTTGAAAAAAAAATAATAAAAAGGTATTATCAGAGTAGATAATGTGTTTTAAGAAAAAATAAATGACCTTATCTTATGGATCTGTGAGTTTAATATTTATGTTGATGAAAAAAATCAGTAAATGTCTGTCAACCTGAAAGTAATTGGGGGGTGTGTATTGCTCAATATAAAAAAAGAAATGAGGCATAACCCCAGTTTTTAGCTTTGTGCTTCACAACTCACTAATAAAGAAGGCAAACATACACTCATCTATACTAGGAAACTTACTTAAATGCTCAAGGGTTTAGGGCTCAGAAGGCAGTGACTTATTTTAATTTAGGAAGAAAGACTAAGTGTCATATAATGTGAAGGCAATGACGTCTCAAAAACCTGCCTGTGACAGAGAATGAATGAACATCAATTTTTCACACACTGCCTAGCTCATGTGAGAAACTACTGAAACCTGGAAAAAGTCATTCAAATTCCATAGTAAAATGTAAACAAAGACAAAATAAATCAGGTGTAGGAAGTCCATGTTAGTCCATGACTAACTTGGCTATTTTTTGAATGATGCAAATGTAATTTAAGTACAATCAAATGTGAAAGTATTGGAGAGAACAATCCCATGAGTCAAAGTGTAGCACCTAGATAAAAGAAAATGAATGAGTATTTTATAAAAATGAGCCCAGCAGTGAATAGGAATAGGGTCCTCGGGGTGTGAGCACCTGGCCAGCCAGCAGAGACATGTTGGTTATGGGCTGTCTTGTCATAACCACATTCATGTGTCCGTCCCTGGGGCATCCATCAGGCTTCTGGGAGATGAGTGACCACAGTGGAGAAGGAAGGACCCCTTCTGACCATGTGACAGAAATTTCCTCTACAAGCCCTTTAGATTTGGGAAGATTAATTTCATATTCTAACAAACTTAAGTAGAACTGAACAATGTAAGAACTATGAAGTAATTTTTCCTTTATCCTGTGAAGGATAAAGCATATTGTTGAAGCATATAGACTACAACACACTACCCAGTTCAGATGTCCATAACCAAAGAGTGGGTTTTGGTACATAGCCACAGAGATTATCAAAGCGTTGAACACTAATACCTTGGAGAAAAGTGAAACATTCTAGGTTTTCAAGACGAAATGAGCTCAAAGAAAAACTTGATAGATTTAAGTTTGCTATAAGGAAGATTCTGACACTGTGGGTTCTTAAACATTAAGGTGGTTTGCTGAGACTGCAGAAACTCCAATCCAGAGAATCTTTAAAAATAGAAAGGATTCAGACCAGCCGCTCAGAAGGATTGAATGTGGGCTTTTTTCAACTAAAACTCTCCAAGACCCCTCTAACCCTAAGAGTTTAATTGTAAGTGTCAATATAAACAGTATATTCCATTCTAACACTTCTGCTTCAGCACCATGTAGTTGAGGGGGTGGGAGGGATTGCCACGACCCACATTCACAGTGCATAAAAATATGTGAGGCACTGGTTTGTCATAATTAGGAGTCCTAGTGATAGCTCTGGGTACTTGGACTTTCTGATTTTAAATTTCTCATGCAAATCACATATAGCTCTTAATCAAAAGTTTTAAAGACATATTGCAGTTTCAAATAATTCAGGCTAATGAAGCATTAAACCATGATGAAAAGTGCAAAAAATAAATAAATAAAAATCAGGCAACTTCAGTTTTCCTTCTTTATATCATCCAGACTTAAAATACTGGTTTTTCGATTAAACCAGAAAACTTGTTAATAATCCCAAACTTTTTTTCCTAATATGTCATGACATTTTTTTGAAATACATTTGAATCCATAAAACATTAGTCTATAGCATGTGCCAATTAATAAATTAATAATATATCAAAGTCCTAGAGTCTGGTCAAAATTATTTTACAAAAAAATACTTGAATAAATCAAATAGTAAAGTAATTGTGCACTAAGTTGAGTGATCATTCCAATTGCATGTAAATACATTTGTACCAAATACCGCAAGCTATCCACTTCATGTTTCCACAAAGGACTCTTCCACATTCCTTAAAGAACCTACACAGTTAAGCATGAGATTTATATCAAGTGCTGGCATCCAACACCTTTCCCTCCGTCAGTACCTCGATGCAAAATCTTTAAGAAGTTTTTTTTCTTATAAAGTAACAGCAGCATTATTTAACTCATCCCAACTGATGACTTCACAAAGCATGGTTATAAAGTGCCACTCAAACTTTCTACACTGCCCAAATCAGCAGATTTGTAACTTGACATAGCTCACAGAAGCTACCCTCACAGCCCTGCAGTTAACTGCGTTCGGTAAATATTTGTACCCATAGCACTACAGATGCTAATGACTGTGTTGAACATATACATGTAAACACACACCCCTCAGTGTGTAACAGCCTGTCAATAAAATGTAAAAACAGACACAATATACTCATGGGTAAGGTAGATCTCCACCACCCCCCACTCATTGTACCAGGACAATATCTCTTTTTGTTTATCTTGCTTTTGGACGCGCGCGCGCGCGCGCGTGTGTGCGTGTGTGTGTGTGTGTGTGTGTGCGCGCAGGTTACCGGAGAGGGAGATCCGTTCTTGCAGAGGGGCCCTCTGAAGACTCCTTTAATGCCCCGGTAGTGCCCATTGCTGAGATGTCTCGAACTGATGACCAGGTAACAAGCCATGTGGGTCCAAGCAGGAGGCGCAGAGTCTCAACTCCTCACCAGACGACCAGCCGTGGAAATGCGGGCTGGTTTCTCAGCAGCAGCAGTGACTGCCACCTCCCGAGAAGAAGCGGCCAGCAGCAAGCAGGGGACGCGGCGGCCGCGCGTCCCCGCTCCTCGCCCCGCGCGGGGCCCCTGCGGCCGGCAGCGGCAGCTCTGACGGCGGCGGCGGCGGCGGCAGCCACACAGCACTTAGGGGACCCGGCGAGCCAGTCCACATGCTGCTCTGACGAGGGGGCTGCTCAACCACGGGCCGGCGATATAATTTTTTTTTTTTTTAAGGACAACTTCCTGGGTCCGCCGGGGAATCAGGAACTCCTCCGCCCCCTTTCCTCCCCCCCCTCCCGCTTTCGCACCCAGCGCACGCCCCGGGATGCTCAGGCGCGGGTCCCCGTCGCCTGGCCGGGGGCGTCCGCGGGCTGGGCCGCGGGCTGTGGGCTGCGGCGCCGGACAGCAGCGGCGGCGGCGGCGGCGGCGGTGTGCCCCGGAGAGTGGCGGGCGGTCCTGGGGAGCGCCACACTGCTGCCCCCGCTGCAGTAGCGGGGGCGGAGGCGCAGGAGGCAGCGCGCGGGCTGGGGTGAGGACCGGGAGTTGAGGACGCGGCGACCTGTGAGCGGGAGCGGCTAGCTTCCCCGCTCCAAGCCGTCGGCTGGACGCGAGGGGCGAGCCGGGCGGCCGCGCGAGGAGGTGACAGCTGCGGCGGCGGCGGCCGGAGGCTCTGAAGGCTGCGGGACGCGCCGCGCCGGCATCCTGCCATCCGCCGCCCCGGCCGCCTGGTCCCTCTGCCCCATCTCCGGGCCAACTTCGCGCCGGGTTTAGAGGCGAGGGCCCGGGGCGACTAGGGAGGGCGGCGGTGGAGGAGACGAGCAGGAGGAGAGCGCTTTCCGCACTCTTTCGCTGCCTGCTCGCCTTCAGCATTTTTCAGCGCTCCGGCTGCCGGCGGCGTTCGCAGAAGCAACAGCTCCCCAGCCGGCTGTACGGACGAGCTGTGCAGCCCCAAATAAGGCAGACGGGTTAGATGCGCAATGATAGGTAATGGATGCAGGAGGAAAGAAGTTTTAGATCGAAAACTTACATAAGGAATCGAAACGAAACATGCATACGTGTGTGTGTGTGTGTGTGTGTGTGTGTGTGTGTGTGTGTGTGTGTGTGTCTCCAGAATTAGAAACGGTCACTTCCAAGTCTTTCGGTGCCTTTAAAGAGTCAGATATTTGGGGTTTGTATAGGATGTTTTCGTCTCCACAACCCTGAACAGTCACCCCTCAGCGGTGCTTCTTAACCGACGTTAGATCATTTACTGTAAATTAAGCCACCGGGGAGCGAGCTGCCCTGAGAATAAATGACCTGTGCAGAAATGTGTTCTGAAAAGAGAAGGAAGCCTTTCCGGAGTCAGGAGACAGTGTGCGCTCTCCACCCTGCGCTGACTTAGCGGGGTTCTGCGGTCCCTCTGGTCCCACTCGGCCAGGGCTCTGCTGGGAAGAAGAGGAAGCGTGGCCTCCTTCCCCTTTTGCCTTACCACTGGACTTAATGCAAGATTAAAGCCCCAGTTTTTTCCTCTTCTGTCTCCCACAATGCTCCACTGGCATCCTAGTTGACCCTGAGGACCTTTCACAAATGACAGAAACAGGTGGAAGAAAACAGATAATTCAGTTTTTCCTATTCAGGCAACTCATAAAACTCTTAAGCAAAAAAAAAAAAAAAAAAAAAATCCGACTAATATAATTTTTGTAACTACCCAATAAAGACCTGACTTTTTGTTTACATGATTCCAATAGTTTATATCCTTACTATTTTATTAAACACATAGATGTATTTCTCACTCTAAAGGTTTTAGATACTCTTTTTAAAAGTGTTTCTATAAGGCAAAATGCCAATTCCTTGCAAACTTTGAATTGAAAATTACTGAAACTGACATGGTGCAATATAAATCTTGTAGGATTGTTTATTTTGTTGGTAAGAACTTCTGAAATAAAAAATTATAGAGCAGTGACAATAGATACAACACATCCATGTTTTCCTTTCTGTTAAGACTGACATGGTTAACAATGTCATGTTTATTGAACTTAGAAGTGCAAAATGTTTCCTCAGACTGAGAGTATTACCCATGTATAGACATTAGATACATTCTATACAAAGAAAACAAGGTATTTGCAAGCAGTGAAATTTCAAAATCAGGAAAAAGCTTTGCCAAAAAAAATGAATGAAGTAGAATTTTTAAAAGAAGATAGTGCAGCTCAGTCTAGACTATTTCACTCTTCATAAATGTAAGTAAGCATTGAGGACCTAAGTGTAAGCACCCTTGAATGGACTAGAAAAATCAATGATGTCACATGCTGTGACTAATAGCTCCAAGGATACTATCCCTTCTTCATTAGGCAAATGTAATTCCTAAAAATGCTTAATTACTAAGAATAAGGTATATTCTTCTAAAATGAAATAACTGACAAGTAATCAAAAAGTATACAATTCGCATATACGATCCTATTGTATTATTTTCTTATTCAAAGTATGACATTCTTGTTCATTTGACTATTATCCTATGTGCATTTGAGTTTCCCCACAGGAAACAAAGTAATCCCCTTTTATGGTAGTATTTCAAAGACTGTAGTAATTTTTCTAAATTTCTTTAAAATAATTTAATTTTTGTGGCCTTTCTTCTTTAAAATGATACCAGTTCTTCTGTTAATTTGCCATATTTTAAGTCAGTTATGGTATCCTTTGCTTTCTAATTCTTTGTCATCCATCTTAAAATATCAAGGCAAAAACCGACACATTTGTTACTCTCAGCCAATTTTAAGAATAGTTTTTAAAATATACAACAATAACAAAAACAACTCCTTTCTTCTCCTTGACAAGTTGTGATTGATATCTATCTGTGTGATTTCATCATATTCAACAATTCCCCATCATTGCTGGTCTATATTTCAGATGTGGTGTACCCAATCTAAAGAACAGAAACATAAGTGTTTTTATTTGCAGAGTTGCTCAGTTGTATTAACTTCTCTCTTTGCTAAACGAGACACTTTTTTTCTAACTTCAGTAATTAAAAATTTTCAGAGAAAGTGAAAGGAAAGCAAAACACTTTAAGCCCATATTAAATGAATCTTAGATACAGGTCAAAATCTATTACAACAAACATTATGAAAAGCAAACATCATGTGCAATTTTGCAAGGCCCATTTATATTAAAGTAATATTTGATCTGATGAGTTTTCATTCCATGGAAGGAGATGTGAATGGCAAAGGGCATGGATTTCAGCCTATAACCAATTTGACATTTCCACATATTTCCAGATTCATGGCTATGTCACAGATGATTGACAGAGTGGAGAAATTCTCTCTTCCATTACCTTTCTCAAACACATCCCTAGTCGATGCCCTTATTTCCACATCGGCTGCCCAACCTTAGTCCAAACCATCATCACCTCCTGCCTGGACTACAGCAGTACCCTCCTAACCAATCTCCCTGCTCCCAGGGTTGCCTCCATATGTAATATATTCTCTACATCCAACAGCCAGAGTGATATTTATATATATTTTACTTTGAGAGAGAGAGAGAGAGAATCTCAAGAGGCTCCAGGCCTAGCGCAGAGCTGACCTAGGGCTCGAACTCAAGACCTGAGATCACGACCTCAGCAGAAATCAAGAGTCAGCGCTTAAGCAACTGAGCCACCCAGGTGCTCCCAGAGTGATATTTTTGATACATAGATCATATCCTAACATTTCCCTATTAAACCCTATCATACCCAGAATAAAATCCAAATGATACTCTGTTTAAAAAGCCCTGCTCACTTCAGTCCCTGCTCATTTTCTTCTACTGTGTGCCTGTCTCCCCCTGATCCTCATGGTGCTCAGAGAGGCCCTTCCTGATTACTCAAGCTATGGAGCTATCTGGGATTTCTCTACCACAGAAAATGGTGGGGGTTTTCAAGTATATTAATAGAATGTAATTTTTAGAGAAGTTTTAGGCTTACAGAAAACTTGAGCAAAAAGTATAGAGAGTTCCCATATATCTCTCAGCACCCCACAACACACATAGTTTTTCCCATTATTAACATCCTCCTTTTGTTGTAGTACATGTGTTAGAATTGATGAGCCAATATTGATACAATATTATTAACTAAAGTCCATAGTTTACATTAGGGATCACTCTTTGTGCTCTGTATTCTATGGGTTTTTGACAAATATATAATGTCATTTATATGACATTTCTAATTCTATGGCACACGTACATCTGCCATTACAGTGTCATACAGAATAGTTTCACTGCTCTAAAAATCACCTGTGTGCCACTTATTCATCCCTCCATCCCCCTGAATCCCTGGCAAACCACTGATCTTTTTACTCTCTCCCTGTTTTTGCCTTTTCAATAATGTCATATAGTTGGAATTATATGGTATATAGCTTTTTCAGATTGGCTTCTTTCATTTAGAAATATACATTTAGGTTTCCTTCATGTCTTTTAGTGGCTAATACCTCCTTTCTTTTTATTGCTGGAATAATGGAATATTTTAACAGTATCCCATTATATTCTGAGTTGAATGGTACCCCTCCCCCCAAATATTGAAGTCCTGATGCCCTGTGAATGTGACCTTATGTAGAAAAAGGGTCTTTGCTGATGATCAAGTTAACATGAGATCCTTGGGGTGGGCCCGACTACAATATGACTGTGTTCTTATTTTTTTAAAAAGGGAAACTTTAGACACAGAGACAGAGGCACAGGGAGATTGCCACGTGAAGACTGGAATTATGCTTCCACAGGCCAAAGAATGCAGAAGATCACCAGCACACCACCATCAAGGTGAGACACATGGAACAGGTTCTCCCTCTCGGCACTCAGAAGGAACCAATCCTGCCAACATCTTGATTTGAAACCTCTAGCTTCAGAACTGTGTGACAATTCTTGTTGTTGAAGCAACCCCACCTGCTCTCTGATCGCAGCTTTAGGAAACTAACACACATTGTGGAGATGTGCTGCAGTTTGTTGCTCCATTCACTGGTTGAAGGACATCTTGGTGGCTTCCAAGTTTGGGCAATTATGAATAAAGCTGCCATAAACATTCATGAGCAGGTTTTTGTGTGGACATAACTTTTCCACTCCTTTGGATAAATACCAAGGAATGCAACCACTGGATCTTATATTCCATTTTGTAAGAAACTGTCAAAACACTTCCAGACTGTTCCACCATCTAGCATCGCCACCAACAATGGATGATGGTTTCTGGTGCTCCATGTCCTCACCACATCTGGTGTGGTCAAGTGTTTTGTCTTTTTAGCCATTCTAATAGGTGTGTAGTGGCATCTCACTATTGTTTTAATTTGTAACTCTCTAATGACGTATGATGCAACGTCTTTTCATATGCTTCTTTGCCATCTGCATATTTTCTTTGGTTAGGTGTCTGTTCACATCATTTGCCCATTTTTTAATTGGGTTACTCACTTTCTTTTTGTTGAGTTTTAAGAGCTCTTTGTATACTTTGGATACCACTCCATTACCAGATATATGTTTGCAAATGTTTTCTCCCAATATGTGGCTTTTCTTGTCATTTCTTACCAGTGTCTTTGGCAGAGCAGAAGGTTTTAATTTTAATATTGTCCAATTTATTATTTTTTTCTCTCATGGAGTGTGCTTTCAGTGTTGTACCTAAAAAGTCACCACCAAACCTGAAGTCACCTAGATTTCCCTCCATGTTATCTTCCAAGAGTGTTATGGTTTTAGACTTTACATTTAGGTCCATGACCCATCTTAAGCTAATTTTTGTGGAAGATGTAAGGTCTTTGTCTAGATTCATTTTTTTTTCTTTTTTGCATGTCGAAGTCCAGTTGTTCCAGCACGAGTTGTTGAAAAGAACTGAATTATTTTTTCTCCTTTGTCAATGATTGGTTGGCTGTTTTTGCATGGGTCTATTTCTGGGTTTTCTAGTCTGTTCCACTGATCTATTTATCTATCCTTTCACCAATACCACACTGTTTTGATTACTATAAGAACCTATTTTTAACATGTTAAGCTTTTATATACTTTAATATTTTATTGTGTATCTAGGTTTTGATTATTTCTCATTTTTGAATGACAGCTATGAAAGCAGGGAACTCCTCTATTTTGTCCGCTCTGTGGTTCTAACACTTAAATACCAGGCGAATACAGAAGCTCTTAATTGGTATGTGGGAAGTAAATGAGTAAGTGTTTTCTATTTTAACCTGCTAGTTACCACAGTTATTTCCATAGTAATATATTGTGTGTGTACACAAACACATACATGAGAAATTCTGAAATTTGGTTGCAAATATTTTTGTTTCTTTAGGTCTAAGACACGTTTGGTCAAATTCCACTAATTCTTCTACTTAAACTAAAATAATGCCACTATTATTAAACATTATTTGAACTCTTAGCTTCTCCCAAATTCCATGCATTGTATTCTGATTCTTGAAAAGCTAACTATTGTAGAACCTATGGACTTAATTACACTAAAGTATTTATTATTTGGTGGCCAGAGATTTGGCATTCTTAAGGATGGGACCCTCAAAAGACATTTGTTATCCCTCACACTGATTAAGTCTATCAAGCCAAAAGAGGTCTGGTTAGTAGAACTCAGGCTTTTCTGGTGCAGAGAACAACAGGGACCATGGTGGGCATCTCATATGGGCAGTTCCTATAGAGCCTTAGGTATATGAAATCCTCAAGCAGGATGCTGCAGAATCCTTGTAGTATTTTAAAAGAAATATTGAAATCCATATTTTTATATAAAATCTAGTATTTAAATATTGGCAACTAATAGAATGTATTTTTTCTAGACTATGAGAATTTTCAACAAGAGCACCATATTATGAGTGAAAGACAAATGGGAGAAGATATAGACAATACAGAGACACAATAAAGAACTCCCATCTACAATATATAAAGAACTCATATAAATCAATAATAAAGAATGAGAAAGTAAGAGAGGGACTTCAGAGACACTACACCAAGAAAGGTATTGATATAGTCAATAAACATAAAAAATGCTCAATATAATTACTCATCAGAGAAATTCAAATTAAAACAGCAATGACATATCACTATACATCCTTCAGAATGACTAAAATTTAACACTGAGTATAATAACACTGATTAATATTACAGACATAAAAAATGAGCAAATGAATTGAGAGACAAGTGACTAGAAATTGATTCCTTTTACATAAAATTCAGGAACAGGCAGAAGTAGTCTACCATGTAAGTTAGATAGTGGTCGTTTCTTGGGCAGAGTATATTCACTGAGAATGGATACGAGAGAGCCTTCTAGAGTCTTGCCAACCCCATTTTGATCTGGGAAGTGATTATGTGTGTGCAAATTTGTTTGTAAATATTCTTTGAGTTGTATACTGAAGATTCAATGAGATACTAGGACACGCCCACCCAAATGGCTAAAATTAAGGAGACTCCCAGTACCAAGAATTGGCAAGGCTAAGGAATAAGTGTAACTTGAATATATTATATGTTTAAATTAATATAACAACTCTAGAAAACTGTTGGTAACATCTCTTAGAGTTGAGTGTTCATATAATTTATGACTAGCAATTCTGTGGCATGCACACATATATCACCAAAATACACAATCAAGGATGTTCATTGAAGAATTATTCAGTATAGCTCCCAAAAGGAAACAACCCAAATGTTCATCAACAGTGGAATAGATAAAAATTGCGGTATGTTCATACAGTGGAATATAATATAGGAGTAAAATTAAGCAAGCTGCTACAAAAAAGAAAATGAATGAATTTCATGGACATCCAGTTGAACAAAAGCAGCCAAACCAAAGAAGTACCTAACATTCGATGCTATTTATGTAAATTCAAAAACAGGCAAAAACTAATTTATGATGTTGGAAGTCAGCTTGGTGATTACCTTTGGGGATTAGTAAGGGAAGGGAAACAAAGTTGGATCCTGGGGAGCAAATATTATTCATCATATGATTTGCTCACTGCCTCAATGTAGCTTACAAAAATCAATCTTTAATAAAAGTATATTTTAAAAATTAACACGCTTATTTTACAGATGAAGATACCAGGGCTCCGAGAAGCTTAAAAATAGGCAAGTCACACAAATTGGAAAGAGAGCTAGTCTCCCACTGCCTGGCTCTCTGGTGGGTTTTTTGTTTGTTTCTTGGGCTTTCCTCTCCTGTGACTAAGTTAGCTAGTTAGTTTATTTATTTAGGCTATTCTTCTGCCACAAGCAAAGGGATGGAAGATCAGTACACTGCTCATGATTTGATACAAGTAAAACCGGTGAGCTTAAAGTCCCCTGCGCTTTTCTGATCCATGCACAGACCCGTGCTGTGGTCTCTGTGACTGGGCGGCAGTCCCCCGTTCTCCTTATTCACCTTCATCGCCATTTGGAAGTGGATTCACATGAGGGTTAGGAATAGAATATGGTTACCATCTTGCCAGCAAAGGGGCTGGATCTGATGTGAAAAGGGAGGTGAGGTGATAAACGTGGATGTCTCCTGCTCTTCAGGGAAGCGTTCATCATGCTCAGCCCCAGCCCAAGAAGAAGGGTGAAGCAGGTGAGGGACTTCTCCTGGGAGCTGAGCCCTCCTCCTTGTGGGCACCACTCACCACAGGCTGTCCCCGCTGTGGCCAGAAGCTAGCAGCCCAGAAACCCAGGACCCAGGTGCAGGCGCCATGCTGACCCGGACCACCGCAGAGCCAGAAAGGAAAGCAGCTCTGCATTTTCTGGTTTCATCGTATGTGTACGTGAAAGAGTCTACAGATATATTGTGATTGTCTTTCATTAAAATAAATTATCATGGTAATAGAGCTATGAAATCTTTAAAATAAATTCTTCAAGCAAAACACTTTTTGAGAAAGTCTTCAGAAAGTACAAATTTTAATATAGCTTTTTGTTTCCAAAACATGCCTCCAACTAATTTCTTTCATTCTAAATTCTGTTATTTGGTTTGCTAATTGCATTGCTTCTCTCATACTGGTCTTTTTTCACTTTTATAGGTCTGTTCCACTTTACCCTAATATTTAGCTTAATAGAGGTTTAAAGTTTTGAAATTTAAAAAAGAGAAAAGCAACATTTTTCAACCAGTTAATACCTAACTCAGCTCATGTCTCCAAATACAGCTAGTTATTCTTTGTGTTTGCCTCTAATCAGCACGTGATTCTGACTCCAACCACAACCCCAGGGAACTGGCCAACCCATGGCTGGGCCACGCTCACTGAAGGGCTCCAATGAGAAGTTTGAGAATCACCAAGTGCCTGATTCCAAGGTGACCCAACTACATAGACCTCTTTTATCAGTTTCTTTTTTCCTAGGTCTTAACTGTTAGTGACATTTTCTACTAAGGATAACTGTTTCAAACTAGTTTCTTGAAGGCATAGTTTACCTGCACAGGCATAGGAAATCACGGTAAACAGATGAAGACCTTTAGCATTTTTGCAGTGGTAAATCTGAGAGTAAATACAAACGTTCAGATGTGAAGTTCTATTTGTGCTTAAAGCATACCAAAAAAAAGAAAGAGGGAAAGATTAGAAGGAAAAGAGGGAGGGAGGAAAGGAGTTGAAGAGAGAGAAAGAAAGAGAGCATTCTTTCCTTAGCAGCATCTTTAAAATCCTTATGATTGTGATATGCTCCCGCTTAAAACGAACCCTACAGCGTTACAAAGTGGGTTGTGACTAAGTAAAGGATCCTATAGTCCCTGAAGCAGAAGGTGTACTGTTTTCAGGACTGCCTCCTAACAGATCAAATAACAAAGACAGGGATGACTATTTAATCAGCCAAGAAAACAAATTAGGGGAAGCTTCCCTCAGATTTAGATTCCATAACTAATTTTGCAAAAAGACACCAGTAAAACAGAGAGCTAAATTTAATCCCGTGAATTATGAGAATACAGGTCAAATGATAAGAAATCAAAATGACCCCACAGATTTATTTAAAAAGTATTACCAAGATATGCCTTATGAATAAAAAAAGTGTCAGTTCAGTAGCTTGGATTAATGAAAACTACAGCATGGAGAAACCACTGATACTGACTGTTGTTGCCCCGAGTCATCAAAAGAAAGACAGGATTCTCACAGTAATCCTGAAACTCACAACCAATCGAATGAGACCTATCCATAAATCTCCCATCGTAAAGTCCCCAGTCCCGTTCATTCCACACTCCTCCTCCTCCTCCTCCTCGAGGAAGAGTCCCAGAAGCCCAGGAGGTGGAGAAAGACTCAGATGATGGAATCCAAGAGAAAGGGAAACCAGAGTCTCTGCTGTTTCCTTAGCATTTTGGTGTTCTCATTTCCCTAGTTCCAGAACGATGGTCGGGTTTGACAAAGCTGTGGAGAGAGAGGAGAACCTTGCTGCCAGCAAATGCCAAGAAATGTGGTCATCATCATGTCTGTTGACACTCAGAATCCCAGAAGAGTCTGGAAGGATGGTAGGGCAATTCACTGTAGCTGAGACCCTCTTCCAGCTTTTTTTGAAATTTTGCCATGTTGCATTCAAGGACAGGAACCATTTATTTAAACATAAGGTGCCTTTTCTAAACTTTATTCTTTCTGATTTCCAGGGGCCACACTTTTAAAATACAACCTTATTGTGTGTACCCTTCAAACTTAAAATGAATCTCAGTACACCTGAAATGCTATAAAATCTGTTCTTATCACTTTGGAGATGATACTTGGCAAAAAGATTTTTAAGACCAGCAGACAGAACAGTTCCCTTTCTTTCTTCCTCTCATTCTCACTCTGCATATTGAAAAAAAAATAGCAAAAACTCACTGTCAGCACAAATTGAGGGAAGGCTGGAAAGAGAAAATATTTGTGGGAGTGCCACCCACATGCCAGGTACTTTACATTCATTCTATCATTTCATCTCTATAACAATTGCTTTAATGTCGATAATATGGCTTTTTTTTTTTTTTTTTTTTTTTTTTAGAGAGAAGGAGAGTGAAGCTCAGAAAATTTAGAGAATATTTAAGGTCACAGAACGAAGTGGTAGAACTGGGATTCGTGCACATGACTCTAAGTCTAGACTCTACGCCACATTGCCTTTTATCCTATATCACTCAGCCTCCTTGGAGGATCAAAGAAGGATAAGCCACAGGGGTTCCTGCTTTCATGAAGCTTAAGATTCTCTGGAGGAAAAATAGCAAATACAGACGTTTTTGCTTAATTAGAAGCATGGGAATGAAATGTAATGCATTATTCTGGACTGGATGCTAGGTTTTAAAAAATCTGTAAAAGATACTCCAGAATAATTAGAGAAATTTCAGTTGGAATCATGTCGGATAATATTATTGTATCAAGTTAAAATATCCTGGATGGTACCCAGGTTATAGAGGAGAATGTTTTTAGGACACACAAGCTGAATCATTTCAGGGTGAAATGACAAAATGTCTGTGACTTATTTTCAAATAATTCATAAGAAAAATGTATGTGCCTGTATGAATATACACAGACAAAGCAAATGGTGTAAAATGGTAATGGTCACTAAATCTAGGTGAACTCTATGAGTACTTACTGTATAGAGCAATCTACACATTCAATGCAATCCCCATCAAAATACCATCCACTTTTTTCAAAGAAATGGAACAAATAATCCTAAAACTTGTATAGAACTAGAAGAGACCCCGAATAGCCAGAGGAATGTTGAAAAAAAAAAGCAAAGCTGGTGGCATCACAATTCCGGACTTCCAGCTCTATTACAAAGCTGTCATCATCAAGACAGTATGGTACTGGCACAAAAACAGACACATAGATCAATGGAACAGAACAGAGAGCCCAGAAATGGACCCTCAAATCTATGGTCAACTAACCTTTGACAAAGCAGGAAAGAATGTCCAATGGCAAAAAGACAGTTTCTTCAACAAATGGTGTTGGGAAAATTGGACAGCCACATGCAGAAGAATGAAACTGGACCATTTCCTTACACCTCACACAAAAATAGACTCCAAATGGTTGAAAGACCTAAACGTGAGACAGGAGTCCATCAAAATCCTAAAGGAGAACACAGGCAGCAACCACTTCGACCTCAGCCGCAGCAACTTCTTCCTAGAAACATCGCCAAGGGCAAAAATGAACTATTGGGATTTCATCAAGATAAAAAGCTTTTGCACAGCAAAAGAAACAGTCCACAAAACCAAAAGACAACCGACAGAATGGGAGAAAATATTTGCAAATGACATACAAGATAAAGGGGCTAGTATCCAAAATCTATAAAGAACTTATCAAACTCAACACCCAAAGAACAAGTAATCCAATCAAGAAATGGGCAGAAGACATGAACAGACATTTTTCCAAAGAAGACATCCAAATGGCCAACAGGCACATGAAAAAGTGCTCAACATCGCTCGGCATCAGGGAAATCCAAATCAAAACGTCAATGAGATACCACCTCACACCAGTCAGAATGGCTAAAATTAACAAGTCAGGAAATGACAGATGTTGGCGGGGATGTGGAGAAAGGGGAACCCTCCTACACTGTTGGTGGGAATGCAAGCTGGTGCAGGCACTCTGGAAACAGTATGGAGGTTCCTCAAACAGTTGAAAATAGAGCTACCATACGATACAGCAATTGCATTACTGGGTATTTACCCCAAAGATACAAAGGTAGGGATCCGAAGGGGTATGTGCACCCCGATGTTTATAACAGCAATGTCCACAATAGCCAAACTGTGGAAAGAGCCAAGATGTCCATCCACAGTTGAATGGATAAAGAAGAAGTGGTATATATACACAATGGAATATTATGCAGCCATCAAAAGGAATGAGATCTTGCCATTTGCAACGACGTGGATGGAACTGGAGGGTGTTATGCTGAGTGAAATAAGTCAATCAGAGAAAGACATGTATCATATGACCTCACTGATATGAGGAATTCTTAATCTCAGGAAACAAACTGAGGGTTGCTGGAGGGGGGGGGGGGTGGGAGGGATGGGGTGGCTGGGTGATAGACATCGGAGAGGGTATGTGCTATGGTGAGCGCTGTGAATTGTGCAAGAGTGTTGAATCACAGATCTGTACCTCTGAAACAAATAATGCAATATATGTTAAGAAAAAAAAAAGAAGAAGAAGATAGCAGGAAGGGAAGAATGAAGGGGGGGAAATCAGAGGGGGAGACGAACCATGAGAGATGATGGACTCTGAGAAACAAACTAAGGGTTCCAGAGGGCAGGGGTGTGGGGGATGGGTTAGCCTGGTGATGGGTATTAAAGAGGGCACATACTGCATGGAGCACTGGCTGTTATGCACAAACAATGAATCATGGAACACTACATCCAAAACTAATGATGTAATGTATGGTGATTAACATAACAATAAAAAATTTTAAAAAAAAGAGTACTTACTGTATTTTTTTCTGTTTGTGGGGTTAATGTGAGATTATGTAAAATAGCTTGCAATTGCAACAACATTCACGTAGTTTCTAAAAGGAAAAAACTGCAAGAGTTGTAATCTAAAATAAGTAATGGGGATTAAGGAGTGCACTTCTTGTGATGAGCACCGGGTGTTGTATATAAGTGTGGAATCACTAAATTGTATACCTGAAACCAATATTACACTGTATGTTAACTAACTGGAGTTTATTTATTTTTTTTAAGATTTTATTTATTTGAAAGGGAGACAGCACAGAGGGATAGAACGAGAGGGAGAAGCAGACTCCCCGCTGAGCAGGGAACCTGACGCACGACCTGATCCCAGGACCCTGAGATCATGACCTGAGCCGAAGGCACACGCTTAATAGACTGAGCCACCCAGGTGTCCCTAACTGGAATTTAAATAAAAAACTGTAAAAAAAAATTATATTTCACTAAGAAAACAAAATAAATTAAAAGTCATAAGACCAGTAGAAAACCAAGCCAGTCTCACCATTGATAATTTCTGTTTGTGAAGCTTAAGGATAAGAAAAGAGAGAAGGAATAATAAATTGTATACTTTTGCAGAGGACTGAAGTTTTTGGATTAAAGGTAACTGATAATCTTAATACAAGAGAGTCTTGGATACAGTATTTGGTTACAGGAAGGACAACTCCATAATTTGCAGGGCCCAGAGCACAATGAAAAGGAGAGCACTCTTGTTCAAATATTATTAGTATTCTGGCATTATTAATACCAGAACATTAAACCAAGTGTGGGGCCCTTCACAGTGGGGAACCTGTGTGACCACACAGGTCTCATGTACATGAAGCCCACCCTTATTACCTTAAAAAAAATGCTAAATATGTCACAGTTTTCTTCCCATGATTATAAAAAATCCAGTCACTCAACCAGAATAAAGATTGTATTGAACCACTATACCTTGTGTCAAGAACTATAGTTGAAACAAATGAGCTCTACAATGCATTCCTTCCACATATAATTCCATATTTTATTAATATTATTTTCCATTAATAGTATTTATTATATTTTGTATTCCAAATATAAACTCATATGTTAATCATTCATATCACATGATCTGGAGCTCTTGTGTCTTATATTATATGGAGGATATATGAAAGCAGTTACATAACATAAACCACATGAAAAGTCCTGTGTGAAGGTGCCTGGGTGGCTCAGTGGGTGAATCGTTTGCCTTTGGCTCAGGTCATGATCTCAGGGTCCTGGGATCGAGCCCCGCATAAGGCTCTCTGCTCAGCATGGAGTCTGCTTCTCCCTCTCCCTCTCCCTCTGTGTTCTCTCTCAAATAAATAAACAAAAATCTTAAAAAAAAAAAAAAAGTCCTGTGTGAGCTGTAAAATGGATCTGGTCTTCTCAAATGTGTTCATGAGAATGTAATCTAGCAACTGAATAGTAAATATACCAGAAGACATAGGTTTTTACTATGTTTATTTCCACATTTTCAGTTGTTCACAGATGAATTGGTTAGTAATGTTTGCATTCGTGCTGTCAAATTGTGCTGAACTGGTTATTGGTCTGTTACTTTGGGCAGTTTTTAGAAAGAAACGCAACGGCAAGTCTTTGTCTTAGAAAACTCATGCCAGAGATAAACAAATCAAAGCAATGAACACTGGCTAATAAGTTTAGCTTATTACCATTTCACATAGTTATGTCATGTCACAAACTTCCAGTCAATGGGGGTTTCTGTGGTTGAAATGCTTACCCCCAAAAATATTCTTTCATTAGGATAATTTTTCATCTTCTACCTGTTAGACTATTTCTTTAGTTATCATTAATCATGCTTTATGCAAATCAACTGCACAGGCAAACTGCCAACACAAAAAGGTCTTAATGAAAATTTTAATCTTTATTTTTTCATAAAATACTTTCATTATGAATTAGACCATATTGGTTATAAGGCATAATATCTAATTAACTTCCAGATATAAATATAGTTCCACTTCTCAAAAAAAAAAAAAGCTGCATTTCCTTACTTCATGCAATATCAAACGTTTCATGTTAACCCTTGAGCTTTGTAAGACATTGTATCAAATCTTGAAGGTTTCTGGACTTCCATATTAAAGGAAATGCAGGATATAGGACAGTACAGTTGTCAGGGATGACGGGCGTATATCTGGTGATATTTCAAGTGAGGCAAAATCCCGCAATGTGTATGTATATGTGAATTTAAAAATAAAGGAGAAAGGAGAGCCTTTCATATAGTACTACTCATTTTAATTTTGTTTTAAGCCATAAATAATCATGTTTCTTAATTTTCATTTAAAAAATATCTATTTTTCAAAAACAAAATAAAGAATATCAAGCTCAGGGGTACAGAGAACAGATTGGTGGTTGCTTGGGGGCGGGATGCAAGAAGGGGGTCAAAAGTACAAATTTCCAGCTACAAAATGAGTAAATCGTGCGGAGGGACATAGTTAATAATACTATATTGCATATTTGAAAGTAGTAAGGAGAACAGATCTTGAAAGTTCTATCACAAGAAAAATAATTTTTAACTATGTATGATGATGGATGTTAACTGGACCTCCTGGGATCATTTTGCAATATGTACAATTATAAAATCATTAGTCATACATCTGAAACATATAATGCCAATTATGTCAGTAAAAAAAAAAACCCTGTTTTTAAGCAAAATACTCCTTGAATATTTTATGATTCTTCTATAATGGAAATAGTGATGTACTGACTAATATTTTTTAAAAGGTGCTTTGACATAAGTTATTCTGTAGAGTTGATACAACGCCCACTAAATAAAATAGTTCCCAATTATTTTCTTGCCATTTAGCAAAACTTTTTTTTAATAAAAAAAAGAAAAAGAGATTATCAAAAATATTTTGAGAAGAAAAACTGTGAGGCAGGACTGCCAACCCAATCAAATATCAAGTCACATTTTAAAACAGTGATAATCAAAACAGTATGCTACTAGAACAAAAATAATTATGAAGATAAATAGAACATAGTGAAAATGTCTGAAAAAAGCTTTAACAGACATGTGTATTTGATATAGGCAACATCTGGAAATTACAGAGAAGAGAATATTCATTAATAAATAAATGAGAAAAATTCATTAGAATTTGTGGAAAAATTAATTTAGATACACAGTTCACACAGTCTACATCAAGCTACTTCCTGATGGATTGTTGAATTACGTAAAAAAAATCTTAGAAAATTTAATTAAGTACAGATCACTAGAAGGATGACCTGCCTATAATATTAAAGGAATTTGAACCCACTTAGAAGCTCATATAAACTTCTATTTTGACAGAGAAGAGATGCAATTAAATTAAAATTAAGGTAACATCTTATTTTCTTTATAATGAAAAAAACTAATGTTAATATCAAAACCTAATGAGGGTGACTTTGGGGTCAAACTGGCTTATTCTGATGAGATGGTCTGTACAGATTCTTTATGAGAAGCAAACTACGATCTGTAAGAACAACTGTAGATTTATTGCTACCATTTCTCTGAATTCCCACATTTCCAAGAAATTCCTGTAAGAAAATAAATGAACTTTGGAAATCTCTACATACAAACTAGTTTATAACAGCAACATAGCAATAAATAATTAGCAGTATACATAAGGTTTAGCATCGGGGCGCCTGGGTGGCTCCGTCGTTAAGCGTCTGCCTTCAGCTCAGGTCATGGTCCCAGGGTCCGGGGATCGAGCCCCGCATCAGGCTCCCTGCTCTGCGGGAAGCCTGCTTCTCCCTCTCCCACCCCCCCCCCGCTTGCTTATGTTCCTGATCTCACCATCTCTCTTGCTGTCAAATAAATACATAAAATCTTTAAAAAAAAAAAGAAGTATACAAGTATACTTTCAAGGTTTAATGATGAAAGAATGCTACAATTACTAATTTTACATCAGCTGCAGGCTTAACCACCTCCCTTAAGACTTTAGGAAAATTGGCAACATGATTGAAATGGTCATGTGGAAGAACGAACGTAGGAGAATCTCTAGAAAGTATTAGCAGACCTTTTCTAGTAAATATCAAAATTGACTGTAAACGTTTGAGTATAGTCTTGTTTAGAAAGCATAGGTGGAATCTAAAACAAATAAACAAAAACCCACAAATAAACACACAAAAAGCAGAATCAGTCCTGTAAGCACAAACTAATGGTTGCCAGGAAGGAGTGTGTGGTGGGCAACATGAGTGAAGGGCAGTGAGAGATACAGGCTTCCCATAGTGGAATGAATAAGTCATGCGGATCAAAGGCACAGCATAAGGAACACAGTCAATGGTACTGTAATAGTGTCCCACGGTGACAGATGGTGGCTACACTTGTGGTGAGCACAGCATAATGCATAAACTTGTCAAATCACTATGCTATACACCTGAAACTAATGTAACATTGTATGTCAGCTACACTCAAATAAATTTTTTTTAAAAAACCAAAGAAAAATAAAGTATCAGGGATATCCCCACTGCTTAGACTCTTAGGAATATACTTTAACAGTATGTATCAATGCTACTAAAAAGTGTATCACTTAGCATAAAACAGCATTTATTAAAAGACCCTAAAATACGTCATAGCTCAAAACCAGTACTTTTCACTCTACTAACGCCTGAGATGAATGTTCCTGGTTCAGTCAAAGGGTAGCTCCCTCCACACGGTGGCTAAGGGGCACTGGTTGCTTCTGTCCTTCAGACCTCTTCCTCTCTGGCAGCCCAGAGGAAAGAGGACGGTGACGAAGTAGATTTGCTTGTTAATGATCTTAGCCCAGAAATGGGACAAATGGGTCCCACTCTTCTATGCCACTGGCTAGGGAGCTCAGTCATGTGGCCGCCCCCAGCCGCACGTGAGGCCGGGAAAGGAGCCTCCTCGTTCTTAGGAAGCAGAGAACAGAGATCTAGGAGACGACGAGCAGTCTCTGCCCCAGCATATACATTTTATGAGCCAGCAGATTCATCTTTGAGAACTAATCCTGAAGAAATAATGATACCCATTTATAACAACGTATGACAAAGTATGTTCATTAACGGTGCTCATTTTAATAGTGAAAATAATCTCCAATGATAATAATTTATAGAACATCAAACAATGATGCACTACATAGACATATATAATATATAGAATAATGACCCTAGCATAAAATAATGGAAAATGAAAAGTGCAACATAATATTAATTGGAGAAACGAAAAAGTCAAGTATAGAACAATACGGTACGGTTCAAGATTTGTTATAATCAAAACTAGAAATAAATGTGGATGTAGTTACAGGAATATAGATTCACATATACACATGGACATAATCACATGAGAAAAATTAAGGATGTGGCCCCAAACTGGTTGTTGTTTTTTTGTTTTTGTTTTTGTTTTTTTTGGTCTGGCAGAATCAGGCAATTAATTTTTTCTTTAAGTTTGTGTTTTCTACAATGACAAAGCACTGCATTTCTTAAATAATTACACTAAAAAACAAAAAAATCATAAATTTAAGTAATATGTTAAAATATTAAACACGGTTTATTAGATATTAAGACTAAGCACAGTACAGACAGTTGTAAATCCATCATGATTACAAATATGTATTTTTACATATTCACATGTATACAAAAAGACATAAAGGCATTCATGTAAATATATAAAATTTGTATTTAAGTTTCTCTTATAATTTTCCTTTATTTATTTACTTATTTTTAAAGATTTTATTTATTTATTTGAGAGAGAGCAAGAACGTGAAAGGGGTGTTGGGGAGGGAAGGGGTAGAGGGAGAAGCAGACTCCCCGCTGAGCACAGAGTCTGAAGCGGGGCATCCATCCCAGGACCCTGAGATCAGGACCTGAGCTGAAGGCAGAAGTTTAACCGATGGACCCAGCCAGGCGTCCCTAATTTTCCCATATTTAAAATGTTACATTACTTCAACCATTTATAATGGGTTGGGTCTTTTAATGAGAAGAAAAATATCACTTAAAAACTAACTGTAATTTGCTCTAAAAGACCTAGAATTATTCTGGGGGGACAGAAGTACTTTTGTCCTTTAAACTAAATTGGGAAAATACTTTCATTGTCTGTCTCTCATTGTGAAAGTTAAGAAAACAGGGAATCATCCAGATGAAGGACAGAGCCTCCCCACCCCCGCCAAAAAAATAAGACTGTATCTTAATCCTGGAACCTATGAATGTTCCCATATTCAGACAAAGCATCTTTGCCGATGTAATTAAGTTAAGAATCTTGAGATGAGTTCATCATCCCAGATCACCTATGGGTCCTATAACTGATGACAGTCTCCTTTATATAAGAGACAGAGAGAACACACAGAGAAGAGAAGGCAGCCTGATGAAGGAGGCAAAGACGCAGTGATGCCACCACAAACCAAGAAACACCCAGAACCATCAGAAGCTCAGAAGAGGCAAGGAAAGGAATTTCTCCCGGCACCTTGTGGGGAGCGTGGCCTTGCTGACACCCTGATTTCAAACTTCTGGTCTCAAGAACTGTGAGAGAATAAATGTCTGTTGCTCTAAGCCTCACAGTTTAAGACATTATTATAGCAGCCACGGGGATGTAATCCAGAGTGGTTAGACAAAATGAAATAAACCACCCTGTGTAATCAATGAGCACGAACATAGAATATTCTCCTGACCCTGGGAGAACGTGCTTGGGGGTACCTGCATGGGGAGACGAGGAGGATGTGGGGAAAAATCGCCAGGTAGAAAAGAATCTGGCACCGAGTGGCCCACAGGACTGAGGTGGGTATGACCAAGAAGCCGTCAAACTAAATAACTTGGTTTCACTGTGATGTTATTATCTACGCTGCACTGTTCTCCAGCTTCATCTTTATCCTTCACCCCTCCTTCTTTAGTGAAAGTGTTCTCTTAAAAGAATGGTGCTGCGGGGACTGAACAGGCTTTGTCTCGTGTACCAAGGAGAAGCAGGGCGGGGAGAGAGCAGGACAGCAAAGGGGAGAAACAAAGAAGGACCCCAGAACTCAACAGCAGCATGGAGACAGTAATGAGTAGTGAGCAGGGGAACAAAAACCCGACAAGCTGCGGGGCCCTGGGGGAGGCAGGGGACCTTTCATAGCAAGGCACCGGATCCAGGGAGTGTATTTAGACAGTCCAGTAGAAATGACAGAGAACTGCTCAGGGCAGGAGGCGTACAGAACAGCCGCACACAGACAGAAGGCGAGGTCAAGGTCAATTTCAGCCAGAGTTAAATTCCAAGTTTCTTTCAAAACCAACCACTTGCGGCCCCAGCTCTGACCTTCTCTTTCCCTCTCTTCCTCCTCCATCTCTTCCCATGTTATGTTTGGGATTTTTCTTACTATGGTGTATGGTGGGAAGAGTCAAGTTCAATTCAGTAGAGTCCACACCAACGATGTGCTACCCCACTGCAGGACTGACACCGTGAACAAACAATCAAAGCACAGAGAGATCGTGGGGACTCCACAGGAGGAAGAGTAATGAATTAAAATGCTGGTCTTTGGAACCTCAAAGAGGGGAGGAAAAGGTGAAAAAGGAAAGAGAGGCAAGCAGAAGAGAACAGTAAAGTAACAGAAGCTTCTAGAGATGGGCGGAGAGATGAAAAGGTAGTATGATTCAGGAGTGAAATACTAAATAGAAGTGTGGTAAAAATCAAAACAACAATGAGGTAAGGAAAAGTCCTAAGAGACAGGGAAAGGAGCTCAGCAGGAATAAAAAGTAGGAGTGAAGAGGCAGAAAGAGAGCTTTGAATACAGAACACCATATCATCATAATAAGGCAGTTTATATTAAACAGGAATATTTTTAGAGCCTATATAAAATCATTTCAGCTTTCTGGCTTTTAATGAGAAGTGTAGTCAATTTCAATTTTAATTTAAATAACACTTTCCAAAGACCATAAAATTTTGGACTCCATCAGGATTTATTACCCTCTAGGAGAAGTTAGGTACTTTAGAAATGCATTAATTCCCTTACGACATTTGGCTTTTGCCACAGAACCAGTTGCTGGCTAAATGACTCTGTGACCTAAAAGAGCTCATTTATTTCTCACAGTGAATATTCACTCTTAGGGAGCATCTTTCATATTAGGAGGCTCCAGCTCAGGTTTGTGGAGAAAGGCTAATGATGAAACAGGACTTGACTGCTCCTATCTTGAATAAATTATTAGTCTTTTCTGGTTTCAGCATTAATTTTGTTATTTATGAGAATTAATATAAACTCTGAAAAACAAACTATTCCACATTATGAAGTTTGAAAAAAGTGACTTTGGAAAACTTATAGTCATCCATTTTAGTTTTATAGGAAAGAAGTTCTTTTCAAAATGATGAGATGTGTAGGTGATAAATATGTAATAATGTTTTCATACACTTGCCAATTTAATGTGTTTGCATAAATATTTAATACATCAATCTTTTCAAGAAGAACATGTTCTGCATTTCAATGTGTCTTTTCTTTTTCATTAGATTGACCTATTTCTAAAGTCCCCAGAGTAAATTCTATCATTTGGTGGACATTTCCAAGACAATGATCAATTCTCCTTGTTTTGTGAGTGTACAGGAGAATTCGACTTTTGTTTAGACTCTATGTGAAATCATCATTACATATATGCATATGTAGTTTATAAGAGTTAAATCTGTTCCCGTGGATTTGTATTATAAAAAGTATGAAGAACATAATTTGAATCAAATACTTAAAATGAAGAAAATATGTTGAAATTATTTTAATTCTGAGTCTAAAGAAGGAAAGTTTTGGTAAATGCTGACACCACAATTTTGTCCAAGTTTGAGATACGTGTATAAAACAAACTTTTTTCATGAAATTTAGTCTAGCTCCATTCAAATTATTATCTTTTCAAGGTCTGTTCAGCTAAGCACAATTCCTCATTAAACCAATCTCTCTAAATCTCATTCACATTCAGTTTTTTTCCAGTGTGCCTTCTCAGATCATATATATGCCTGATTACTCTACAGATAGCTCCTCTCAACAACACCTTGCATGTGTTAGTTTATTTCTTTACATATACTCTTGGAAGCTATATTTTATATATATGTGCTTGCTGCTTCATAAGACTATCTACCTTATCCCATGGTGTTGCTATTCTTACTTCTTTTTTCACCATACATCTTCTACTGGGGTATTTAATTTTGAAACAACACTAAAAAGGTGTGTACAACAAAACTACAGACCAGATATCAACTACTGAGCATCTGTCCAGATGTTCTTAAGCTTAAGAGGCAGCTCTCTCTCACGTTCAAGTTTTCTGCAAGTCCTAAAGGTCAGCAGCAAGACACAGCCAACCCTCCCAGGACTCTGCACAGGTAGGTAAGCTCTACCTTCCCTCTGGGTAATTAATTCGCTGGTCTATAAGGCTGAGCCCCTCCCAGTGGCAGAGCATCCTTGCTGTCTCCTTCAACAAAGAAACAATTGAGGGGTGCCTGGGTGGCTCAGTCGTTAAGTATCTGCCTTCCGCTCAGGTCATGATCCCGGGGTCCTGGGATCGAGTCCCACGTCGGGCTCCCTGCTTGGCGGGAAGCCTGCTTCTCCCTCTCCCACTCCCCCTGCTTGTGTTCCCTCTCTCGCTGTCTCTCTCTCTGTCAAATAGATCAAATCTTTTAAAAAAGAAGAAACAAAGAAACAATTGAGAGGTGGAGAATTGAAAAACATTCAGGCTGCCATTTTCCTCAGAATCCCCTAGTAAAAGGGTTAGCTTAGACATTGTAATATATGAAGACATGAACAGGGGAGGAAGGAAGGGAGGGAGGGAGAAAACTAACAAGAACATCTACATTTGAATGTAGAACATAAGCTTCTCTGGAGACAAAGATTTAGTCTAGTTTACTATTCCTCTGTGGCTAGAAATTAGCTAAATGCTTAATAGTTAGTGGTAAAATAAACAAATTAGAGGAAGACGATCATTTTAAAGGGAAAAAAATGACCAGTTCTGTAATATACCATTTTTAAAATCAAGTAATAAAATGCATCTCTAATGAATAAAGTAGATCAGGATTCAACAAGCCTAACTCCGAGGCAGGTTTGGTAAATCTCCAGAGGCTTGGTCTTCTCTGCAAAGATGCTACCACGCAACAACGATCTGCTTTTCTTTGTATTCAGGGAGCTTTGGTTTCCTATGGGCCTATCCAACAAACACCTCAATGTGAGATCAGAAGAAAATACCCAATGAAAGTAATTAAAGTTTACAAAATGCCTCTTTCTGGCAGACTTTCTGTTAAGAAATATGTGTGAGACACCTTTGAAACATTGAGGCGGGAGGGGGAGCAGTTCATAAAAAATAATAGACTTTTAAAGCAACTGCACAACCTAAACTATGTGTTACAAATGTGGTCTTCTGTAAATCACTTAGGATTTCAGGAAGATCCTATAATTTAAATTAGTCATGTATTTTTCGAGTAAACATGGTAGTTCTGTTTCTAGAACTTACTGAGCGCTGTATTGCAGGGACAGGTAAGACACACTCTCCAAAACTAGTAAGCAACCTGGTCACCATGAATTCTATGTATGTTTATGGAAAAGGGCAGCAGTAAATTACTTTTTATTTTACTTTTACATTTTATATTACGTCTAAAGAATCAGGAGATGAAAGCCCCAAGCACTCAAACATGGCTTTGTAAACAAGGACAACTTACTGAATAGAAAAGTCTCAACTGTTTAGTTGAAAGGCTGCTAACTTTCCCACAGATTGCTTTTAAGTCACTCAAAAATGCTAAAATATGAAAACTTGGAATTGATCAATGACTTTCATTAAATATGATAGAAAATGCTAGTGACCAAAATAGCCATTAATGTATAATTCAACAACTGAGTAAGGTAATTCAACCCAATAGGAAATAGTTGTTCTCAAATATAATTAAAATATTCCATTACTTATAGCAGATAGCAGAAGCCCATAAACTTTTTCTATAAATGATTAGATAGTTAATATTTTAGGATTTTGCGTCTTACACCTTCTGTTGCAACTACTCAATTCTGTCCTTGTCGGATGAAAACAGCCATAGCCATGCATAAAAGATTGACTGTAGCCATGTTTCCAATAAAACTTTATTTACAAAGGCAATCAACAGTCCAGACTTGGCCCATAGATCACTGTTTGCCAAATCCCATAATATGGCATATAAGACTCTTCAAAATAGAGCAAAACCTTACATTAAGATTCCACATTTGAAACACATGAGGCCACTCCCAAATTTACTACTTGTTCATATTCTCTCTTCCTCTTCTGGCCCTCCCCCTTCTTATGCTTCATTCCTCTCACCTTCTGCAGTAGTTAATCAATGGCAGGGGTCATAGTGTACAAAGGGACTAACCTTTCTCAAAGGGGAAGAGTATTTTTTGACTGATACTGTTTAAACTGTCAGCTCACATGGGCGCCTGGGTGGCTCAGTTGGTTAAGCGACTGCCTTCGGCTCAGGTCATGATCCTGGAGTCCCGGGATCGAGTCCCACATCGGGCTCCCTGCTCAGCAGGGAGTCTGCTTCTCCCTCTGACCCTCTTCCCTCTCGTGCTTTCTATCTCTCATTCTCTCTCTCAAATAAATAAATAAAATCTTTAAAAAAAAAATAAAAAATAAAAAAAATAAACTGTCAGCTCACAGACTGACTTTCAGTTGATTTTATTTTTTTAATGTATTTTATTTAAATTCAATTAATTAGCATATACCATATTATTAGTTTCAGAGGTAGAGGTCAGTGATTCATCATTTGCATATAATACCCAGCGCTCATTACATCACATGCCCTCCTTAATGTTCATCACCCAGTTACCCCATCCCCTCACCCACCTCCCCTCCAGCAACCCTTTGTTTGTTCCCTATGGGTCAGAGTTTCTTAGTTGATTTTACTCTTGCACTGAAAATTCCCTATCATTTTTACTGCCCATGTTGCCTGCTCTCAAGGCAGTCTGCGCCAGCATACCCAATGTTCTTCTGTATCTTAAATGGAAAATACAACTGCAAATGTTGGACTTCTTTCTGAATTAATAAATATTCTTTAACTGTTGTCTCGAGGTAATAGGATGCATCATAACTTACTTAATAAAGCCTATATTGATACATATTTAAGCTATTTCCAATGTTCCCTGGTACAAATAATGCTTCACTGCATATATTTGAACACTCATCTTTGCACACTTGTGAGAGAGTTTTGTTTGAATAAATTCCCAGCAAGTAAGTTAATGACACATTTAAAATTTTAACATATATTGCCACATTGCTCTTCAAAAATTGTGTCAATTTAAACTCTATCCAAGAATAATTGAGTACTATGAATAAATCCATACTCTCTCCAATACAGAATAAAATCAGTGTTTGTAATTTTTGCCAACTCAAATGTGATATCTTATTTATTTCAAATTGTATTTCTTTTCATAAATTATCAAGCATTTTTTTAAATCTTTTTCTCTGAAAATGCTCTTCAGTATATAATGCTGTGTAATTTGGGTTCAGTTAAAGGGAATGTCCACAAAGACAGTCTTACCAACACATAAATAAAGTTTAATATATTCAGTCAGAATATGTTAAAATTGCACAGCTTGTTAACTTGGATTAGTCTTGTTAAGATTGATTATTTAGCCTCATTAATTAAATGTGTTTGGACATTTCTGTCTTGTTACACTTAAAACCTTTCACAGGCTTCTCAATAAATTATTTGTATTCTTGTCAATAAGAAATAGCCATCAATATTTTTGTTTGGCGTGTAGTGTTAATAATTTCACTCTAATATGGGTATGATATTTTCCAAAGACATATGTCCTCTCCAGGAAGCCATACTTCTTTTCTTTGACTTACGAATGAGGACGGGGTAGATTCATACATGATCATCCATAATATTTAATAATAAAATATAAAATTTCTAATCTAATTTCATAGGTATATAGTTTACTGTCTGTTTGTTATGAAATGACAGCCTTAAACAAATATATGATGATCTTGAAACCCTTTTAGACATTTGACTTTTATGGGGAGAATGTTGAGCTGTTTTTAAGTTTTCAAGTACTACCTAAACAAGATATGTGCACTCAGCCTTCCTACCTTTTGGCAGCGGTACACCCCTCATCCTGGCTTCTTCCTTGTGGCCCTCCCCCTTAGCTTCTAGCCACGGCCCATCCCTCTCCCCTAAAGGGGAAGCTTTATCTCTCTTTTTAGTTCCTCCCTGCCCCTGTCAAAAAATAGGGGCCTATTATTTTCCTAATTATTATGCATAAAAAGATAATATGTTACACTAGAAAAAAAGTTCTCTGTCCGTATTATACCAACTCAGGCAAAACTCTTACACCCAGATAGTATACTCTGCCCGCTCCCTTGTTAGAATGAGTGAACTGTCCATGCTCTTATCTAAACTCAGGTGTTGCACTCATTCACTGGAGGCCATCTACTGTTGTCTACTCAAAGAAATAACTTCGGCAGTCATTCTCTTTCTCTCCCTCTTGTATCGCCGTATGCAACGTTACCATGCCCAGGGCTCCGTCCTTGTAATCTTGGCATGTTGATCTACATCCAACCCCTAAATGTTTTCATACAAACTCATGACTTCAAATACTCCTAACCTCCTGAAAGATTCCTCACTTATATCTCAAAGCTAAACCACACTCCTAAACTCTAAATTACTCCGTGGAGTAAAAGCCAAAGTCCTTGCCATGGATTACAAGGCCCTGTGTGATCTAGTCCAACAAGATCTCTCTCCGATCTCATCTCTTACCATTCTCCACCTTGTTCGCTTCTAGTCACATTGGCATATTTCTATTTTCTAGAACATATCTGGCCCTCACTCATCCTAAGAGCCTGCGTTCCCTTGCTTGTGAATCTCCTTTCCATGTAGATCAACAATGCAGACTTCCTCACCTTCTTCAATTTTCTGTGAATTTATCATAGGGGTTGGATATAAAATAGAATATTAATAAAGACTAGACCATGCTAATAGTAAATGCTTGCTAAATCCATCATTAGATATTGTATGGAATCAGAGGTTACATATGATTAGAGAAATATAGTTTCAACGTATGATTGAAATCAAGAAGATTTACAAAAGAAGAAATATCTTTTATGTAACAGTGAAAGAGAAATACTAATAGCTAACATTTACAGAATGCTCTTCTCCTGGACATTGTGTTCCTTATGCATATTAAATCATTTAATCATTAAAACTGCCCTGGGGAATAAGTAATATTATTTCCATTTTACAGATGAGACACATGCAGAGAGAAGTAACTTGCCCCACATCACATAGAACAGGAGCTGTGATTTCCACCTAAGTGGTGCCTTCAGAACTATGCCCTTCACCACCACACTCTTAGCCATTTTCCAAACTATTTCCATAATTTCAGGTTTCTTTACAAAGCAAAATTCCTTAGGTTCATCCTTGGTAAAACAAACAAACAAACAAAAAGTACCACCCTGAGGGTGATGTTGTAATAAGGGAGGCCATGCGTGTGTGGGGGCAGGGGTTTTATGAGAAGTCGCTGTGCCTTCCTCTCAAGTTTGCTGCAAATCCCTAACTGCTCTAAAAAGCTCTTTTAAAAATTCTTTAGGAAAAAAAAAAAGTTAAAAAGCCCAAATAAGTTGTAAAATAAGATTACAAAAGTAAAAACAAGTATGGTAGGCCCAATTCTAATACAGTGCCAAGATTCCTGCCCCTGGGTGTACACTTCTGCAGAACCCTCTCTGTTGAGGGTAGGCAGGCTTTGTGACTACAGTGGGATAGTCACTCCCATGACTGGGTAACACTACTTTGCACAGTTGACCTTAAGAAAGAGAGATGATTCTCAATGGGCCTGAGCATAAGTGAGCATAAGTCAGGTGAGCCCTCTTGCTGGAAAAAGAGATTCAAATTCTGGAACACAAACTTGATGTGCAGGAAGTTTTCCATTGTGGCTTTGAAGATGGAGAGGGCTGCAAAGCATAAGCCTGAGAGAATGAGAGTGACCTTCCCATGGGTTTTATCAGGGAACTCAATTCTGCCAACAACTTGAAACATCTTGGAGGCGGATTCTGAGCTTCAGATGAAAACACAGTCAGCTGAGAACCTAGGCTCTCTGTGCTTGGATTTATGACCTACAGAATTATAAGATCATATACGGTATTATTTGAAGCCATTATGTTTGCAGTATTGGAATGGAAAACTAAGACAACAGGCATCATATAATTCATTCAAATTCAATCAGGAAAAGAAACTAATTTCTCTGATTCGGTTTAAAGAAATAAAGAGGGCACCTGATGTGATGAGTGCTGGGTGTTCTACACAACTGATGAATTATTGAACACTACATCTGAAACTAATATGTTGGCTAACTGAATTTAAAATTAAAAAAAGAAAAGAAAAAAATGAAATATAGTTTTGCGTTGAAGAAATAAATCTAAAACAAAATGCTATAGAAATGTTAAAAATATATAAAAAAATAAGTTTCCCAAATTAAAGAAATAATAAAAAAAGTGCCAACATTAACAGAGTAGATTGAAAAAAAATTGCAGAGGCAATAGGATTATTTATACTGACCAAAGGGTTATAATCTCCCATAATAGCTGTAACAGCCATATAATTCAATGTGTTTGCTACATAAAATACCAAAATGAAACATGAGAAGTACAAGATGAATTTGACAGAAAGATGTTTGTGAGAGTTTTCAATACATCTTTGTCAAGCTCAGAAAAGGTTCATAGAATTTGTGTGCTTGAGGGATCATGGAGGTTGGCGGCAGCAAGAACAGATGAGAAGCAGCATGGATAAGGATTACTGCTGATAGTTTTTGCTTAATTTCAGTTATGCCCTTTGTTTAAGGGCAACCTTGGGGTGAGAGCCTGAAGGGACACCAACTTCTTGCTCTTTTCCCCATATCTGGTTAAAAGATGCTGAAAAACTTGAGTGTTTAAACTATATTCAGAACCTTACATTTCTTTGACTTAATTGTATACTTTATCCTGGCTATCATAGAGCTATGTCAGTGTTTGGATGAACATTACTGACAAAATGCTGAATGAAAAATATATACAGTGTGATTACTATTAATATGAAATGGTATTGTGACGTTTGGTTTATTTTGGACTTAACCTACTTTTATTAAAATATGTATTCTTGTCCTGAAATTAAATACCTCACCTGATAACTCGTTTTAACTGGACTGCAAAGTCCACTGTGTGGCATGGAGCTGTGATCTCCACACTAGGTTGGGTAAAAATACACCAGAAGGTACACAAAGACTTTCCAAAGGGTTAAAGTTTCCAAAGGACACTGCTGCGTTTTAGACCCTTAACTTCTGTGTGGCTTCTTTTCTAATATTTAACTGAGAAAGTACAGGTTTTGCTGATTCTTCATTCTCCACTCCCCTTTCATAACCCTTTGTCCTACTTCACACAGGAAATTATTCTCTCTCATTATCCAGAAACTTGCTATGCAGTGTGTCCCTAGCCAGGAAAAGTATGCCAGGCATCAGGTGAAGAGTCAGTTTGATTGAAACACTTGTGTGGATGTTGACAAAGTGAAGGACTTTAGTGACTGTTTTAACCACTTGTTTTGCAAGTCAGTTGGATTTAAATTCTTTGTTTTCAACAAAATTGATGGAATACCCAATAAAATCAATAACTATATTACTAAAAATAATATTTGTGACTTTTGGCATATTTCTATAAAAACTTCAGGGAAATTGAATAATATTAATACTACCACTCCCATGCAGTTAAAAATGTGGAAAGGATTTTACATTAATAAAAACAAAAGCCAACAGACTTGACTGAACTCTGATTCTGTAATGATTCTTATTATTCATCCAGAGATAGATTAAAAGTTTACTCTCTCATTTAAAAATGTAGGACTGATCAATTTTGCCAATATTTAATAATTATTTATCAGCCTCTTAACATGTTTATATTGTTCTGATCACATAAGAATAAAAACTGCATTGACAAACTAATTATGAAGACATGCCTTAGTACTTAGAGTCTTTTTATAGGAAATTTAAAAAATTAATTTGAATTATATACACATATTTGTTGTAGGGAACTATAATAGGATAATCAATAAAAGATATCAAATATAAAAAATATTACATTAAGATAAAATTTTATGAAAGTTGTATAATAAAACTCAGAGATCTAGTATAAAAAATGTATTATGTAAAATTCCTAAACATAACAAAAATGTCTAAGTACTTTTCAAAAAATAGATGATTATGATCATCAAATCACTGTGTTATTTAGATTCAATTGGACATTTTTAAGAGAGTTATCTGGCTATTAATTGTTCAATGAAAATATTTGCAGTACATCAAATTACGGACTATTTAAAATTTTGATTAAAAATTTTAGCTATCAAAAATATTAGCCATCAGCTTCAACATGCATGATGAGAAGCATATTTTTCACAATTCAGTAAAGAGAATAGAGCAAAGAAGTTTGAAGGCATTACCATAGAGCAAGGGATTTTGGATTCAGTCATTCCTGGTATGTAATAATTTTCTGTACTACTTTCTAATCAAGAGCCTGTTTCATCAGCAATAAAATAGGATTAATACCACTTTCAGGATCGCTGGGAATAAACAAAATACTATTTATAACTGACTAACTCAGTACTTAGTACCAGTACCTTCCTCATATCTTCCACTACAGATAACATGCTATCTAACCTATGGTACTGTTCAGTAAATGTGTTGATTTAATTTCAAATAATCACCTTTAGCCATAACAATATCCATAGAGAAAGTTTCCCGCGATAACAAGAACTCTAGTCTCTGACTAATAGCTGAAGAGATGGATGTCATTAAAACAGACTGCTTTTCTGTTTTTAACTAGATTATGTACCATCTAGATGAATTCAAATACTATAAAGAGAATCTCTCAACTTTACACATATTATCCATATACTTATGCTTATCATTAAAAAAATAAAAATTCATATTTTACAAAGAAAGACATAATGATGTTTTCTTCAGGAAATACTAGATTTTCCCTAAAAAATGGTCCATGAAAAACACTTATTCCCTGGGGTTAGCATATTCTATTACAGCTAGGAGAAATTTCAATACGGAATATTTTTGTGTGTGTCTAATGGGGAAATCAAAATGATCAATGTTTCTTTGTATTTTACAAACTATAAGGCTGGGGTTTGTCTGATGAATACAGTGTATCAGTGATCTTTAAACAAATAAGAGTAAAGCAAGATATTGCAAATTTCAGAAACATGGATAAAATTTTAAATTAAGGGTTTCAGTTTGTTTCCTGAGATTAAGAATTCCTCATATCAGTGAGATCATATGATACATGTCTTTCTCTGAATGACTTATTTCGCTCAGCATAACACCCTCCAGTTCCATCCACGTCGTTGCAAATGGCAAGATCTCATTCCTTCTGATGGCTGCATAATATTCCATTGTATATATACACCACATCTTCTTTATCCATTCATCTGTTGATGGACATTTTGGCTCTTTCCACAGTTTGGCTATTGTGGACATTGCTGCTATAAACATCAGGGTGCTTGTACCCGTTCGGATCCCTACCTTTGTATCTTTGGGGTAAATACCCAGTAGTGCAATTGCTGGGTCATATGGTAGCTCTATTTTCAACTGTTTGAGGAACCTCCATACTGTTTTCCAGAGTGGTTGCACCAGCTTGCATTCCCACCAACAGTGTAGGAGGGTTCCCCTTTATCTGCATCCCCACCAACATCTGTCATTTCCTGACTTGTTAATTTTAGCCACTCTGACTGGTGTGAGGTGATATCTCATTGAGGTTTTGATTTGGATTTCCCTGATGCCGAGCAGTGCTGAGCACTTTTTCATGTGTCTGAGGGTTGCTGGAGTGGTGGGGGGTGGGAGGGATGCGGTGGCTGGTGATGGACATTGGGGAGGGTATGTGCTATGGTGAGTGCTGTGAATTGTGCAAGACTGTTGAATCACAGACCTATACCTCTGAAACAAATAATACATTATATGTTAAAAAACAAAAAAAAGGAAGAAGATAGCAGTAGGGGAAGAATGAAGGGGGGAAAATCGGAGGGGGAGACGAACCATGAGAGACTACGGACTCTGAAAAACAAACTGAGGGTTCTAGAGGGGAGGGGGGCGGGGGGATGGGCTAACCTGGTGAATATTAAGGAGGGCATGTTCTGCATGGAGCACTGGGTGTTATACACAAACAATGAATCATGGAACACTACATCAAAAACTAATGATGCAATGTATGGTGATTAACATAACATAATAATAATTTTTAAAAAAAGAAAAAATAAATTAAGAGTTTCAGCAGGTCTTTCCAACCCAGGAATGACAGTGAGAGATAGATCATGCTTCTCTGGACCTTATCCCTCATGTTAGGAGGAAGAATAAAGAAATTAGTGACCCTGAGGAATGAATTAAAAGGAGTCAAATCTGTGGCAAAAAGGACTAAAATCATGTACATAAACTGGCAGACTTATCCAATAGTGATTTTGGTCATAACAATCAACTACAATTTATTAGTTTCTGTAAATTAGGGCCCTTTGTAAATTAATCAATCTAAAACATAACCTCTGGAAAATGGTTCAGAGATTTGATTTCTGATTCATTATGACAGCTGAATGCCTGGGTCTACTTTTGATTATCATAGAATCCTTAAATACTTCTTGTTAAATATACTCTTGGCAAATAGGAATGAAAATTTCCTAAGCACAATTGTGGCTTAAGCAAACAAAAGACAAGAGAAGACTATCCCTGCACCTATCCTCACACAAACAGAACAATACAAAATAATTTCCACCATCCTCCTAAAGTTTTTTTTAATGTAGACAAGTAAAACTGGCCTAGAACTGTGGAGTTAAATATTTGGAAACAGATATATATTTCTTTGATGAATCTGATTAATTATGATTCAATCTTAGTGAGGAGACTTATACTCTCCTTATGTCTAATTTTATTTAATCACCCTTATTCATGAATACATCTCTTTATTATTTTATAAAAACTAACTGCTTATGCAAAAACACAAACTTCTTTGAAAGCAGTCATTTAAAACTAAGCACTGGCAATCAAGAGTCAAGTGAACCGTTCAGTACAAGCAAAAGGTTTATGCCCAAAGATTTTACAGTATTCATTTCTATGAAAATAAGTAAAATATATGTTAGATATATTCAGACTTGACTTTATGCACATGATGTGTTCTAATTATAACAATCTAATTTACAAACAATAAATACTGTGATTCTAACAGTAAGACTGTGATGAAACACAGAGTACAAATTTTAATTACATACAGTTCTAATACAGTGAGCACTGCAGCATTCTGTCATCTTTGAAATGGTAACAGAATGAAAAAAAAGTTTTTGAAATATGAGCATGAAGGTAATGAGATCAATAAATGTCAGCTAGAAAAAGTAATCACAACTCCTGAGACTCACTGACCTTTCTACAAATTCCAGAAATAATAGAGTAGCTTGGGATGAGGAATTCTTTAACAATGAGAAACTGATACAATTATAAGAAGAAAGGGAAGCATAGATTGCCCCTAAGACAGCAAAAACATTGCCTATAAAGGTAATTTTGACACAATAATTTATTCCCTTGATTTTTCTTCTAAGGTCACCACCAACATCAATCACAAATCTTTGGTCTTTAAAGAGACAAAATTCCCACTGAAGCCTTCTGAATACTGATATACCTGCTTCATAAACTTTTAGGTTGCTTTGTAATATTTAGCATCATAATAGAGGTTAATCATACAGTTAGTCAATTTAAATGCCCAAAATGAAAAACATTCTATTTTGGTAGTTTTAAAATCACTCTATAAGTGTCTGAATATAATTTGGAAAAATCCAATTTTGGAAAGTGTTTGAAGGAGTCTTTGGAAAGATTTAATCATTATTAAATATTCAGCACTTAAATATAAAATGAAATGATATTATAAAACTCTGAACTATGATATTAAAATATTTTTAAAGTCCACAAAATTTTAGATCATGGTAAAATAAGGCTTCCAGAATAGCTGAGTTTCTACAGAACCAGAAGGGCCCAGAAAGGAGTAAATTTTCATTTATTGTGGCTTTTATCCCGAGGGCAGACTGGAGATGGCACTGTAAAAGTGGCTAAAATTTCAAGAGAAAATCTACAGTCTTTTTACACTAGGAGACTAAAGTTCAGAGAAACCACAGATATTTAAAAGTGAAGGTGAAATCAAGGAAATAAGAAAGCCAGATATATGAGCCACAGATTCTGCTCACATACTTGTCCATATGTTTTGTTGACCCCCTGAACTACATATACACTGGAAAAACTCAAAGAAGTATGGCTAAATACAAAATAACTGAGATTTAAACTGCCATTCAAGAGGCAGAGTTTGCAACTTGACTCCAACCAAATTAATTACCTGCTAAAACAAGTCATCCACACACCTCTAAGAAATATAACAAAATCCAGAGATTCCACAACATGAAATTCATGATGCTCAGGGCATAATAAAAAATTAGTTGACTCATAAAGAATCAGGAATTCAAAAATGAACAAACAAAATCATCTGAGACCCAACCCAAAAAAGAACCAGGTCTTGAAATTATCAGAAAGGATTTTAAAATAGCTGTTATAATTATACTTAATAGAAATATGATCACAATGGAAAAAAGAAAACAAATCTTGGAGATGAAATAAAAAGCTGTAAAAGACAACTAAATGGGACACTATTCTGAGAAGATGGTTAGATAAGAAATACCAGGAATCTGTCTCCCCAACTAGACAAAACTTATTATTGGCAGAATCGGTCTAATATAACTATTTAGGAACTCTAGAGTCTACTGAAGATTGCAACTTTCAAAGGAAGGCTTGAATACTAAATTGGAATTAATTTTAGTTATTTGCACAATAGCAGGTACCCATTCTACACCCCTAGCCCCATGGAAGGTACACACTTCCTAAAGGAGCCAGCAAACAGCTTGTGGGACCCAGAGTGAGCACATACATGGGATCTTTAATGAGTTTATCACCAGATTTCTCATCAGAAACTTTGGAGGCCGAATCAAACTGCTAAAAGAATAAAAAAAAATGCCAGCCACGAATCCTATATCCAACAAAACTGTCCTTCAAGAGTGAGGGAGACATTAAGACATTCCCAGATAAACAAAAGCTGAGGGAATCCATTACCAAAAATCTGGCCTACAAGAAATATTGAAGAGTGACATGAAAGGACACTAGACAGTAACTCAAAGCCATATGAAAAAATAAATATCTCAACAAGTAAGTAAGTGGGCAATTATAAAAGCTAGTATTATCATAACAATGGTTTGTAACTCTACTTTTTGTTTTCCACATGATTTTAAAGACAAATATTTTTTTAATTACTAGTTTAAAAAGCTAGTATTATTGTTAACTTTGGTTTGTAACTCCACATGTTGTCTTCTACATAATTTAAAAGACTAATGCATTTAAAAGAACTATTAGTTTTGGGACACACAATATATAAAGGTATAATTTTGTGACATAAACAACTGAAATGAGTAGGGATAGAGCTGGAAAGGAACAGAGGTTTTGTACGTTATTGAAGTCAAGCTGGTATAAATTCAATTTATGAAGTTATGAAAGTTATAACTTTAGGATGTTAATTGTAATTCCCATAATAATCACAAAGAAAATAGCTATAGAATATATGCAAAAGGAAATGAGAAAGGAATTTAAACATTTCACCACAAAAAAAAGCAACTAACCACCTAAGAAGACAGTGACACAAGAAATGAGGAACAAAAATATGAGGTATATAGAAGCCAAATAGAAAAATGACATATATCTCACTATTATTAATCATAGGAGAAGCTGCTACTGGCTCTCCCCACCCTCCCATTCACTTCCACTCGTGACAATTTGATGGAGGTGTGGATCAAGGGAATCCTCACCTTGCACACAAGTCAGGTTGCAAGGGTAGCATGTAGGGTGAAAGTCACAGTTACTCAAAATTTCCCCTGAAAATACCTTTGAGTCCCCACAAAATACTGTGTACTTGGTTTTATACACAAGTCAATATCTATGTATAAATATATTATGCATTCAGCAATTTACAGTACCTAATAGAAGTTCTAAATGCAAATTTTGCTTTTACAGTGTTGCACAGAATTTTAACACTTTTGCCAAGCATACGTAGTTGAATGCCTATGAGTTAAATCACGTGTGATGTGATTCTGCTGTGATTAGCAAGAGTGAGAGTTTCTTTGCAAAACTAGTGCTTTTCTACCAAAGCTTAAAGGACAATGGATGTAGTAAACCTAAAGAGACAACAGATGTAGTATTCCCTAATGACATCATAGTCACAGTTAAAAATGTAAATAAGCAAATCATTCAGCTAACTAAATACAAAAAAACTGCTATATTCATTGGCATTTATTGAGCAACATGTATTGATTGATAATAAATCAACATGTACTATATGCTAAAAAAAATGACATATATCTCTCCTTATCAGTAATTATTTCAAATGAAATGGATTACACTCTCCAGTCAAAAGATAAAGATTGGCAGAATGGATAAAATCATGATACAACTATATGCTATCACTTTACATCTAAAGACGCAAATAGGCTGAAAGTAAAAGGATGGAAAATGGTATTGCATGGAAATAATAACCAAAGGGGAATAGAGGTAGTCATACTAATATCAGACAAAATAGACTTTAAATCAAAAAGTTTACAAGAGACAAAGAAGGATATTATATACTAGTAAAATGTTCAATATAGCAAGAAGTTATAACATTTATAAACATTTACACACTTAATAACAGACCAAAAATATATATAAAGCAGAAACTGACAGAACTGAAGGAAGAAATAGAAAGCTCTATGAGAATATTTGGAGATGACAATAATTCAATCTCACAAATGGATATAACAACCAGACATAAGTTAAGAAACAGAGGACTTAAAAATACAATAAGCCAACTAGATCTAAGAGACTATAGAGAACTCTACCAAACAACAACAGCATACATATTCTTCTCAAGTACACATGGGACATTTCCTAGGACAGCCCATATGTTAGGCCACAAAGTAAGTCTCAATAGATTTTAAAAGATAAATATCATAGAAAGTATCTCCTCTGACTATAGTGGGATGAATTTAGAAATCAAGAACGAAGGTAAAACTGGAAAATTCACAAATTTTGGAAATTAAATAGCACACTATTAAACAGTGGATCAAAGAAGAAATCACAAGAGAAATTAGAAAATACTTAGAGAAAAATGAAAATGAAAACATAATATACCAAAACTTAAGGGATGCAGTGAAAATGGTGTAAGGGAGAATTTTAAAGCTTTAAATGCAGACATTAAGAGAGTTCCAGGTCAAGATGGTGATATAGGAAGATCCTGAAAGTTCCTCTTCCCATGGACACATAGAATCTACAGTTATATATGCAACAGTTTCTGCTGGGGGAAAAAAAAAACTAAACTAAACTAAACTAAAAGCTTGTGAAGCAACCCCTTTATATCAAACAAAGAAGAAGGAAACCACATCAAAGAGGGTAGGAAAAGCTGAGACACAATCTCACCAGAAACCCCACTCACAGTGCAGCAGCTCACAATCAGGAGGGAACACAAAACCTAGAGCTTCTCCCTGAGGACTGACAGATTCATACCCCACATTAGGCACCCCAACTTATAAGACCAGCATATGAGAGACAAGCCTCAAAACAACTGCCTTTGAACACCAATGGAACCCACACTCATGAGACATGTAGGGCTGTGGTGAACTGATAAATAGCTCTTGAAGGACTTATCCACAGATTCAGCCACCCCTGGGCCCAGCACAGAAGCAGCCCTTTGAAAATTGCCCAGAGTTTATGTGAAAGGTTCATTTGCTAATTTTAAAACGTTGGCCTGAGGGGCAGAGGCCTGCTGGGATACTATCCAGGGACAGAGGCTGGTGGGCGCCAGCTTCTTGCTTGCAGCTTGCTAAAACCAACAGGTGCCATCTTTTTTTCCTTTTCTTTTATTTCTTTTTTTTTTATTCTTACCTTTTTCTTTTTCTTTTTTGGGGCACTGTCATCTTTGTATTCCCTTTCCACCTCATTCCAGCCAGTGGGTACCACCCTCACACCCTCCCTCTGTCACACCTTAGAATGCTCGTATCTCCTGGGGCGGGGGGGCTTCTACAAATGTCTAACTTTCTAGGTTTTATGTCTGGTGACCCAGTATTTATGGCTTCCATCCAGGGGATACCTCTTAACTGGCTCCAAAGACCAGGGAAGGACCTCTGTTCCTTGGTCCCATGAGACTATAACAATTGCAGAGATAATTCTTGGCAGACTACCAGTTCCAAGCATTGCACAGACAGCAGACTGAAACATAATACCCCTGGGTCTTTCTGGGAAAAGGTCTATTTTCTTGTGCAGAAGCTTCAGCCTGAGGGGAAAATTCTGCTTTGGCACACTTACAGGGGCTTATAGAGATGCTCTCAGGGAATGTAAGCTGGCCCACACCATATTTTTAGTCTTCCTCGGCCTTATTCTAACTCACTGGTATCTTCCAGAGAGGAGCTTATACCCTTAACTGGTGCCATGATGTTTATGGCTGCTGTCAGGAGACACATCTACATTGCCTGGCTCTGGTGGCCAGCAGTGTTTACACTCACAGGTCCCACAGGATTGTAGCCAATGGAAAAAGAACTTTTGAACAGCTATCACCCTAAGGACAGAGCAAAAAGCAACAGACCGAGAAGTTCAGTCTTCATGTAAAAGGCCTTATTAGTTTATCATAATAGCTACCACCTGAGGGGCATGCTTCTAATTAAACATACATTTAAGAACTGATTGTAAGCCCTTCCTGAGACCTCAGAGGGCAGGTACTATTCTGCCTTTTCCCTCTACTACATTACAGAACACCAGCATCTTTTGAAAGAGACCTCTTACAGGGGTCTGGTGCACCAGTCTTTACATCTGGTGCCTTGATTTTTGAAGTTGCCACCCAAGAGATACCCCTTGATCACCTGGATCTGGTGGCCAAGAAGGCTTGTGTTCCTGGGGCCCATGGAATTGCAACAATAAGAAAGAGTTGTGGCAGGCTACCAATCCAGGATACTGCACAGACAGCAGACTGAAACACATCTCAACCTTTCTGTAAAAACCGCCTACCTGATAATCCTAGAGTTTCAGCTATAGAGACAGGCTTCATGGATGGCACACATTAGGGGTTATGAAAGTACTGTAAGGGACCATAGGTTGGGGGATTCCATCACTGTGCTTCCCTTTGCCTCTCTTTGCTACAAGTATCTCCCACAGAAAAACTTATGAACTCATCTGGAGTTCTGATTTTTGCAACTGCTGTTCAGGGGACACCTCCAGATTGCCTGGCTCTGATGTCCAGTGGGGCTTATACTGTGATCTCAGAGGACTAAATATATTTTCATTCTTTAAAAGTTGCTGCCAGGTTTGGCCTCCAATCAGCCTAGGTGCTGACAGAATACTTTGGAATACTGACTGGCCTTGCACAGCCTCAATTACTGGGAGCTATTAAAAATAAAATAAGCTGCCTAGACAATCAAAGAGGTAGAAATACAATCAAGATCTAGTGCAGGGTTGAAAAATAAGTTTCATCTCTTAAATAAGGCCAACCCATCAAGACTCAGAGAGATGGGGGTTTCATCTAATACATAGAAACCAAGGAGAATCGAGCAAAATGATGAAAGAGAGGAATACATTCCAAATGGAAAAAATAAATAAAAGCTCAGGAACAAAAAACTTAAACAGAGATAAGTAATTTACCTGTTAAAGAATTCAAAATATGGTCATAAATATGCTCACCAAACTCAGAAGAAGAATAGATGAACATAGTAGGAACTTCAACAAAGAGATGGAAAATATAAGAAAGTATCAAACAGAAGTCACAAAGCTGAATACAACAAATGAACTGGAGAACACACTAGAGGGATTCAACAGCAGGTTGGCTGAAGCAGAAGAAAGGATCAGCGAACTCAAAGACAAGGGAGAGGAGCTCACCCAATCAGAGCAGCAAAAACAAAAAAGAATGAAAACAGTAAAGATAGCTTAAGGGACTTGTAGTGTAACATCAAGAGGAATAACATTAACATTATAGAAATCCCAAAAGGAAAAGAGAGAGAAAGGGAAGAAAATGTATTTAAGGAAATAATGGCTAAAAACTTCACTAAGTTGGGGAAGGAAACAGACACCCAGATCCAGAAAGTCCAGAGAGGTCCAAAAAAGATGAACCCAAAAAGACCCACACCAAGACACGCTATAATTAAATGTCAAAATTTAAAGACAAAGAAAGAATCTTAAAAGCAGCAAGAGAAAAAAACTTGTTCTGTAGAAGGGAACCACTATAAAACTAACAGCAAATTTTTCAGCAGAGGGGTGCCTGGGTGGCTCAGTCATTAAGCATCTGTCTTCCACTCAGGTCATGATCCCAGGGTCCTGGAATCGAACACCACATTGGGCTCCCTGCTCAGCGGGAAGCCTGCTTCTCCCTCTCCCACTCCCCTGGCTTCTGTTCCCTCTCTTGCTGTGTCTCTCTCTGACAAATAAATAAATAAAATCTTTAAAAAAATTATTTTTTTCAGCAGAAACTTTGCATGCCAGAAAAAAGTGGCATGTTATAGTCAAAGTACTGAAAGAAAAACTTCCAACCAAGAATACTTCTACCTACCAAAGTTATCATTCAGATTTGAAAGAGAGAGAAAGTTTTCCACACAAGCAAAAGCTAAAGGAGTTCCTAAACAGTCCTATAAGAAATGCTAAAGGGACTTCTCAGGCTGACAAGAAAGGGTGCTAATTAGTAACAAGAAAACATATGAAAGTATAAATCTCATTGGTAAAGGTAAATATATTGTGAAGTTAATGGATTAATCACCTACAAAGCCAGTATGAAGTTTAAAAGTAAAAGGGATAAAAATTAACTGTAACTACAATAATTAAGGGATGTACAAGATAAAATTATCTAAAATGTGATATCAAAAACATAACATGGGAAGGGGTAAAATCATAGAGCTTTACAATGTGTCCAAACAAGCTGTTATCAACTAAAATAAACTGTCATAAATATAAGTTGTTATATGTAAACCTCACGGTAACCACAAAGCAAAAACCTAGAGTAGTTACACAAAAAATAATGAGAAAGGAATCTAAGCATACCACTAAAGAAAGTCATCAAACCACAAAAGAAGTGAGCAAGAGGAAAAGAAAAAAGAAAAGAGAAAGAATAAATACAGAACAGGAAGAAAACAATTAACAAAATGGCAATAAGTACATACCTATCAAAAATTACTTTAAATGTAAATGGACTAAATTCTCCAATCATAAGACAGAGTGGCTGAATAGATAAAAAAAAAAAAAAGATACATCTATATGCTGCCTACAAAGAGACTCACTTCAGATGGAAGAAATCATATCAACATCTTTTCTGACCATAAAGGTATGAAACTAGAAATCAATTAAAAAAAGAAAATGGAAAAAAAAATCACAAATAGGTAGAGATTAAACAACATGCTACTGAACAATCAAAAGGTTGACAAATCCAAACCAGAAATCAAAAACTACCTTCAGACAATGAGAATAAAAATAAAACATACCAAAAGTCATGGGATACATCAAAAGCAGTTCTAAGAGGAAAGTTCATAGTGATGAATGCCTATCTCAAGAAACAACAATAAAAAAATCTCAAATAAAAACCTACCTTTGCACCTTCAGGAAATAGAAAAAGAAGAACCAGTGAAGCCCAAAGTTAGTAGAAGTAAGGAAATAATAAAAATCAGGGCAGAAATAAATGAAATAAAGACAACAAAGACAATAAAAAAGACCAATAAAACCAAGAGCTGGTTTTTAAAAATAAACAAAATTAACAAACTTTTAGTTAGATTTGCCAAGAGAAAAAGAGAGAGGACATAAACAAATCAAATCAGAAATGAAAGAGGAATTGTTACAACTAATACTACAGAAATACAAAGTATCATAAAAGACTAATATGAACAGTTATACATCAACAAACTGGACAACCTAGAAGAATGGAAAAATTCCTACATAATACAACCTTCCAAGACCAAACCATTAAGAAACAGAAAATCTAAACACACTGATTTAAGAACTAAGGAGATGGAATCAATAATCAAATATTTCCCTGGGAGGGAGGAGCGAGATGGCAGAGGAGTAGGAGATCTAAATTTCATCTGGTCCCAGAAATTCAGCTAGAGAGGTATCAAACCATTCTGAACACCTACAAACTCAACAGGAGATTGAAGAAAAGAATAGCAGCAACTCCTGAACAGAAAAACGACCACTTTCTGGAAGCTCTTTTCTGATTTGTTAAGTGTTTAATTTTCTGGGGTTGTTGTTAACCTGTTAGCATTTTGTTTTCTCATTCATCTGTTCTCCTCTGGAAAATGACAAGAAGGAAAACTCACCTCAAAAAAAAGAACAAGGGACAGTACCGACTGCCGGGACCTAATCAATACAGACATCAGTAAGATGTCAGAAATAGAGTTCAGAATGATAATTATAAAGATACTAGCTGGACTTGAAAAAAGCATGGAAGATACTAGAGAAACCCTTTCTGGAGAAATAAAAGAACTAAAATCTAAACAAGTCAAAATCAAAAAGGATATTAATGAGGTGCAATAAAAAATGGAGGCTCTAACTGCTAGGATAAATGAGGCAGAAGAATTAGCGATATAGAAGATCAAATGATGGAGAATAGAGAAGTTGAGAAAAAGAGAGATAGAAAACTACTGGATCACGAGGGCAGAATTCGAGAGATAAGTGATACCAAAAGACAAAACAATATTAGAATAATTGGAAACCCAGAAGAAGAAAGAGAGGGAGGGGCAGAAGGTATAGTGGAGCAAATTATAGCAGAGAACTTCCCTAATTTGGGGAAGGAAAGAGGCATCAAAATCCAGGAGACACAGAGAACCCCCCTCAAAATCAATAAAAATAGGTCAACACCCTGATATCTAATAGTAAAACTTACCAGTCTCAGAGACAAAGAGAACATCCTAAAAGAAGCATGGGACAAGAGGTCTATAACCTACAATGGTAGAAACATTAGATTGGCAGCAGACCTATCGCAGGCCAGAAAGGACTGGCATGATATCTTCAGAGCACTTAACGAGAAAAATATGCAGCCAAGAATACTATATCCAGCTAGGCTGTCATTGAAAATAGAAGGAGATATAAAAAGGTTCCAGGACAAACAAAAACTAATTAATTTGCAAACACAAAACCAGCCGTCCAAGAAATATTGAAAGGGGTCTTCTAAGCAAAGAGAGAGCCTAAAAGTAACACAGACCAAAAGGAACACAGACAATATATAGTAACAGTCACCTTACAGGCAATACAATGGCACTAAAATCATATCTTTCAATAGTTACCCTGAATGTAAATGGGCTAAATGCCCCAATCAAAAGGCACAGGCTATCAGACTGGATAAAAAAAAAAAAAAAAAAAAAAAAAAAAAAAGGCCCA
>NW_027397074.1:16528736-16539236 GCF_003265705.2 Callorhinus ursinus | reverse complement strand
AAAAAAAAAAAAAAAAAAAAAAAAAAAAAAAGGCCCATCGATATGCTGTGTGCAAGAGACTCATTTTAGACCCAAAGACACCTCCAGATTGAAAGTGAGGGGATGGAAAACCACTTACCATGCTAATGGACACCAAAAGAAAGCTGGGGTGGCAATCATATACCAGACAAATTAGAATTTAAACCAAAGACTATAATAAGAGATGAAAAAGGACACTATATCCTACTTAAAGGGTCTATCGAACAAGAAGATCTAACAATTGTAAATATCTATGCCCCTAACATGGGAACAGCTAATTCTATAAGCCAATTAATAATAAAAGCAAAGAAACACTTTGACAATACAATAATAGTAGGGGACTTTAACAACCCACTCACTGAAATGGACTGATCATCTAAGCAAAAGATCAACAAGGAAATAGAGACTTTAAATGACACACGGGACCAAATGGACTTCACAGACATATTCAGAACATTCCATCCCACAGCAACCGAATACACATTCTTCTCTAGTGCCCATGATAGATCACATCCTAGGTCACAAATCAGGTCTCAACCGGTACCCAAAAACTGGGATCTTTCCCTGCATATTTTCAGACCACAATGCTTTGAAACTAGCACTCAATCACAAGTGGAAAGTCGGAAAGAACTCAAATACATGGAGGCTGAAAAGCATCGTACTAAAGAGTGAATGGGTAATCAGGAAATTAAAGAAGAATTAAAAATATTCATGGAAACAAATGAAAAGGAAAACACAATAGTTCAAAATCTTTGGGATTCAGCAAAGGCGGTCCTGAGAGGAAAGTATATAGCAATACAAGCCTTTCTTAAGAAACAAGAAAGGGCTCAAATACACAACCTAACCCTACACCTAAAGGAGCTGGAGAAAGAACAGCAAATAAAGCCTAAACCCAGCAGGAGAAGAGAAATAATAAAGATCAGAGCAGAAATCAATGAAATAGGAATGAAAAGAACAGTAGAACAGATCAATGAAACCAGGGGCTGGTTCTTTGAAAGAATTGATAAGATTGATAAACGCCTGGCCAGACTTATCAAAAAGAAAGGAGAAATGACCCATATAAATAAAATCATGAATGAAAGAGGAGAGCTCACAACCAGCACCAAAGAAATACAAACAATTCTAAGAACATATTATGAGCAACTCTATGCCAGCAAATTAGATAACCTGGAAGAAATGGATGCATTCCTAGAGATGTATAAACTGCCAAAACTGAACCAGGAAAAAATAGAAAACCTGAACAGACCCATAACCACTAAGGAAATTGAAGCAGTCATCAAAAATCTCCCAAAAAACATGAGCCCAGGGCCAGATGGCTTCCCAGGGGAATTCTACCAAACATTTAAAGAAGAATTAATACCCATTCCTCTGAAACGGTTCCAAAAAATAGAAATGGAAGGAAAATTTCCAAACGCATTTTATAAGGCCAGCATTACCTTGATCCCCAAATCAGACAAAGACCCATCAAAAAGGAGAATTATAGGCTAATATCCCTAATGAACATGGATGCAAAAATTCTCACCAAAATACTAGCCAATAGGATCTAACAGCACATTAAAAGGATTATTCACCACACCAAGTGGGATTTATTCCTGAGCTGCAAGGCTGGTTCAACACCTGCAAATCAATCGGTGTGATACAATATATTAATAAAAGAAAGAACAAAAACCATATGATCCTCTCAATAGATGCAGAAAAAGCATTTGACAAAGTACAGCATCCTTTCTTGATCAAAACTCTTCAGAGTGTAGGGATAGAGGGTACATACTTCAATATCATAAAAGCCATCAATGAAAAACCCACAGCGAATATCATTCTCAATGGAGAAAAACTGAGAGCTTTACCCCTAAGGTCAGGATCATGGCAAGGATGTCCACTATCACCACTGCTATTCAACATAGTACTAGGATGTACACTACATCCTAGCCACAGCACTCAGACAACAAAAAGAAATAAAAGGCATCCGAATTGGCAAAGAAGAAGTCAAACTCTCACTCTTTGCGGATGATATGATACTTTATGTGGAAAACACAAAAGACTCCACCCCAAAACTGCTAGAACTCATACAGGAATTCAGTAAAGTGGCAGGATATAAAATCAATGCACAGAAATCAGTGGCATTTCTTTACACCAACAACAAGACAGAAGAAAAAGAAATGAAGGAGTTGATCCAATTTACAATTGCACCCAAAACCATAAGATACCTAGGAATAAATCTAACCAAAGAGGCAAAGAATCTGTACTCAGAAAACTATAAAATATTCATGAAAGAAATTTAGGAAGACACAAAGAAATGGAAAAACGTTCCATGCTCATGGATTGAAAGAACAAATATTGTGAAGACGTCAGTGCTACCTAGAGCAATCTACACATTCAATGCAATCCCTATCAAAATACTATCAACTTTTTTCAAAGAAATGGAACAAATAATCCTAAAATTTGTATGGAACCAGAAAAGACCCCGAATGGCCAGAGGAATGTTGAAAAAGCAAAACAAATCTGTTGGCATCACAATTCCAGACTTCAAGCTCTATTACAAAGCCGTCATCATCAAGACAGTATGGTACTGGCACAAAAACAGACACATAGATCAGTGGAACAGAATAGAGAGCCCAGAAATGGACCCTCAACTCTATGGTCAACTCATCTTTAACAAAGCAGGAAAGAATGTCCAATGGAAAAAAGACAGTTTCTTCAACAAATGATGTTGGGAAAATTGGACAGCCACAAGGAGAAGAATGAAACTGGACCATTTCCTTACACCACACACAAAAATAAATTCAAAATGGATGAAAGACCTAAATGTGAGATTGGAGTCCATCAAAATCCTAGAGGAGAACACAGGCAGCAACCTCTTCGACCTCAGCCGCAGCAACTTCTTCCTAGAAACATCGCCAAAGGCAAGGGAAGCAAGGGCAAAAATGAATTATTGGGACTTCATCAAGATAAAAAGCTTTTGCACAGCAAAAGAAATAGTCCACAAAACCAAAAGACAACCGACAGATGGGAGAAGATATTGGCAAATGACACATCAGATAAAGAGCTAGTATCCAAAATCTATGAAGAACTTATCAAACTCAACACCCAAAGAACAAATAATCCAATCAAGAAATGGGCAGAAGACATGAACAGGGATTTTTCCAAAAAAGACATCCAAATGGTCAACAGATACATGAAAAAGCGCTCAACATCACTCGGCATCAGGGAAATCCAAATCAAAACCTCAATGAGATACCACCTCACACCAGTCAGAATGGCTAAAATTAACGAGTCAGGAAATGACAGATGTTGGCAGGGATGCGGAGAAAGGGGAACCCTCCTACACTTTTGGCGGGAATGCAAGCTGGTGAAGCCACTCTGGAAAACAGTATGGAGTTTCCTCACAAAGTTGAAAATAGAGCTACCATACGATCCAGCAATTGCACTACTGGGTATTTACCCCAAAGATACAAATGTAGGGATCCAAAGGGGTACGTGCACCCCAACGCTTATAGCAGCAACGTCCACAATAGCCAAACTATGGAAATAGCCAAGATGTCCATCTACAGATGAATGGATAAAGAATATGTGGTATATATATATATACACAATGGAATATTATGCAGCCTTCAAAAAAAAAAAAAACACCAAAATCTTGCCATTTACAATGACATCGTTGGAACTAGAGGGTATTATGCTAAGCGAAATAAATCAATCTGAGAAAGACATGTATCATATGATCTCACTGATATGAGGAAGTCTTAATCTCAGGAAACAAACTGAGGGTTGCTGGAGTGGTGGGGGTTGGGAGGGATGGGGTGGCTGGGTGATAGACATTGGAGAGGGTATGTGCTATGGTGAGCGCTGTGAATTGTGTAAGACTGATGAATCATAGACCTGTACCTCTGAAACAAATAATACATTATATGTTTAAAAAAAGAGAGAAGATAGTAGGAAGGGAAAAATGAAGGGGGGGAAATCGGAGGGGGAGATGAACCATGACAGACTATGGACTCTGATAAACAAACTGAGGGTTTTGGTGTTGGGGGTAGGGGGATGGGTTAGGCTGGTGATGGGTGTTAAAGACTGCATGTATTGAATGGAGCACTGGATGTTATATGCAAGCAATGAATCATGGAACACTACATCAAAAACTAATGAGGTAATGTATGGTGATTAACATAATAAAATAAAATTTAAAAAATGTATATAAAAAAATAAAGTCTGCAATGACGTGGATGGAACTGGAGGGTGTTATGCTGAGTGAAATAAGTCAATCAGAGAAAGACATGTATCATATGACCTCACTGATATGAGGAATTCTTAATCTCAGGAACAAACTGAGTGTTACTGGAGTGGTTGGGGGTGGGAGGGATGGGGTGGCTGGGTGATAGACATTGGGGAGGGTATGTGCTACGGTGAGCGCTGTGAATTGTGCAAGACTGTTGAATCACAGATCTGTACTTCTGAAACAAATAACGCAACATATTTTAAGAAAAAAGAAAAAGAAGAAGATAGCAGGAGAGGAAGAATGAAGGGGAGTAAGTCAGAGGGGGAGACGAACCAGGAGAGATGATGGACTCTGAAAAACAAACTGAGGGTTCTAGAGGGGAGGAGTGTAGGGGGATGGGTTAGCCTGGTGATGGGTATTAAAGAGGGCACATTCTGCATGGAGCACTGGGTGTTATGAACAAACAATGAATCATGGAACACTATACCAAAACAAATGATGTAATATATGGTGATTAACATAACAATAAAAAATTTTTTTTAAAAAGTCACACTTTGAAAGAAAAAAAAATTTCCCTTGGGGCTCCTGTCTAGCTCAGTCAGTAGAACATGCTAGATCTCTAGAACAAGTAGATCTCTTGATCTCAGGGTTGTAAGTTCAAGCCCCAAGTTGGGTATAGAGATTACTTAAAAATAAAATCTCTAGGGGCACCTGGGTGGGTTAGTTGGTTACTGACTCTTAATTTTGGCTCAGGTCATGATTTCAGGGTCATAAGACTGAGCCCTCAGGTAGGCTTCACACTCAGTGCAGAGTCTGCTTGAATTTCTCTTTCTCTCCCTCTCCTCCTCCTCCTCTCTCTCTCTCTCTTTCTCTAAAATAAATAAATAAATCTTTTTAAAAAAATCAAAAACTCCCCAACAAACAAAAGTCCAGGACCAAATGGCTTCACTGATGAATTCTACCAAACTTTCAAAGAAGGAGAAGAACAATCCTTATCAAACTCTTCCAAAAAACAGAAGAAGGGACACTTCAGACTGATTTTACAAGGTCAGCATTATGCTGATATCAAAACCAAACAAGGACAACAGGAGAAAAACAAATCATAGGCCAATATCCTGATAAACATAGGTGCAAAAATCCCCAACAAAGTATTAGCACCAAGATTTCAACAATACATTAGAAGGATCAGAAACCATGATCAAGTGGGATTTATTCCTGGAATACAGGAATGGCTCAACATCCACAAATCAGTCATTGTGATATACCACATTATCAAAAGGAGAAAAATCATTGATTATCTCAATATATGCAGAAAAAGCATTTGATAAATTCAACATCCATTTATGACAAAAACTCTCAATAATGTGTATATCAAGGAAATATATCTCAACATAATAAAGGCTCTCTATGAAAATCCCACAGCTAACATCATATTCAATGGTGAAAAGGTGTATGTTATTCCTCTAAGATTAGGAATAAGACAAGGATGGCCAGTCTCACTAATTTTATTCAACACAGTATTGGAAATTCCAGGTAGAAGCAATTAGACAAGATAAAGAAAGAAAAAAAAGCATCCAAATTGGAAAGAAAAAAGTTAAAACTGCCACTATTTGCAGATGACATGATATTATATATGGAAAATTTTAAAGACTCCAACAAAATACTTTTATAAGAAATGAACAAATTCAGTAAAGTAGAAGAATGCAAAATTAACAATATATACAAATATCAAATTGTTATGTTGCATACCCAAAAGTAATATAATGTTGTATGTGAATTGATCTCAATAAAAAATATGAAAAAATGCAGACATTACAAAATAAGATCTCAAATTAACAATCTGCCTTTACAACTTAAGACTAGGTAAAGAAGAACAAACTAAACCCAAAGCTATCATAATTAAGGAAAAAATAAGAACTAGAGCACAGTTAAACAAAATAGAGAAGAGAAAAATAGGGAAAATCAATGGAACAAAAAGTTTTATTTCCAAAAAGATCAGTAAAAATTGACAAACATTTAGCTAGATGGACTAAGAGAAAAAGAAGAGAGAAGATTCAAATTACTAAAATCAGAATTGAAAGTGTACATTTTTATTGATTCTACAAACATGAAAAGAATTATAAGAGAGTATTGTGAACACCTATATGCCAACAAATTGGATAAACTTGATGAAATGGATAAATTCTTAGGAATATAAAACCTATCAAGACTAAATCATGAGGAAATAGAAAATGTGAGTAAACCTATAATTAATAAGGAGCTGAATCAGTAATCAAAAATCTCCTGACAAAGAAAAGCCCTCAGCCAGATAGCTGCACTGGTGAATTCTATCAAACTTTAAAAAAATTAATACCAGTTCTTTTCAAACTTTTTCCAAAAACTAAAAAGGAGGGAACATTTTCTAACTCATTCTATGAGGGCTAGCATCACTCTGATGCCAAAGCCGGACAAAGACAATACAAGAAAACTGCAGACCAATATCTCTTCTGAACATGGATATGAAAATCCTCAACAACATACTAGAGAAAACCAAATTCAGCCGCATAATAAAAAGATTATACAAATTAATCAAGTGGAGTATGTTCTGGAATGTAAGGACGGTTCAACAAATGAAAGTGGTGTAATAGAATGAAGGGAAAAGAACACATAATCATCTGATGCAGAAAAAGAATTTGACAAAATTCAATCCCCTTTCATGATAAAAACACTCAACAAACTAAAAGGAGAAAGAAACTTTTCCTTCATAAAAAGCAATATACTTAAAATCCACAGCAAACATCATACTCAATGGTGAAAGACTGAGAGCTTTTCTTCTAATATCAGGAACAAGGAAATAATGCCCACTTTTATCACTTCTATTCAACCAAGCACTGGAAGTTCTAGCTCCAATAATTAGGCAAGAAAGAGAAATAAAAGGCATCCAAATTGGAAGGGAAGAGGTAAAATTATCTCTATTCACAGATGATATTATCTTACCTGCAGAAAACCCTAAAAATTCCATACATAAACAAAAACTGTTAGAACTAATAAATAAATTCAGCAAAGTAGCAGGATACAAGTTAACACACAAATACCAGTTGCATTTCTATGCACTAACAATAAAAAATCAGAAAAGGAAATTACAAAAACAATTCCATTTACATAGCATTAAAAAGAGTAAAATGCTTAGTAATTAAACAAGAAGGTGAAAGACTTGTACAATGAAAACACTGATTTAAAAAATTAAAGATATAAATAAATGAAAACATATCCCATATTCATGGATTGGAAGAGTTAGTATTGTTAAGATGTGCATACTACCTAAAGCAATCTAAAGATTCAGTACAACTGCTATCAAAATCCCAATGACACCTTTTGCAGAAATAGAAAAACCCATCCTAAAATTCATATGGAATCTCAAGGGATCCTGAATAGACAAAACAGTTTTGGAAAAGACAAACAAAGCTGGGTGACTTCATACTTCCTGACTTTAAATCTTACTACAAGGCTACAGTAATCAAGAGTGTGGTAGTGGCATAAAGACAGATAAATACACTAATGAAATAGAATAGAGAGCCCATAAATAAAGCACATATATGTTCAAATGATTTTTATCAAAGTTGCCAAGACCACTCAATGAAGAAAGGATAGTCTTTTCAAAAATGGTGCTGGAAAAACTAGAAATCCACATGGAAAATAATGAAACTGGACCCTTACCTAACACCACATACAAAAATTAACTAAAAATGGATCAGACTTAAATGTAAGACCTAAAACTATAAAACTCTTAGGAGAAAACCAGGTAAAATCTTCACAACACTGGATTTGGCAGTGATTTGTTTTGGATATGACACCAAAGGCACAGGCAACAAAAGAAAAAACAAGGAAATTGGACTTCATGTAAACTTTTTTTTAAAGATTTTATTTATTTATTTGAAAGAGAGAGAGCACACAAATGAGTGGTGGGTGGAGGGGCACAGGGAGAGGGAGAAGCAGACTCCCCACTGAGCAGGGATCCTGATGCGGGGCTCAATCCCAGGACCCTGAGATCATGACCTGAGCTGGACACAGATGCTTAACCGACTGAGCCACCCAGGTGCCCCAAAACGTTTGAAATTTGTATATCCAAAGACACAATCAACAAAGTAAATTGGCAATCCACAGAATGGGAGAAATTATTTGCAAATCATATACCTGATAAAGGATTAATATCCAGAATATATAGAAACTCCTAAAACTCAACAACAACAACAAACAACCCAATTCAAAAATAGGAAAATGAATTGAATAGACATTTCTCCAAAAAAGATACACAAATGGCCAGTAAGTACATGTAAAGATGGTCAGTACCACTAATCATTCAGGAAATGAAAAACCTAAGTTACAATGAAATACCACCTCACACCAGTTAGGATGGCTACTATCAAAAAAAACACAAAACAACAAATGTTGGCAGTTAGATCCTGTGTGCACTGTTGGTAGGAATGTAAAACAATACAGCTGCTATGAGAAACAATATAGTAATTCCTCAACAAAGTAAAAATAGAATTGCCATATGATCAGCAATTCCACTTCAGGGCATATATTCAAAAGAACTGAAAGCAGGGTCTCAAAGATATATTTGTACACTTATGTTCATAGCAGCATTATTCATAACAGCTAAACATGGAAGTAACCCAGATATCACTGACAGATAAAAAAAAAAAAGCAAAGTGTGGTATATACATACAATGCAATATCTTTCAACCTTAAAAATTCTGGCATGCTACAATATGGATGAACCTTGAGGAAAAAATGCCAAGTGAAATAAACCAGTCACAAAAAGATAAATACTATATGATCCCATTTATATGAATTTCCTAGAGTAGTTAAAATCACAGACATAGAGAGTAGAATTGTAGTTGCCAGGAGAAGTAGCAGAAGGGAATGGGAAGCTATTATTTAATGGGTACACAGTTTCACTTTCACCAGACAAAGAGCTATATAGATGGTTGGTGACTGTTGGTGACTTGCCCAACATTATGAATGTATTACTATATACTTAAAGATGGTTATGATGATAAACTTCATTTAGGTATATTTTACCATAGAAAAAAATTTAAAGAACCAAATGAAAATTCTAGAACTGAAAAGCACAACATCTGAGATCTTTCTTAAGATCTAGATTTACTGAAAAGCAGAATGAGAGGACATAAAAATCATTGAACTTACAGACAATTACATCAATGATTATGATCTAATTATCAAATGTGAAGAACAAAAACAAAAAAGATTGAAAAAAAAATGAACAGTACCTTAGGGAACTCTTGGACAAAAGCTAAAGGTCAAACATATGTGTAATTGCAGTCCCAGAAGAAAAGGTGATTTAAAAAATGAAGCAGTATTTAAAGAAATAATTGCTCACAATTTTCCAAATTTAGTAAAAGACAAATTTACAGCTTCAAAATGTTCAGTGAAGCACAAGGAGGATAATATGAAGAGAACCCAAGCACCTCATAGCCAAACTTCTGAAAGAGAAAGGCTTGCCAAGCAATCAGAGAAAACTGATAGATCAAAAACTTGAATGGCCAATAATTCATCAGAAACCACTGAGGCCAAAAAAACCTTAAAATGTACTGAAAGAGAAAACTACCAACCCAGAATTCTACATTCAGTGAAAATATTCTTCAGGAATATAAAAGTAAAATAAAAATAATCAAAGATAAAACTAAGATAATTAATTGCCAGCAGAAATTCACTACTATCAAAAATGTTAAAGGGATTCCTTCAGGCTGAATGGAAATGACACCATTGAAAACTCAGATCTTTGAGAAGGAATGCAAAACCTTGAAAAGGTTTTTAGAAAAAGCGAAGAAGGCAAATATAAAAGGCTGTATTTCCTCTTAATTGCATTAAAATCCAAAGGACCATTTAAAGCAAATATCACATTACCGTGTGAGGTTATCATGAGTATAAATGTAATACATATAATAGCTTTAGCACAGATGACGGACAGGAAAGGGAGACCTACACAGTTACAGTTTACTACATTTGATATTAAATGATACAACATTATTCATAAGAAAATGCATATGTTAATCTCTAGAGAAACTTCAGAAAAATAATGCAAGAAGAATAGCTAAAAAGTCAATAGTAAAACTAAAGTAGTATGAAAAACCTATTTGAATAATCTAAGAGAAGGCAGGAAACAGGATAGAGAAACAAAAAAAAGGGGGGACAAAAAGGAAACAAATGGACTAAATATGCCAATTAAAAGGCAGATAGCAGAACAAATTTTTTAAGAAGAGCAAGAC